>NC_134576.1:106582510-106890010 GCF_050947875.1 Dermacentor variabilis
ACGTGGCCGAGTACGGCGACATCCTCCTCGACTACAGCTACTTCAAGGTCATCGACCATTTCGAGAACAAGATAGAAGCAAATGATGTAAGGATATGGTGCTTCCCTGCCGTGATGCAAATGCCCTTGTGGTGTGATTTTTGTCATCTATAAGCAGAAAGTAATTTTGTGTAGAGGCAGGGTCCAGGGACTTCGAAGTGGCTTGCTTTCTGGTGACGTGCAGTTTGCAGAGGCATGCATGCATAAGTCAGCCTCACCTTGCTTTGCCTTTGTAATAAACATTTTTTTCTGATTGAAGCATTATGACGAATCAAACGAGGCATTATAAATATAGTATAAATATAGTATTTGTCATCCCATACATATTGCACCAAGGAAAGTGGCACATATAGACCATACCTTCCAGCTCGCCTGAGAGAGCGTAATCTTTATTTTCAAATCATCTAGATTTGAGTATGGTGTGTACGTTTTAGTGGGTCTGGGCACCCACTGCGGACACAGTTTCGAGACCTTGTCTCAAAGCGGCTTCCTCGGCTCGCTGGACAGCCCAGAGTTGTGCTGTCAGGTTCGATCTGAGCACTGTGGTCTTCCAGCGTGAGCAGAGGCTGGTGGTGGAAGAGACGGAGGGGTCGGCACTGCCCAACTTGTTTGTTAACTCCTGACACTCCCATAACATGTGATTAAGTGTGGCAACCTCGCCACACAATTTGCATCTGTTTGTAGTGTACATGTCTGGATACATGGCGTTCATGAGTCTGAGGTTTCTGTAAGAATCCGTTTGTAGTTTTCTGAAGTGTACTGCTTGTGTCCTGTCTAACCTAGCATGAGGGAATGAGTATACACGTCTCTGTAACTGGTAGTGTGTCGTGATGTCGTGGAACCTGGTCATACGACCCTCCCATGCCCAGACGTTTGCAGTGCCCCGTGGAGTACTGCAATGTTTATATATATATATATATATATGGACAGGCGTGCACTGAGAGCAAGCTTTTAAAAAAATTGTGTGTTGTATGCCCCCTGCCCCAGCCGTCTGTACTGTGTCTGATTTTACAACTTTCAATGTTCGCAGGTTGGCAGGTATGCTTCCATCAAACTGGACTTGACCAGCTAAACCTTTCTAATTTTATTCTTTTAAAACATGGCTGGTTGTGTCGTTTTTGAGAGCTGTTTATTCAGGTGTGGCACCAAGGACAGGGACCTGCCGCAGTGGCTTAGTTGCTGTGGTGTTGTGCTTAGTGCTAAGCATGAAGTCGCGGGTTCAAAACCTGGCCACCGCCGCCATTTTTCGATGGGGGCAAAATGCACAGACCCGTGCCCCATGCAATGGGGGCATGTTAAAGATCCCCTGGTGGTCAAAATTAATCCATAGCTCCCCACTATGACATGTCTCATAATCAAACGATGGTTTTGGCACTTGGAACCCCAGAATTCATTCACCAATAACAGGGAAATCTTTTATGCTCACAGCATCTGCAGGACCGGGATGAAGAGTTGCGTGAGAACTACATTGACATCCTCACGCGCTTCTACTTGGCATTTGAAAGTATTCACAAGTACACCATTGACCTAAACCGGTGAGTTTTCATGTGACATTGTCAAGCATACAGCAGCATTCCATGCCACCTTTTCAACAAAATAGCACTGTAACAAGGGCCCCTAAATCACCTTGAGCTCAAAGGCATACGAGCAGTTTCAGTCTTGCCTTTGCTACCGTCCCCATGTGCAATCTCTTCTCTGCATACTAAGGCAGCACTGAAGCTTTTTAGTAACACACTGCTTCTGCCAAACGCACAGGTTGACTTATGCAAGCGCTAAACGTTAGACGAGGTGAAATCATTTGAGTTGTGCACAAAAGGCAAGTGAGACGACAAGGAAAAGCAGGAGTGTGACTATACATGGCAAAGGCAGTCTGACTGACTGATCAGAACTGATGTCTCTCATATATGGACTAATCAACAGCTTTCATGCCTGTTATGTGCATGGACCTGTTGGCGCCACGACATGTGAAGAAGGGAACGAAACGTGCCGGATAGGAGCATGCCATTGTTTTATTTTTTTTATTACTAAAAGTGGTTTATGGGCCCTTGAATATGTAACTGTGTTTTGATTCTGGCCTCCACAGGCCTGGTCTTACAGTAGTCGGAAAGATCAGCAGGTTAAGTTTCCTCTTACTTCTGCTGTAGTGATAACAGTAGTATGAATAATATGAAGGCAATCTATGCAATTCGAACAAGACAGAGGTTCGTAGGAACACGGTGACCTGAGATTTTCAATAGTGGTCGAACGAAACAGGTCTCTGGCTGGAACCGATGTTTTGATAGGGAGATTTGTTTTCATCAAGGTGAAAATGATTTGTCTTGTCCAGGCCTTGATGAAGGCAAGTCCCCATGTCGAAACATTAGCTCCAGTCTAGGGCATTGCCTAAACAGGCAATGCCCTAGACTAGAGCACTAATGATCATCTGCAATTTGTCTATTGCAACTTCTGATACCATCTTATGTAGAAGTTGTGGTATGGTCTATGCTGCCTGTTCATATCGCATTGCTTACTCAAGCTAAAGTTTGATTCTTGTGATATTCTGCGCTTGTCTGTAGATATTAAGAGTGTCGCCATTGCCTAGTGCCACTAGATATTTAGCTTGAAATCTCGGTGGGTGACTTTCTGTATAGTGGCATTTTAGGTTGCCACATGTCAAGAATGATCTCATTTTGCCCTTTCATCCGGGCAGGACCTCGTTAGTGTTGAAAATACCCTAAATGTAACCAGTTCATGCAATGCATTGCTCAATTGTAGTGCAGGTACGCTGGTACCAGCAAACCACACAGGTTTAAACTGAGGCATCTGTAAGCTACGTATAACAAGTGTTTATGTTAAATAGCTCGCTCATTATTTAGGGTGTGAATAACTAGCACAAACTGGCGCTGGTGCTTTTCGAAGCCTCTCAATATTGTTGGGAACCGGCATGCATGAGAAGCAATTCACTCATTACAGTGAAAGCTCGTTAATTCGAACTTCAATAATTCAAATTTAGGGATAATTCGAACTGTACGATTTGGTCCGGCCAAGCTCCACAGAGATCTATGCATAAAAAAGCCCGTTAATTCGAACGCGAGAAGGTTCCGCCACGGATAATTCGAACTATGCGCCATATTGCCAGCTGCTTGGCACCTGGCACACGGCCAGAGAAACGCGCATACTGCCTGCACACTAGGCTGCGTCGCCTCCGGAACGGAGAGAACGGCGAAAGAAGGCAAAATCGGGAAAAATATAACCGGTGCGGTGTCGGCCAGAAGGCAGCGGCGGCTGCCTTCTCTCCGTTCTACATTGAACTCCGAGACTTCTTGCCCGTCGCGGATCTCGGGGGCTTTGCAAATCTCCTTTGCTGACTTTGTCGACGTGGACGAGGGTGCAGTGGTGTGTGGTGCACTCAAAGATAAGGACATAATTTCTCAGGTCAGAAGCGCTTAACCTGTCGCTGCCAGTGACGACGAGGAGGAGGAAGACGAAGCGCCAGTGTGGCCCTCCGCTGTGGAGGTCATGGCTGGATTGAATGCTGCCCGTCTCTTCTTCAGTTTTGAAGAAGGCGAAGAGGACTCCTTGCGCCACATTCGCTCGTTAGAGTGAAAAGTGCTAGCTGTCGCCTTCAAGGAAAAAAGGCGGACTACGATCACGGATGTTTTCAAGCATTAAACATGCCCTACTGCTTCCAAATCGCAATGTACTATTGTTCTCTTTCACTTTCGTTAGTTCGAACTTTCGTTAATTCGAACTGAAGCGGCTTCCCCTTGCGGTTCGAATTAACGAGCTTTTACTGTATACCAGCTCTGCTAGCACTAAAAGGCACTGGATTGCACCACTGTGCAATCGCTGCACACAGGTTTATCTTGAAGCACCAGTGAGCTACTTGAGGCTACTACGCAAGTGAAATATCTTAATTATTATACAAACTGTGCTAGTGTAAGATAGAATGTGCTTCGAACCAGGGATAGTTCATTTTTCAGAAGCTTAAGACTTCCCTGCTTTAGTGGCCAGATTGTTGTTCATTATGGATCCGGAGATTGTACATTTGTGGACTTGTTATAAGCAGTGTTCCACGCTGTATACAAGAAGATTTACATGTTGTATTTACTAGGGTTGAATTTTTATGCCAATTTCCAGGTTTCTCGAAGACTTGGACGAAGGCATCTACATCCAGCAGTCCTTGGAATCAGTACTTGTCAATGATGATGGCAAGCAACTTATGGTGGGTGAATGCTGAACTTCACCAGATTTCCGGAATTGCAGCACTTGATCATAGCTGGTGGTGAAAACATGGCAGCTATGGCGTGTTTTCAGCTGTGCAATTAATTGCTACTGGCATAAACAGCCTGCAGAAGCACCGACTTTGAGATCTGTTTCTGTTGCTCTGAAGAACCAGTCTCTGGGCACTTCATTCCGACACCACCTATTAATTTGCCAGCAGATGATTTACCAACAGACGAACAAATTCCAACAGAGATTTTGGGCCCAGGGGCGCAAAACGATTTTCAAATCTGCTGCTCAGGTAGCCATTGTCGTGTATAGATGTCAGGCTACACATATTAACTGTTATGGAATAGTCTTATGCATAACAAAATGTTGAAATATAGTTGGTTTTCATTAAGTAGATGGTTCTTGCCATTATTTGGCATTGGGGTTAAAGACCATCTGCAATTAAATTTCATACAGCCTGCATGCAAAATTTGGCCCTTGAAATATGAGTGGAGGCATTGTGAAAAACTAGCATAAATAGCTGTTTCTGATACACAGGCTTTAAAAAATTATGCAGATCCCACTTACTGTGGCAGTAAAAACTACGCAAAGCATCTTGCAGGCAGCTGGCTATGGCATAGACCCTGCAGTGGCATGGCTCGACCAGCTTTCTAACTTTCTTGACGGTTTCAAGCTCAGGCATGCTGTGGGTCAGAAAGAATGGTGTCTTGCCTAGCTGCTCAATCATTGCAAACAGATTCCCCTTCCTCTGCGCCGAGTAGTACCGCAGTAGTACGCCATCCTCAAGCTGCTCAAGTAAACCTCTAAGGAATGCAGTGTCCGAGCATATGCATTTCTTGAAGAAACTGCGGTCTTCCAAGAGCTTCTTTGTGAGTGTCAGGAGCAGGCCGGCATGCACGGGGTGGGAAGCTTGCTCTTGAATAGCTTTTCATTCAGAGAAAACCATCGTCCGGTGTTCCACAGCCGACATGCCCACATCTTTCTATGCGCGCCAGCTGGCTCAGTGCAGGTAATATGCAAGAATCAGAGGCGAGAGTCGGATGGCAGAGCTTGCATCACGATGATGCCACAACCACGCCGACGACGGTAACATGAGCTTATACCCAGCAGCTCAAGTTGGTAGGCACCACCAGCCCTGCCAACGTAGGAGGCTAGACAGATAGATAGATGCACCCAAAATGACTGAAATTTACAAAGAATGCTTCATATTAAAGAAAAGAAAAAGCGCTGCCCTTACCGCTAGCCGGAATTGATGCTTGGCCTAGAAAACATGACTCCTCGGCATGACCTTTGAGATTAGGCTGCGCCTGGGGCTGCCCCCAGTGTGCTGGAAAATCCTGGTTGGTGTGCTGGAACTTATGTCATAACGACAACGACCAGGTGCACACATCATCTGCTTAGGTGCTGTTTAAAGGCTGCCAAGAATAAAACTGTGCAATTGCCAGCACTGCTGCTTTGCCAAGATTGCTTGACTGGCACTATATACTACTCATTTATGTATAAAAAATTTACCCAAAGTGAAATTTTGTTGCAATTGCCCTTTAACCTGACACTCCAAGTCTTCTGGCAAGTGGTAAGCATCAGAGTGGCCTGTGTAGCTTACTATAATGCTTGTCTCTACAGAAAGTTTCAGTAACGAAGTAACAGTTTCAGTAATGTAATATGCTACAGGGTATCATTCTACATTGACTCATTCCATTTCGTGCTTGTGTGGGTCACTGCAGCTGCCACAGATGAGCAGAGCAAGAAGTAGTGTACGCAGCACTTTTGTTTAGTTTTTATGAGTGACATTATTGTACAGAGCCCTATTGCTGCATGATGAGAGCAAATTTTGCTCTGTGTTTTGACGTCACAGTAATGTAGACTCCTCGTCTATCATTTCAAGAGTGATTTCTTATCTCATAAGTACTTCCATACCTGCATACTTGCCAAATGTCATTCCTTTAGGTGCAGAAAGCTTGAGTTCTACAAAAGCATGCATATGTACAACTTTAAAAGTACATGTCAGTAAATTTTTAAGAGTTGTTTCACTGAAATGAAGGACTGGAAAAGGGAACAGATTACACCAGCTGAACCTTAGCCTTTTTTTGTTCTCGCTTTGCCAGCCTCGTTAATACCGCATCACCTTTTGGCTGTTGGCTTGGTGTAGTACACCAACTGGGGGGAGGGGGGTTTATCATTCACTTTCTGGGCTATCAAGACTTGACAGCTTTGTCCTGGAAGTGCAGCTTACACCTTGCTGCTGATGTTGCGATTGCAGTGCGAGGCCCTGTTCCTCTGTGGTGTCATACTTCTCGTGGTCGACCAGAAAATCGAGGGCATCGTTCGGGAGCGCATGCTCGTTGCTTACTACCGCTACAGGTAAGTTTGCATTCATGCATCTTTGTGGATTGGTCTGTGTTATGTCATCTGTGTAGTATTTCCTGTAGTAGTATGTGTTTATTATAGGGGTGCGTTCCGCTGTTACGAAGTGCATAAGAATATGGTTACCATGCCCACAGTTACCCTACCTTTGGATTGCAGTTACCATGTCATCCAGAGGTAGGATGTAGTTGCGTTGCCCAAGGTAGAATGAAGAGTTATTTTCTGGTGAATTCAGTATTTTGCATTCTCTTTATTTGTACTTTTGGATGGTCCCGACTGTAACCAAATTATTGGTTGGCAACTGCATTGTGTGCTGTGCCGCACACATTCTGAAGTGCAATCTTTGAAGGGGTCTCTTTTATTCAAACACTGTTTTATTCGAATAATTTTTGGTCCCTTTAGAGTTGAAATCAACAAGGTTCCACTATAACAGCAGAAAGCTGAGTAAGTTGATAAGGATTCGTTGTTGGAAAGTTAGGCTTGTGAAACACGGACAAAGGAGATATAAAAAAAATTTCTTGAGAGCCAACGTGTGCGTTGTCCTTTTTGTTTCTAATGTCGATATTTTGTACTGCTAACCTTTAAAACAGTAAAATAGGTTCTTCTAATATTGCAAGTCACCTTTCCAGCATAACGCTTGCGTAACCCTTGCCTGTTCTTATTGCTCTTCTTGTTCTCTCTTACGTGACCTTTCAAGCCATCAGCATTGAAGCATTCACTTTTCTGCCTGGGTCAACTGCTGCCTGCCGCTCAGTTTGCTCGTACACGCAGTGCGCAGCGTTCAAGTGACGAGTCCAACTTCGATGACGTCTGCAAGCTTCTGCGGAGCACAGGGTTTTCGTCTGCACCTGGCGCCAAGCGCCCTGCCAACTACCCGGATGATTACTTTCGACGGGTGACCCTGAATGAGACCTACATCAGCATGGTGCTCGGGCGACTGAGGTCGGATGATGTGTACAACCAGGTAGTACCCACATTCCTTTCTACAGCAATAACTGCTGTGGGCTCAATTCTTTAGTCGTCTTGATGTTTGCCAGGGTATCGTAGGTATTCCAAAGTGCTTTTCGAGATATTTGGAAAAATGTAAAGGATAAAGGCTGCAGTGTCCTGCGAGAATTCAAGCTCCAGACCCAAAGATTGCCACTCAAAAATTTTGCCTCGCAGACGCTTTACTGATTCTACTGCAGGGAAGAATACTGAGTTTGAAGAGCACGCTCATGCCCCCCAACTGCTATGATTGGCTGATGCTTGCTTGGCTTCTCCATCTCGCCACTGGGTGGCACTGGTACCTGCGCTTTTGTCTTGTAGTGTGTTGTCTCAGTTGCAGAAGGCATCTTGATTAAATTCTTCCTTTTGTTCTTCTCGAAAAAAGAGATTGTTCGTGCACATCTGCAAATTTTTGTGCCAACCGATACCGTAAAAAACAATGCAGGACTCGATGCACATATTAGTATTTTGGTGTCTATCACATCACCGCTTCACATTCTGTGCGAAAGTACAAATCTTCACTTTAAAAATTTGACTTCTTGAGGTGGAGGCAAAGGAGGTTCGAGCATGAAAAAAAAAAAAAAACATTTGTTCATGTGGAGGGAGGCACGCATGTATTCATAATGCAGTTGATGGATATTGAGGAATCACCAGGTGCTTTCGATGACTAACGTGGCTTAACCTCCTAAAGCACACGTACACAGGGGCTTTCAAGATGTTACATTGTGGTTCTCCAGTTTAATTTTGACAACCTGGAGTTCCTTAACGTGCACCCGAAGCTCAGTAATGGAGCATTTTTGCATGTCACGTCTATCACTACACAGTGAGAACCGCACTCATGACCTCATGCTTAGTCGAAAAAAGCCTGAGCTGCTGCAACTCGTGCAGCACTGAACCAGACATATAAAGTCCACCTTCGAATACAAAAACATAACATGGTGGTCAGAAAGATGAAAACTTGGGGACGAAAGGCAATCTCGTAACACCTGTAATATTATGCAACACCCTGTCGTTAATATGATGGCCATACATCAGTAACTCAGCCATGAATTGACTGACTTGGACTCAGAGCCAACTATGAGTTTGAGTGAACCCCTGTGAAACCAAGTGAATTTGAATCTGAGTTAGTCGAAGTGAGTCTGAGCCTGAGGGAGTCAAGTTCGCGTATACATGAGTCTGAATCGAGTTAGAAGTAAGTCCATGTGATAGCAAGTGGACTCCAGTCTAAGTTTGGTGAATTTGAGTCCGATTGAGTTCAGCGCACTTTGGCTCCTAGCGATCTTGAATCCGAGTAAGCCCAGCGGGGTCTGATTCTCAGTGAGTTGGAGTCCAAGTGAGCTCGACTAAGTTAGACATTAGTGAGTCCGAGCCGTAATGAGCGCTGTTAATTTTGCGAACTTGTTGTAGTACTGTGGGGAAAATCGGCACCAAACTTGCTTGACAGGCCTACATGCAATTCATGTCTTCGTATAGGTTGTCTTCACATTTCCTGCCACCCTGTCAGTAGTTGGCAGCACAAGGCTAAATTGAAATATGTCTGGAAGGATGCTGTGGATCACTTATGGGGTGGCCAGCAAAACGGCGATTCTCCTCGGTCTCTGTCTTGGCAGATCTCGGCCTACCCACTGCCGGAGCACCGGAGCATGGCCCTGGCAACACAGGCGGCCATGCTGTACGTGGTGCTGTACTTTGCCCCCGAGATCCTTCACAACCAGCAGGCCAAGATGCGAGAGATTGTCGACAAGTACTTCCCCGACAACTGGGTGCGTGTTCATTTTCTGGCTGTAGCCACATGTGAACCTTTGTCTGAAGCAATACATGGAGTTCGTACGTGTGATAACTGTCACAGTTTATCAGAGAAAAAGGATCTTGGTGCACCGGCACAATTGCTTGTAGTTTCTGCGAAGTTATGTGCACTCTAAGGGTTACGCAGAATTATGGTTATTGTAAGAAAACAATGCACAGCTTTTCACTGCTTCATCCACGTACCTTTTCTTGTGTATCTTTTAAATGTGCAGATCATGTACAGTCTGATGTTCAGACCCATCGCTAAAGTCTAGTGAGTGATACAAAATTGAATACTACACTTCTAACGAAAAATGTCATAGCAGAAGAACTTGTCCCAGTGATTCGAAACTGTGAGCTGCCACGAGTGCCTAAGTGACAATAATAGCCTTTAAAGGGCCATTACCAGGTTTGGGCATTGCAAACAGGCTGACGTGGTGCATAGATCACTTGTGGTAATAGTGTCTTCAAATTGTATTGCAGCAATGTATGCCATAGAATCAGCTTAACATTCATATGGCCACCCGCATGCCCTTACTTTCAAAGGGGTGTTGCTTCCTTGCATAAAGGCGATACTGTACCAAATGCCCACACCGTCATTGATTGGGGCGTGTGGCTTTGGTAAATCATATTCGTGTCAATACACAACATGCAAAACAGCCTCTGGAAATACGCCATGCAGCAGGAAAGGAAGAGACAAAAAAAATAAAGAAGAAAAAGGCAGGGTTGAGGGCATAAACAAGACAGAATCCCTCAGGCGAAGTATGTGAAAAGAGGCAGTGAAGGAATGCTGCTTGCAGGTGCTAGTCAAGGCAAAGAACACGTGCGTCTTTATTGATCACATAGTTCGCCACCTGTTACCATGGCAACACGGCATTTTAGTTTCTCCCGTCCCTTCTGATAATGAACCAGTTTTGGAACAAATCTTGCAGTAGAACATTCTCTAAACAGAGCTTTATGGCTTTCTGTGTGGAACCAAAATTTCTGATGAGGTCTGCTGGGGAGCCCTTAAAGGGACACTAAATAGAAATACTGAATTAATTTTAGCTGATAAATTAGTCTTTCTTAGACTCTATTTTTGTTAATTTTGTGGTAACAAGTAGATTATTAGCAGTAAAAGTGATCCTTCAAAATCTTCCATTCATTAAGGAATTATTAGACACTGCTCTGTCAGCAACCAAAGTGTGCGCGTGCTGTGAAACGCATAAAGTAAAATGTAATCAGGCTATACTGTACAGCCAAATGCTGTTATTGTGAAAAAAATTCTCATGCTGTGTAACGAAAGGAAATTACAGTCAACTCTCGTTAATTCGATGCTTGCGGGACCGCAAAATTTGGTAAAATTATCGAAAAGGTTGAATTAACAAAGGGCAACAAATAATGAACCATTTGAAATATATTTTATTGCTCGAAGTCTTTCTGCTTCTTGCTCTTGAAGCATGATTTCACCAGCATGCAACGACAAGCGCTGACATTCCTAAACACTGCCTCAGCATTAGACTGAAAGGAGCAGTAAAGTTCTGAAAATTCTTAAAAGAAAAGCAAAGTTAAAGTAAAGCAAAACAGCTACACACCTAGAGAAACAGTAGTGTAACCTACTGAAAGCCTTACTAACCGCTTCGCGCATAAGGGGATGCCGGTGGAAATCAAGTTAACTGAAGCAGCATGCTTTCAAATTCGGACTAAAGAAAGTTTTCTTCCGTAGCAATGTATGCTTTCTCACTAGGGCTTTCCAGTACGTTTAAATTAAGCAAGAAGTTGAATTAATGATAGTCAACTGTGTCTACTAGTTGTCAAAAGTGACCATACCGGTGTATAGATGGCTGCAGTTTTTACAACCTCTTGTTTCCGTGTTGAGCCGTGACTGTTCTGGAATCCCAGAATGCGAAGGGGTGCAGTTGGGTATTTCCTGGCGTCGCCCACAACCCCAATGGTGGACAACTTGGGCACTCAGAATCGTTGTACGCATGTACTTGATTCCTCAGTTTATTTATTTTATTTATTTATTATTATCCCCAGGGCCAAAGGCTAAAGAGGGAAGAAAGTTACAACAAATGAGAAAAAGAAACAAATATAATCAGTTAGAACTTTTAAGTACAAAGGCTTCTGATTATATATTTTTAGCTAGGGTTTACAACATCATGATAAATTGGTAGCGAACATAGTAAAGCGGTCAGTACAAATGCACTTAGGTTACAACCATACAGTAAACAACAACAAAATTCTTCGATTACACAATGTAAGCTAAAGCTGCTCGAAATCTTTGGTTTATCATAAATGGAAACAATAACCAAAGTACTGATTGATCCCTTTTGTCTTACATGTTAAACAGAAAGTTTACAGATTAAAAATTCGAGCAAGGCTTATCTAGGATGAATGTTAGATGAATGTTGGATGAATGTTAGATAAATGTTGGATGACTGTAGGTATAATGCTATTAGTATTACATCAATGTGGCGACACATTGTATTGTCACTGCCGAAACACGTCATGTGGTGTAGCATGTATGCAGCTGGGCTCCTCTTTTGTGCATCCCTCTGTACAGGCTGCACCATCTGACAGTGCAACCGTGAGGTTCAAGCATGGCATGTGATTATACCAGGCATTTCATGTAACTTAAGCCAAAGGATTTTTAAAAAGTTGTAAACCGCAGCTGCGAATGAAACCAATAACATATTGTTTCCAGTCATGTTGTGCTGTTGAGAGTATTTTTTATATTCTGTTTCTAAAATGTAATCATAAAAAACAAAAAATTTATATTCACTTTAGGGCCAAGTGCGTTTTGTACCTCTTGCACAGTGATCTTGAACATTTTTGGCTTATCGAGCCCATTCTCAGGGTAGCAATGCTCTCTCTGGTATTGTAAAAGGGTAATTTACTACTGCAGTTAAGATCATTCTTTTCTTTCGTGTCTCTTTAAGGTGGCTCAGGTGTGGTGTTTCTTTTCTCTCGCAATTTCACTTCTCTTCCTGCAGATTGAGCCGTCATTCTGTGCGTGTTAGCCTTCACCTGGGCCAAGAAAGCCCACCAAAAGAACTAAGCCACGCATGTAACGTGTTCACTTCGCCTCCCAGGTGATAAGCATCTACATGGGCATGACGGTGAACCTGGTGGATGCCTGGGAGCCCTACAAGGCAGCTCGGCAAGCTCTGCTCAACACCCTGGACACTGCAAATGTTAAGGACCAGGTACGAGAGTGCAGGGCTTGTGCTGTTGTTCTTCAAATAAGCACAGGTCTTGCTGCTTCACTTAAATTACCGTAATTCAATGGCACCAAAATCTTATAATTTCCTGATTATCCAATGACATCTGCATGACTTTTATGTCATGGTCGTCTGTAAGTCATGGTATTATGGTCAAATGCCTCTGTATACGAGCTTAGAATGTCACTTTGTAAGCGAGAAAAAGACACAAATACGAATTATAGGTGGCGATGCCGCCGCGGAAGTTTCCACACCAGCTCACCACGATGTCATGAATTCTGACGGCATCTGCTCATGCCAAGTTAACATTTTATCTGTGAACATGGGACTACAACACATTCTAATAGAGGCAGAGGCTGAACTTTGCAAGTTTCCAAATCTTTCACTTAGCCACAGTGGCCCAAACGCAACAAAATATTTTTGTAATCTATGACATCACAGTGGCGTACCGGCGCTGGGGCTTCAGCACGAAATTCCGAAAATTTAAGTTTGTCCCATGTTTTCCCATGTATAAGGAAATTCATAGAAGAATAAATTGAGTTGGATCACAGACATTGGCAGACATTGCAGCTCCTTATTGGAAGCTTACCATCGTCATCGAAAAGGAAGGTCTATAATCAGTGCATTTTACTGGTGCTGACATATGGGGCAGAGACTTGGAGACTGACAAAGAAGCTTGAGAACAAGTAAAAAACCGCGCAGAGAGTGATGGAACGAAGAATGCTAAGCATAACGTTCAGAGACAGAAAGAGGGCAGTTTGGATCAGAGAGCACAAAGGTATAGCCGATATTCTAATTGACATTAAGAGAAAAAAATGGAGCTGGGCAGGTCAGGTAATGTGCAGGTTAGATAACCGTTGGACCATTAGGGTGACAGAATGCGTACCAAGGGAAGGGAAGCGCAGTAAAGAACGGCAGAAGACTAGGTGGAGTGAAGAAATTAGGAAATTCGCGGGCGCTAGTTGAAATCAGTTGGCGCATGACAGGGGTAATTGGAAATCGGAGGGAGAGGCCTTCATCCTGCAGTGGACATAAAATGGGCTGTTGATGATAATGATGATGAGTAATCAACCTCATTCCGCAACATTAACAATAATAGAGTTCTCAAAAGATACCGTATCAGCAAGATATAGGATTAGATTTTCTTTCCAAGAAGAAAAAAAAAACAGCTTAAGTTGCTCCTCGTCTTATGTAGCAGTCTTTAGCACATTGTGAGTCGTCGCCCTATATTCCGGTTTATACAGTACTTTATCAGTCGAGACTGATTTGGTTTTTCCCGTTAGTATCCCTTTAACACTATGAAACATTCATTCTTCCTGTATGCTTCCTTTCACAAGCTTCTACACTTTGTGCACCTCATCGGCGATCCGAGCAGCCTAAATTGCAACCACTGCTACGTAAGAGAGACACTGGCTCAGATATTATGCATCTGCCGGGTGCACACAACCACGCGACAGACTGTTCACTGGCAAACATCAATGCAAGACCTTTCTCGGAAGACTTTATTCTGGGTCCTGTGGCCTCACTCGAGATGTGCTACGCTAACAGTACAGGCCACGGTGCAATTTCTGCGGAACACAGGAATTTGTGCGAGACCGTGATTCAAGTATGCTGCTGTGCTAACAGCCAGCATTCTTCGCATCCCTATTCTTATCATAGTCACCCTCCATCCCCATTTTGTTCCCTTTTCCCTAGCGCACAATATCAGGCTAGGGAGCTCATCAGCTCAGGCCAACCTCTCTGCCTTTCTACAAATAAAATTCGTCCTCCTATGCAACCTACCCCTCACATCCGCTTACCTTGTCTCATTGCTTCTCAGGCCCAGAAGTACCACAACCGCATCACGAAGCTGATACCGAGGCTGCAGCACCTGCTGAAAGAAGGGGCGCTCGAGGAAGAGTTTGTGCTCGACAGTGTCCCCAAGCTGCTCAACACGGTGCGCGAGTGCAATGTCACCCTCCGGTGGATGTTGCTCCACACTGTCAACCTCTCTCAAGGCGAGTGTTGGCTTGCCACAGAGCGCACACGTGTGCCTTTGTCGTAGATTTATTTTCGGAAATCGCAAGTTACTTTCCAGCACCTACTGTCTACTGTAGGCGTCACTGTCATGTACAGCACAATCCACTCTTAAAGGAAACACCTAGCTAGTAATAAAGCCACTAGTATAACTGAAACACTCCTACTTTATTGAGAGAAAAGGAATGGTTGGCAGGACGCATTCAGCTGACATCTATGCATTAAACAGTTGTGGGCACGCCTTCACACTATAGTTCAGCTAAAAGTTCGGCTTTCGTTGTCTCCTGTAAGAATCAGTCTTGTTGCGCCAAATGAATGGAAGCAGCGTTTTGAATGACCAGTCCAAAGCAATTTTAGCACTGGTCTGCAATGTCCCTTCAAAGTTGTTTTAGTTATTCCTAGAAGAAACTGCACAGGTACTTTCAACGTCGTGACACCTGGTGGTGTTACTAGACTAACGCTCACTCAACTTGCTGCTTTTGTAGTGCTCTTCCAGAGTGCTTTGAGGATGCATTTTAGATTTGGCCAGTTGAAATTGAGCACTTGAAACACCTTCTATGGTTCACACAGAGCAGTGCACTTCAGCTAGGGACACTCAGAGGCACTCTCATTTTCAACCTGTGAGTGCCAGTGAGATTCGACAGAATTGCAGTCACATCGCTCCTCAGATTGCTGTGGGAGCATCAGAATGCCCTTTTTGGGAAGCTTTCGCTGACTCCAATGTCGAGATGCCTTGGCACCACTGCAAACCAATCCAGAGCGTGATAAGAACCAGTCGAACGTACCTGCTATACTTAAACCTCGATATAAGGAAATTGGTAAAATTGGCACTTCACTTTGTTATATTGAAATTTTGTAATATTGAAATGCACCCTTTTAAATAAATAAGTACAGCCGGCAAAAGATTTTTCTTGCATGGAAGGGGCCGTAATCTTCTTTGATTTATTGGGCAGTTGTAAAAAAGAAAGCAATTTCAATGAGGAAAAGATTTCGTTTTCTTGAACTTGAGGGTCGGCAACCAAACATGCAGTTTTGTGCCATGTCGACGATACATTCACATCGGCGGTGCAAGACGAAGCCTGTGAATCTTTTCCATCCACTTCGCCGCCGTAGGTGGTAGCGTCGCCTGCAGTGAGACGACGACGTCATGAAATGTGTAGGCAGAGAATAGTGAACATTTGCAAACGCTTCCTCCCCTCCCCAGCTCACTTGGGAAAGGGGCACACATCAAGCCACCATCCTTTTCAGCTCACCCTTGTACACTTTCTCACGCACCCATATTACATTGCGAGAGTGGCACAGTAGTATATCGCTGCACTTAGACTTTGTATGGAACATGACGGCAAAAGGGTCTTGTTGCCATGTTGCTCCACTGTGGCTGCCGCTCTCTGTCACGCGGCGTACAATATAAGAGGTGCATTCACAAGCAGCCCTGTATATTCCAACCATTTGAACATTTGACCCACGGCACTTTCCATTTGTAGCCTTGATATTCCTTCGCGGCGGCACTGAAATTTTGTTATATTGAAATCGTGCATTTAAAATGCATTTCGTTATAATGTTGAGGTTCAGAATACATGGTGTCCTATGTACGAGAAGTTACAAAAGGTTAAACACTTTGTTATTTCGACAATTTCGTGATAGTGAAGTTTGTTATGTTGCGGTTTAACTTGTAAGTTCTGCTGTCTCTTCCTCTTCTTTCCTCTGTATTTTGACCTTCTTGCCTTTTGGAACAAAACGCGCAGGCTTCATTGTTGGTGGTGAGCTGAACAAGCGGTGCCGTCAGCTGCGCGACCAGGTCCACCAGGACAGCAAGTACCAGCCGCTCACTGTGTTCCAGCTCCTGCTGCACACTGCCCAGTTCGAGCTGAAACTCAAGGAGGTCTGTAGCACGCTGGGGCTGTTCCGAAATTGTTCTTGACTGGTGATGGATTTCAGAACAGTCTTAAAGAAATTGAACTTTTACGAATGTATGTTAACCTGAGCAACTATGGTGAACTTTTACGGATGTAAGTTAACCCTAGCAACTCGTACATCTAAGGCGTTAAAGCCGAATAGGACAGATGTCACACCCTTCGGAGGTCCTGAAGGTCTAAGGGTCCCAAGGAACTCCTAAGGTTTTGCCACTGCCCAAGTCATTGCAGATGCCTTCACTATATCTAATAAAACTTCATCACTGTACCTGGGTCTTTGTGAACATTTGACTGTACTATTTGAGCTTAGTACTTCTACATTCTCCACTACAATTGGAACATGTTCCTATGTTCTGCACCAGCTCTACCAATGCCGTCATCAAGCCCTGCGTCAGCCATTTTGGGGCTGTGTTCAGGTTGCGTAGCTGGCTGTTCTGTGGCTGACATTTGACACTAGCCATGACGCTGCTGTTGCATCGAAATTGTTGTGGAATTCCTTCTAGCAGCTTCACCGTAAAATGTAAGCTTATACGTGTTTACTTCTTGCTTTAGAGTTTTCTTGGAACAACCAAATTCTGTGAATGGGTCTCAAACTCATTGGTAGGAAATAATAGTTCACAAGCCTCTGCTTGTATGAGTAAGGTTTTTGGTTGGCCAGCATCTTGACTGCCAGTTTAAGCATGAACAAGGCAAACAAAGATGCAAAGGGCTCTGATGGACAATGCACACAAGGAAATGCTATCTTATTGAAAAGATTGGAAACTGGGAAAGCAGAAATGAGCACGAAATCACTTTATTTATTTATTTATTTATTTATTTATTTATTTATTTATTACAGCGAAGCTGTATATGGCTAGGGTTCCGTGCATTCTTGTTCTCTGTGAACAATAACTATCATCATCAATGGCTCATGCCCCCATAAGCATTCATACTCCCGTAAGCAAGCAAAAAATGCAATGGCTCATAGCGCCATAAGGTAGAGCCTATAAGCACTCAGCAAAGTGAAGCGAACAGTGCTTAAATTCTTTCTACTCACGCATACAACATACAGAACAGCATGTTGAAAACTGCCGTCATTAATGGCTCATACCCCCGTAAGCAAGCAAAAAATGCAATGACTCATAGTCCCGTAAGGTTCAGGGCTACTCACTTTGAATTGGCTGCGATTACACTACCCCTGTTGTTGTTGATTTCAATGTGGATGTGCCAGTACCAGACTGTGATTAAAGTTTTGAGTGGAATAATGACCACCGATCAAAACAATAAATGAGTTTGTGCCTTTGTTCAAAATTATGTATCACCTCTGTCTCAAGGGCTAAACAGCTTTGCTGATCAAGAGTGGAACGGCTCACGATTTTTTTCTTTATTTATTCATTCATTCATTCATTCACTTGATAAAATTGCCCAAAACGAAAATGCAAATCACTGTTTTGCCAGCGCCCAATAGCAAGCTCACGGAGATTCACATTGCAGATCCTCATAAGGAAACCCATTGATAGATTGTCATAAATACTTCTGCATTTCAGCATCATTCACTAACATAGGCTTGGCATTATTTTTTTTTTTGTCCTCAAAACCCCTTCTCTCCCTTTCTCACTGCGTTCCCTCCTCTATTACATCACTGTGCACATTGTAATCCAAAGACTTTTGCCAAAGACTTTTGCTTTGCTTTCAACAAAGTGAGATGACTCTTCTTTCCACAGCTGTTCCAGCACTTGCTGTCCGTGAAGCACGAGAAGTGGAGTTCGATGAAGAAGGAGAGTGCAGAGCACCTTAAGGAGCTGTCCGAGGTCTACTCGGGTGCAAAGCCCCTCACCCGTGTTGAGAAGAACAGTGAGTGCTCGCCGTTTTTCCTCGCGTGATCGCTGGTTCAGCAGCAGCACCTCGGCAGATTTTCCCCCCAAGATCAAGCATTATCTTAGGCTTCAGTAACGTTACTAGTTGAGCTCGTTGGTACTATGTATCAGCATGAAATCAAAAGTGAAGGCATTCTGAAACTACTCCATGCTTGGAAACTGAATACAGATCAATTGTGCCTTGCGCTTTTTTGTAATTAAAAGGTAACTTATGTTCCACTCAGTTACTTCTTGCTCGGGTTTCAATTTATGCTGATGGTGCATGTTTTGGAAGCAAACAGCGCTCAAAATGGGACACAGAACAGGACAAAGTGCAGCATCCTGTGTACTAGTTGTTGTTGTTGTTGTTGTTGTTGTTGTTGTTGTTATTGTTGTTGTTGTTGTTGTACTTCTTGTGAATTTATACATGATATTCGCGAAAATTAGAGGAATTATATATGGAAGGATTATCATTGTTGTTGTCCCATCCTCGTCGCCAGTTTGTTGTAGCTTCGACGGGGCGGCCGGACGAAAGGGTTACGGCATGAGGCCTAAATGGCCGGGGCGCGCAGCGCCGCAAGAAAAGAGCCAGACTGCTCCATTCGGGGACCAGACAAAGAATTGCACTTTTATTTCTCCGAGGGGAAGCAGGAAGGCAACTTACAGCGTTTGGCGCTGAGTGGCGCCCTGATGTAAAGACCCAAAACCGAAACCAGAAGTTAACACAGGATACCACAATTGTCATATTTTTCTATCTGCATCATTATAAAGTGTGTCTCCAGTTTTTACCTGTTTTTGTGACTTCTATTTTATCGTCCGAAGATAGGTTTCAGTGTCACTCTTATTCTTTTTTTTCTAATGTGTTCAGTTTTTGTAGCTGAGTCTTATTGCTGACTGTCAGGTTTCTTGTGACAAGCCACTGTGATGGCTTAAGCGAACCTGATTTCTGTAATTGTACTTGAAAGATTTGTTAATTATTATTATTATTATTATTATTATTATTATTATTATTATTATTATTATTATTATTATTATTATTATTATTCGATCCTGGATATGTCAAACTTAGATATATCGAATTATTGCTCTATCGAATAGTGCTAATATCTCCTTGATCATTTCGTGCAAAAATATAGCGATGTACAGTAGAAACTCATTCATATGTTTTAGAAGAAAATGCAAGAACAAATGTACTAACCGGGAAAACCTACAATCTGAAGTCACTAAAAGAACTGGCAGACTTGACTGTAGCTGACATCAACGTAATGCAAAGCATTGCAGCACGGGGCTCCGATACACGTCGAGTTGGTGTGAGGCCCGAGCATCCCGAGATGTGCGTTGTTGTTTTTCTGTTACTTCCAATGACATTAAGCCACGCACACTGCGACACAGATAGCTGAAGATGCTTATCGCAATAGGCTTGGTGGTGATAGCTGTGAATGCGGCATGTGATAGCTCAGGAGGAGATTTGCTGGTACCAAAATGGAAAACAGTGCGAGCCGGCATTTGTAACGCGGCACAAGTGGGCAAGTACTGCGGGAAAGCTGCTGCAACAAATGGTTACTGTTCGCGATTGCACGCGCCTCGTGCCTTTTCTTTTTTGCGTGAAATATGGTGGCCAGAAAACGTATCATACTATCGCAGTTTGTCAATGTACCGAACGTTAGTGCCAAAAGATCGTGTTTTTTTAAAGAATGCATCAACCAGCAAAAAAAGAAGCAAAACTGTATTTGGGTCTTTTTTTTTTTTTGGAATAGCTGTACAGATACAGCTGTACAGCTTTACAGATAACAACACATAACTAGTTCCCTTTTTTCATTCTTTGTATACTTTGATTTTCATTTTTCTTTGTTCACTTCACCATTAGAAGTTTATGGCTGATTTTGCATCGTTTTATAATGAGTGAGGCATTTAAAAGCCCTGGCTTATTTGTTATAAAACAACACTTTTCGCCACCATGGTGAAGGTTAAGGCAGACAATGTGACTGGCATTTGCTGTGGCTTGCAGCTAACCTGCAGGCCTGGTTCTCGGAGATGAGCAAACAGATCGACTCCCTCAGTTACGAAGACACGACAGCCACCGGCCGCAAGATTGTCCAGCTCATCCAGGCCTTGGAAGAGGTAACGCATACAAGTTGTTTTTCATAGCGTGCGAAACTCTACTCAGTGGTATTCCTCGCTGCATTTTTAGATTTGTTTCGCTGCTCCCCAGTGCTTTTCAAGCAAGAAGAAAGTTTATGGAAAAAAAAGTGCAGGTATCTGTGTGAATTGCTACTGCTCTTGATGAATGTGGTGAACAAAGAGAAAAGAAAGTTGTGCAGAAATCATCGACAGTCATTGTTAGTGGCAGCAAATAGCCAAACACTTGTAAAGAGCTATTCGCTTTATTAAAGGAATGATGCGCTTGAAGCCATTATTTGTTACAGTGAGGATATTGAGGTAGCACTTGTCCCTTGATTGTGTTATTCCATAGAGAACAGAGCCGTTAACGAGCACATCTTTGGTGGTAGCGTAGGTGGCTTTACATATGAGTAGGTTCATCAGATGTGTACCATCTCGAGCAACACGAGCAATGGCAGTGAAGGCGACTACCATCCTCCTGTTTTGCAGCCATCACAGGGGGAGAGGGCGGCGAGAGTAGAGGAACATTGTCTCTCTCAAGCGCTCCACAACAGCATCTAAACCTTCCAATGCCGCAAAGTTCTCGTGTGACAGCACAAGCGCTAGTTTCCAGCATTCCGGCAAGGAACGCACTCCGGAACTCTGTTACACAGTAGCACGCTAACTTTGCATCTATGCCTTTGTATTGGCAATGAAAGTCCAACTACCAATTTCAGCTTCACGCTACTTTTTTGACAGTTGCCAACTTCCCCTTTTATGAAACTTTCTGTGCCTTGCCACTGTAAGACGTCGCTTTTAACGAATTTCAAAACGTTCAGCTGAAACTTGGCTTAACTGAAGCATTTATGCAACAGCCTTTTATCAAAAACTAAAGCATGTGCAAAGCATTCTGGTGAAACCTGAAGGCGTTTCTTTACCATTTTGCTACATTTCCAGGCCATTTCAATCGCATTTCAGTGCTAAGCGTGATCTGCAGCCCTTGAATGACTCTCGCGCAAATCACAGTATCCACTGAGGCTGGATCTTCCTTTTCTGATTTGCTTCTTTCTCTTTACCAAGCAACAGTTCTTGAAGGAAAGTAACACAGGGTACGACCAAGTGTTTCCGAGATGTATATGTTACTGCTAGGTAGCTTCGTAAATGTGGCGTATGAAATGAATGAGTACTTTAGAAACCACTACTGTTGCAATCGTGTTGAGTGCAGCAGCTCGGAATAGAGCTACAGTTCGATATTTCCATATTTGTGGGGAAAGACATTTTTGATTATTGCATAAGTACACTGATTGGTTCAACTTACGTTGATCATTATTTGTGTGCTCTCCTGGACACATGAATATCAATATGTGTTTGGTATGTAGGTGGCTGGCTTTACATTTCTCTGATTTCTTCATACGTGTCAAGCATTACAGCCGTGTTGGTACATCAAAATTTATCTTTCTGTATTTAACTGGTAGGATTTTTTCATGCATCCTGTCTGCAAATGTGTCTGTTGTAGTTGTCTTATGTTCTTTATGCGGTCATCTTATCTGTCTAAATTCATCTAAATACAAAGTCTTACAATGTCTTTCACTCGTAAACACTCTATCTCTAATTTCCCTTATCACATAAATAATGATGTGCTTTTTCCAGCCGCTTCGTACAAGCACTCATGCCAAGCCTTTTCTGGACCCATCACGATACTACCATATGTGCTAATGCTTGAACATCACTGAGGTACTTATAATGAAGCCTACTTAATTCACCCTCCAGCAACCGCAGCTTGAATTTACCTCTCCTGTTTCGTCGCCTTATCATAACAACCTAATCAGCCTATTAGGATCGGTTCAAAATAGGGCCACTAAGTTTATCTCACGTAATTATAGTTATAATTTGAGCATCTCACAAATAAAACATAATATTTCGCTGCCGTGCTTAAGCGCTTGTCATGATTTCGCACTCTTATCGTTACTTCACAAGTACTTTCATGCGGCTAGAAAATGTTTTTTCACAACTTGAAGTCGCGCCTTGCACATTACAGATTACATAATCACCTCAGCTTCACGCGCACCTGCGGGAACACCCACGCATTTAATTGGTCAGCAATTCTTCATGCCATTCAGTTACGGAATGCTCTTCCTTGTTCCATCATCTCCAAAACAAATCCTGATTAATTCCACCAGCTCAAAAGTTCACATTCCACCGCATAACTTCAACAAAAGATATGTCCTTCCTTCTTCTTTTATATTTTTCTAGTCTTATGCATTCTGTACGCTTGCTTGTTTTTATTTATGAGTGTTATTTTGCTTATTATATTTTTTATCCGGTGGCTTTGGAGCAGCTACTTTTGTACATATTTATTTTGTTTGCTGAATGAACTATATCTTTTGTCTTTTTACACTGCAATTTCCTATTATTATTGTGCGATGCTCTAATGCTCATATAAAATGTTGAGTATACATTATTATGCTGTCCATTTATCACATATGTATATAGTATGTTTTGTTATACACCCATCTAGTGTTTACTGTGACACCTCCCTTATCCAATGCATCGTACGAGGCCTGTAAGGAAATTTTAAATAAATAAATGAATGTTTGCTGCATTGGCTAACCTCTAAAAAGTCGGTAGTGTTCCTTGAACTGAGAAAAAAATAAATCAATGTTTCGGGTCAAGCAGAGCGTGTTGTGTGTGCAGGTAGAGCAGTTCCACGGGCTGGATAGCATCCTGCAGGTGAAGCAGTTCCTGACCGAGACGCGCCAGTACCTTCACAGCATGTTGCGCATCATCAACGTCAAGGAAGAAGTGCTCGTCACTCTAGAAGTCATTGCTGACCTCTCCTACGCTTGGGAGATCATTGACAGGTACTGCTTCTCTTGCAAGCCCACCTTCGCGACCCCTGCACTGTCGCTATGCCTCTACGCGTTGGTGATCCCCGAGACGTGGCTGATTCCGTTTTCCTTGCAAAACGCCAATTTCATGCGTAAAAACAAAAAGGAAAAGACAGAAAACTCCCAAGCAATCAGAAGCCACTCAGGCTACTAATTCCACAGTTTGCTAATGTACAACTTTCACAAATGACACGAAGGCCTGTTGGTCTTTACTTGCTGGTCGGCCTTTTAATTAAAGGCCTGTTGGCCTTTAGGGTTTTTTTTTTTTTTTTTTGTCATGGAGCATCATAGGGCAACTTGCTGTGGCTGTAGTCGGCATTTTACTGCTAACTAGTCTATGTTCTTCGCAAAAATGTGCATTTGCTTGGGAAATGCTGTGAGTGCACATTAGTGACATACGTGTGTAAATACTATATGTTAACTGCTGACTCTTCTTGCACAGCTTATGAATTTCTGCTGTGAAACATGTTCGTGTGAATTTATGTTCACTGGATAAGCGAGTGACTGCTGAAGATATCGCAATACTACAGTGCAGAACAACTAACTTGCATCGGCTCTGCCAAAGGAACAGCCCACTAGTACTTGTCTAACATTGCCTGCAAACACTGTGCACATTGAAGACATTCGAGTATATTAATGTGCTTCAAGCGTTTTGCGTGCAAGGCACGAGTGAATGAGCCATCAGCTTGTTTGTGTGATGTGTGTGAATGTTCGAGTCTTTCACAAAACTGACTGACTTATCCAGAAGGTCGAAGTGAAAAAAAGACATGCTCTAATATGCAGCACTCATTCATTTGACAGTATTTGCCCAATTCTAACATGCCCCCCGAGTTGAGTGCTTATCAACTTTTTATGTGTTCATAGTAGGAAACTTACCTAAAAAAGACCTTAAAGCTCCTAAACAACATATAGGAATATCATGTGCACTTAATTTTTTAACAACAAAAGTGTATCATGCATCCAATGCTGGCAATCAGAAAAAGCTGAAGCCATCAAATTTTATCTTCACTGGATGATTTTTTTTGCACTTATTGTTTGTTGTCATCATTTTAGACAGCACTTTATTGCTATTGCTGGACTACAACATGCCGTCGTCTGCACAGTCAATTGCACCTGTAACATTTCGTGTTCATCAAGCGACTTCGCTACGATTGCAAACAAGATGGTGGCCCAAGCCCAGACTAACCACTTTGCTAGTTTGTCCTGTCACGCGTGCTATATCCTCCAGAACTTCAAAAACACGATACAATTTGTTGCTGCTATCTTAAAATGTAAAATAATTTTATCTTTTGAATGAGCCTTTGTAGTCAAAGACCTTAAGCAGCACGTTGTCTGCATCGTGCTGCACAATAACGTGCTTTGTTGCCATCTTGTGATGGCAATGACGATGACGCTGCGAAGGCTGGCTCTGGCAGTAGGCTGTTGCGAACACCGCAAAAATGCTTTTAGTCGCATATGTGATTGCACCACGCAAGCAAACTTTAGGTGAACTTTCTTGCAAAAAAGAAAAGCGTGCAAATATAAACTGGTAAATACTGTGATCATTCATTGTGAGCTCTTGTTTTTTTGTTTGAACGCTTTCCTTGGGCAGGCCGAGAATAGCAATTGTCGGCAGGAGGTAGTGTGTGTTTGATGCATTCATTGCCTCCTAATTACCGCCAAGTCGGGTGCTGCCACCACTGTGGTCGCCATTTGGGTCAGGTGCATGCGGACCGACAGGTCAACTTTAAATTAGCGCCCGCTGTGTTCTTTCCTACTCCATCCTGCTAAGTCTTTGTCTCCATGTCGCACTAACAGTAAGTGCCTCCTAGATTTGAATTATCCGTTGAAGGCCAATTTCGTGATCTAGGTAACGAAAGTTTTGGCCGGCCAAGCCCTTCATTCGGAATCAAATTAACGGAACAATTAAGTTAGCAGGAGTCAAACCAATGAAGGCCTACTGTATGATTGATGATCTTCTCAAATTTCCAGTTACACACCATTCATGCAGAAGGGAATCAAGAGTGACCCGTCCATGGTGATCAAACTTCGGGCTACGTTCCTCAAGGTAATGCCCTTCTGACTGTTAGTAATGAAAGGCCTACAATTAGTCTGCTTTGTCGCAGTGCGGTGTAGCTGTTTTAGCAGGTTTTTCTCCGAGATCTAGCAGATTTTCCACATGTTTGATGGCAGAAATGCACTTTTAGTTGGTAGCAAACCTTATATGCCAGGTCTTGAATAATTTGACCATTTTGTACTTGAAAAGCATGTTTTGCTAGCTGAAAGCACCAGTAGCAAAAGGATTTAAAGGGACACTAGAGAGAAAAATTATTTTAGCTGTATTTGTAAATTGCCTTCCTACAATACCAAAAGAAAACGCCACTTTATCATGAGAAAAGGCTTAGTACGCCAGACAACATGCAAACACGAAAGATGGGAGGCGATATTGCCTTGAAGTTTCCTGCAGCAGCTCGTTTCCCGTCTGCTTGGGCCTAGGTAATTGTTCTCATGTTAAGATACATTACATACTTACTCAAAAGAAGCCAAAGATTGAACTTAGAAAGTTCCAAGAGTATTTACTGTGACACAGCGTCCCAATTGAGGAAAAGATACTTCAGAATTTGTGTCGTCACTTTGACATACTGGCACTATGGTTTTGACAAGGAATTTTAGAAAAAAAGTTTAAGTTCGCCCTTTATTTCCTCTACCACTAATCCACCTCTTAGTGCAAAATTAAAGAAAATGCACTTTCTAATAGATACTTGATTGGTTAAAACTGATTAAGTGCTCCCCTTTAGTCTCTCTTTTTTTCAGCAACCCTTGGAAAGAGACAAATTGGAAACAGTATTAAGCCTAGAAAGCAATGATGTGCTTGCTGTGCTACCGTGTCACAGCCTCCCCGCTTGCTGCAGCTGCTGCTGTTATACGTGTGCTTCACTGTGCATGCGGGACGACATGCCAATCCTGGAATGAGGAGGGATCAAGCCAACAGTTGTAGCTGCATCAGAGTCACGTAGTAGAAGCCGTTTGCATCTATAATCCATGATACTTCGAGAGAGGCAGCACTGAAAAGGGAGACGAAAAGACACAGACGATGTGCTTGTGTTGTCTGCATCTCTCCTTCTCTCTTTCTTTCTTTCTTTCTTTCTTTCTTTCTCTTCTTTTTTCCCCCTTGTCTTGTTTTTCAGCATCGCCTTCCTTCAAATGCCTTACCCAACTGAACCTAATTGGCAGCTTGATCCAGTCCACGACGCACTGACGTGCCGTTGCCGATCCCGACAATGTGGATCTTTCATTGCAGTGTCGCATGAATGTTACTTGTAGACATGCGGAGCTTTTGCTCCCATCTCTCTCACAGCTGGCCACGGCTCTGGACCTGCCGCTTCTGCGCATCAACCAAGCCAACAGTCCGGACTTGGTGTCGGTGTCACAGTACTATTCCACCGAGCTGGTCAACTATGTCCGCAAGGTGTTGCACATCATTCCGGAGACCATGTTTGGCGTCCTCGCGCGCATCGTGGAGCTGCAGACGACAGCCATCAAGGAGGTGCCCACACGCCTAATGAAGGACCAGCTGAAGGCATATGCTCAGCTGGACCAGCGTTACGAGGTGAGCATTATTAAAGTACTGAAAGTGAATCCCACTTTTTACCTGCGAGGTGGTGCTCAGTGGCCATGGTAATCTGCTGCTAAGCACAAGATTGCAGATTTGATACACGGCTGCTGTGGTCATTTTGATCCAGCTGGAGTGCAAAAACGCTCATGCACTTAGATTATATGTGTGTTTAAAAACCACCAGATAGTCAAAATTAATCTAAAGTCCTACAATGTCTCTCAAAGCCGATGTGTTGTTTTGAATGAAAAGAAGGGAAACCAAGGTGCCCAACTTTTGTTAGTCACGACCATGTAAACCCAACAGATAGTGAAGCCAAGAAAAGCATAGGGGAAGTTATTCGTAATTTCTAATTGAAGAGTATAATTGATAAGCTAAAGAAAGTTGAAACTGTAGTAAAAACATATTGCTGTCAGTGGGGACCGAACCCACAACCTCCAAATTACGTAGTTCGTAATACATGGGTTTGTCTCCCAGTGGCCAACAGTTTTATTCATCTGCTTTCAATTACCTTTAGCTTATTAATTCTATGCTTCAAATGAAAACTTCAAATGACTTCCCCTGTACATTCCCTGGCTTTGTTATTTGTCTGCTTTATATGGATGTGTTCCTCTAGGATCTTCAAACCCCTTAATTTAAATTTGATTTCATATTGCTCGTGCTTCCATCAGTTCTTCGTTCACATTTCCAACACTGCCCTTTCTCATGTCTCTCCTGTCAGGTCGCCAAGCTGACTTACTCCATCTCGGTGTTCACCGAGGGCATCCTGATGATGAAGAAGACACTGGTCGGCATTGTTCAGATTGATCCCAAGCAGCTGCTCGAGGACGGCATCCGCAGGGAGCTGGTCAACCAAGTCATGCGTGCCCTGCACAATGGACTCGTCTTCAACCCCAGGGCCAAGGTATGTGTGTGTGTGTGTCAATGCCATTGGTCCAGAAAAGTGTGTTCCTGGTTAGTGATACACTGGAAGCCTCAAATTTGGGAGCCATCATGGGAGCCCTGCACAAAAGAATATGATTACAACAGAATTACAACATACCGCCAATTGTTATGTTACAATAATACAGCAGACTTCCGTTAATTCAACTCTGGTTAATTTGATTTTTGGGTTGACTCACTCAGGACCGAGAGTTCCGGCCAGTGCGCAAGCATTTCTATGGTCTCCAATTTTAATTATATTGATCCTAAAATTTGCCTTCTCGGGATGGCTCGAACTTGACCAGTCAGCATGCACGTGTGTGACGCCTATGGGGACCCTAAGAGAGACCCCTTTAATGGCAGCACATCTTGACGGAGCTTAGGGGAGAGTGAATGTGTTGAACACACGTCATCTCTAGTCGAAAATGCCTATTTTCTCCCTGCTCTAAGGAGATTTTGAAGGATGGTAGCTCACAATGTCTAATTGCAGTACATACCTGATTCTTACAAACTTGTTTCTTTCTTTTCTTTCTTTTTTTGCTTACCCAAGAAAATTGGGCCAAAAATTGCCTGTGCAGTGCAGTCGCATACAAAAGCGAAACTGCCTTCGCGGTGTTTGTATGCTTTACTTCATCAAATGGATATATTGTGTCGAAGCTTATTTTAGGAAAGTGGCCATCACTAGACTTTTGCTTATTTTTCTTGTTAACAAATTGAGTGCACATTACATTTCTACTTTGTTTAGGAGCTTTAGCGTAATTTTTACCTTAGGGTACTTCTTTGGACACATAGAAAGGGGACGTGCATGTTATTTGGCGGTGTGTTAGAATCGGGCTAATATTGCTGAATAAATCAGCAGTGTATTTTGGTGTTTCTGGTGCATAATGTTTAATTTGACCTACTGGCTAATTCAATCAAATTTGTCGGTCCCATCAAGCTCAAGTTATTGGAAGTCAACTGTACAACAGAAGGAGCCAAGTTTTAAATGGAAGGCAAGGTATCATCATCGCACACATGTAGCTGTAAATATGAAGCATAAAACATCTAACAGTAAACAGATAGCATAAAAACAAATACATGAATAATAAAATAAAGATTAACAATTAGAAAAAAGAACTGCGACATTATTTCCATTTTGATGGTGTTCCTATGATATATTCGGTAGTTAGTAAAGTACATTAGGATTTCCTGGTGCTGTTTTCCGCTGCTTTAATGTGCCGCACTCTTATGAGCTAGCCAAGTCCCTGAAATGTCAATCTTCAGATGTAAGAGAATGGTAGACACGCAGACAGCATCTGCCATTCTGTATTCAAATGAACTAGACTCAAACATCATCCTTCTCTTAAGTAGTGGCCTTCCTCCTCAGCTCATATTTACACTACATCTCTCAATTTCACCCTACGTCACCTACACTCAATTCACACAGCTCAATCCTACACATCACCTACACTCTGCTGGCTAGACACTGTATCACTGTGTAGCATCAATGCCTAATCAGTTGGAACACTAGCAGTGCCACTTGACTTGCACACACCAGGTTTATTCATGGAAAACACGGGGAAGGCGGGACATAAACATTCAAGACGATGAGCAAAACGAGAACAAGGTACAATAAAGAATTCGTTTTGCCATTCGCAGTTTTGTTGCTGTGTTCTTGACCGTCACTACCACGTGACACTACAATTGAAGTTGCTACAATCTGAACTCGCAAATTAAGCACAGTGGTCACGTCCTCTAACATGTAGTAGCTTGCCAGGTGATTCTGCATGGCTAAAGTGTATTAGATATCCTCGTTTAACCTTTATGGCGCTAGCCTATTAGCCTGCTATATAGGTGATACTATTTGCTGAACGTAAGATATGGACATATACTAGATGGAAAAGCATAACTGTTGGTGGTGTCTTGTGCTGTGTTTAATGAAAGTATGCAGCAATGAACAGCTCTGTTCTTAGCTGCTGGCATAAAAGTGCCAGCAGATGCATAATTGTGAGCATGTAGCTTACTGCAGAAGGACATGATTTTGTTATATCTAGTTGATGTCATTATTGTCCGATGCTGCAGATGATATATAAGAATGTAGGGGCATAAAAAAGTTTGAGTTCTCACTTCCTTTGCTTAGAATGATGCCAGTGCAGTGAACTTCACAAAGCATAATGAAGGAAATTTTGTCACTCGGGGAGCACTGTGTTGGCAACACTATAACTTAATTTGATAACTGGTGGTCTTCATGAAGATGGTGCAGATACATTGACACATTTGTGGCTGCAGCTGTTATGTTTTTTCTTCCCTCCTGATCTCTCGTGTCCGTTTGTCTATACCGCCGTATTGAAGCCTACCACCCAGTTAGTAGCCCACTTACCCGTTCTGCTACAACTGCTGTTGCAGCCCAGTGAGTTGGTGCCCAAGCTGACCGCCCTGGGCAAGGTGATGGACGGCTACTACCGATCGTTCGAGTACATCCAGGACTATGTGAGCATCTATGGGCTGCGTGTCTGGCAAGAGGAGGTGTCTCGCATTGTCAGCTACAACGTGGAGCAGGAGTGTAATGCTTTCCTTCGACAGAAGGTATGTTCCATTTGCAGATGTGCCTGTTGTTTGCCTTCTCGAAAAAAAAGTGCAGGAAAGGTGTACTTGAACTAACTTTAGGGTCCTCAAGGAACTGTTCACTCTGGGTTGTATTGTCAAAGCCAAGTGATAGCATCCCAGCAGATCTGCCTAATAAGCTGCTGGGGACAGGTATTCGTTAGCTCAATTAGTGTCAAGGCTATTCAGTGTCATTTCATTAGTGTCAATGCTATGAATTAGTGTGGTAGATGTGACATATGGACATGTCCGAGTGTACTTGGCAGGGAGCCTTCAGCCTCCCCACCTGACAAAACAGGATACGTGCTGATCTGTTTATATTCCCTGCATCTAGGGTTATACCATCTGATGCTGTGGCCAGTGTCTCGCGAAGCATTTCCCGTGTTGAAAAATTAATTTTATGTGTGTGTATTCTGTGTTCACGTGCCAGTGCTCCATCATGGCGCTACGTGTACCACAGAGGAACTCATCGTGCGTGGTGTACGCAGAACATCTCCCTTTCTTGCTTGAAGTGGGAGCATGACACCGATACCACAAGTGCAGTTAAGGTGCCCATATTATTGGTATTGCAGTAATGCAAAAATATAGTCATACCTCGGTATAATGAACCTTGATATAATGGTTAATGAATGTAGCAACAGTATTATAAAATTTTAAAAATTTTCTTTTTTCGCTATCAGTATGTACGCTTACAATGAATATTGGACATAATGGAGGTACCATTCTCTTGTCAGATGCGACCTTATTATAAAGAACAATGAATCTCTGGAACGCTGCTCATGGTTCTAATTAGAGCATCACCAATCACAAGGGTCATGAGGTGAACAGTGCAGTGATATTTGCAGGGTGCTACCTACATGCTTCTTGCTTTTGTTTTGTATGAGATTCTTTTCCTTCACAAGTGCGAAACAAACACTTGGAAATGCAGGTCCAAGACTGGCAGAGCGTCTACCAGTCACGCACTATCCCTATTCCAACATTCCCTCCATTGGACCAGGCATCGGTCAACTTCATTGGCAGGCTAGCACGCGAGGTGCTGCGTGTTACTGATCCAAAGTGAGTATTGCCATTATGTATACCATCCATTTTTAAATGCAAAAGAGTGACGGATACTGTTGTTCCATCTTATCTGGAAGATTTCTGGAATAGATGGAAATGGGGGGGGGGGGAGGGGGGAGCTGCGTGAGAACTTGGAATGTCCACGTAGCTAATTATAAAAACATTTGCTAATCAACTCTTAAATTATTCACACTAGAGCACATGTTGAAATTGCGAATGGAAGTTGAATGGAAATGCTAAGACAAGCACCATTTCCAAAATGGCTGTCCTACAAGATCTGCTAAAAAGTGCACTGGCACTATGCTTAAAGGGACACTAAATGAAATGTTAAGTCAAGCTAAAGTAATAGATTAATGCTCTAGAATGTCTAAGGTGTCAATGTTATCGCAAACAGAGCTTTAATAATCGACAAAATGAGGTAAATTCAGGACAGAATTTGAGACTCCCCCGGACAATCAAGTACTAGCCTGATGACGTAGGCACTCTTCATTATAATTCTGTCACTAGTACTTGACCACTGATATTAAATATATCATTGCATTGCATTATAAGGCGAAAGAAAATTCTACTTGTCTACTTCTATTCGATTCTTGGAAAAAATTGTTTTGATGTTACCCTTGACAATGACATGCGCAGTCAGAAGCTTTAGCTTTTGCTCAACTTTGCACTGCCCACGCTTTCGCGTTTCATTAGTTTCATTATCGCGAAGTGCCACGATGGTTTTGCCAGCTCGCAAAACTCCCACAAACTACAAGTAGCGGAAAATGCCAGGTCCATGTGATGTTTCGGTACGCTTGAATGGTCCACGTCACTTGAACAAGAACAGCTGCTGTGGCAAATCCAATGCTGTGCTCAGTTTCCCCACAGCCGCGTGTTAGCATTTTTTGCAAAAAAACAGTAGTGCTGTCTGTCGGCCACTGTTTTAGGCAACAAAGGGCGGTGATGGCGTGTGCAATGTCACCACTCCCTGCTTGGGGGCGGGCTACTTGAATTGTGCTAAAGACATGCAGACCCTTCGGACGTCATTTTCCGTAAGTCTTCTCTTAGCATGAAACAAGCACCGAGCTAGGAAAACAAAGCGCATGTTGTCAGGTCAAGATAATCTGTTCCTTGTTAACTCCTGTAGTGATTGCTTCAGAACTGTGCAAATATTCTCTTGTCTCATTATTGTGACCACAAGTGGCTTGTTGGTTGGTCAGTTGTACACCACTCCACTATAACTAAAAGCAGTCATTATCTGCACTGGGAAGCTGGAAAGAAGAAGAAAAGCTCCTAGTAACATTGCTACAATCTGCAGTAAATGTTATAATTGTGCATCCATTCTTTCGGCTTCCTTCAGTGTTACCTAGGCCTTGTCTAGTTTTTCATTAATGTAAGCAGTTTTGAATGTGCATGTTACAACAGTCTTTCTGCACCTAGGACAACTGTCTACGTGGACCAGTCAAATGCCTGGTTCGACACCAAGTCACATGCGGAAGTGATCAACCTCAGCCTCTTCGCCCTGCTTCAGGCAAGAGAGATGCCCTCAGGGCTTTTCTTCAATCTGCATTTGTATTTTATGAGTATGGTGGGCAACAGAAATATTTGCATTTTTCAACACTGTGAATGGTGTTCACTGCAGGGCATGGGCCAACTTTTAGTTATTTGTCCGCAGGGCAATACTTGCTGAATAAAATGCTTTTGACCTACTATTTCCAATAAGTAGAAGAGCAGTTGGATTTCAAGCTACGCCTGCACAGGAAAAAAATGTGTTGCACAAATTTTGATTCTGCCCAAAGCCACATTGTATTAAAGAGGCCCGAGACACCTCTTGAATGCAGAGAAACATGCTGGAATGAGTGTAACACGTGTTGAGGAATATATGTCCAAAGGAACTTTATAAAGGGCCCCATATGAACAGAGGTGTAGAGATCGCAGGAGGATTGTCAGCTACACAAATCGGTAAGGTGTCATGAAAAGGGAGCACAAATGGAACAAGGTTCATGTTGTCGCCGTTCCTTGCGTCCCTGTTCTGTTGGCACTCTTTTTCTTTTTTTTCTATAAAGAGAGTATTGATCTCTCTAAGCTGGGACAATGCCGATAGCAATCCCCTGCCTATCGCTCTTTCCTTCCCTTTTCCACTTTCCGCGATCCACTAACAAGTAACCATTCAAGACCAGTGTCTCACAAACTTGCCAGAGAGTGGCAAAGGTGCTTACAGGACAAGTAGGACATGTTAACAACCACTGTGTCTTAGTGTCCTAGAACCTCTGAAACATTGGGCATGCTTCTGCCTAACGGCTAGCGTCTGGGCCATTGCACTTCATAGCACATCACCATTGATGTTGCCAAAGGTGAAATAAGAGCAGGATCGTTGAAAGCCGCAGGAGAGAGCAAGATTGATATAGCACATGAGATTGTGGGTTCCTTCCTGTATGCAGCGGAATAATGTTTGGCATGCATGCTCATGGCAGCATTGTGTGCAGGTCGGAAACAAAAGTGTTAGAGCACTCCTTTGACATAGTGTGAAATAGTGTTGACAGGACAGAAAGAAGCAGACCTGTGCTTGTTGCTTTTGTGGGTCAAGTTACAGAAACGTCCACATGCATGTTATCTAGGGCATATTGTGCTTCGCCATAATTGCTGTTATACATGCAAATTACTTGCCTTCTTGCACCAATGACCACGCAATGTATAGGACAAGGTTTCATGCTTTAACTAAGCTGTCTGAGGTTCGTAGTTACTATAAATGTACAACTTAAAAAGCACAAAGAGCCAAGAAGACACAGGTGGCCTTACGTGTGTGTGTGTGTGTGTGTGTGTGTGTGTTTGTCTTTTGCTTTTGTGCTGTATGTTAGTTATCTACAAACCTGCACTAACTAGGACAACTGTCAGTCCTGGTATGTAAGACTTGTCTTTACCTCCTCCACGCAAGCAGAAAAGTGTGGGCACACCTGGCCTGACAGGGCTGGACCGGCTGCTGTCGTTCATGATAGTCAAGGAACTGCAGGGTGTGCTGCGGTCCCTGGAGAAGGGAATGGTCAAGGACAAGTCCTGGCAGGAGCTGCTCACCAACATGAGCAAAGCCCTGCAGCCGGTCGACGGGCTAGTCCGTAAGTGTTGCAGCTGCGTCAAGGCATTGCCCCCCACCACATTGGCTTATTGGCTAAGGCATTCTGCTGGTGAGCATGAGGTTGCGGGTTTGACTACTGGCCACTGTGGCCTCATTCTAGTGTGATGGGAAAATGCTTGTGTGCATAGATTTAGGTTCACTTAAAGAAACACTGAAAGGTTGAAAATTGGTACAGAATCCTTCACTACAGTATCTCTTATAGCCTCAGTGTTGCTTAGGGATGTTAAACTCAATCAATCAATCAATAATACCATGATTACTAGTACAAGAACTACTAAAGTTGTGCGCTAGTTTTTCTTCAGTCGATATGGCCACATTTGCTTGTTTGACAATTGCAATTATTCCCACAGCCATAAGGGAGTGTCCTAGTCACTGAAGCATCATCTGGCTTTGGCTGCCTAATTTGCATGTTGGTTCATGTATTCAAACATGTAGCATGTATTCAAACATTGATGCAGCTAAGGCTGGCGCTAAAGAAGCCAGTGCAAATCTCTCATAAATGGTGTTATGTGCTTACCTCCTTTCGGTGTCACTCACTCACTGTCCTTGTTTTTTCATGGCACAGAAAACGTCGGCAAGACATACAGTGCAACCTTGACGAAAGTTGCCAAGACGTGGTCGGTTTTCCTCGAAAGCATTCTCAAGGTCAGTGCTTCCCATCACGCTGCATTTAAATCGGAGCTTGGCAGGTTATGACTGGGGTTCTACTGGCTAGATGGCACCATTGCGTGGATTATCCAATTTTGTTAACTATGAATATTTGTTCCCTCTTCCGCTCTCGTGTAGTTTTTGTCGTCGTCATTTTTTTTTCTAGTTGTCAAGTTGATGTGGCTCCTTTCTCTTGGCAGATTGGCCAGATGCAAATCTTGCGCAAAGCCATTGCGCACGAACTGTACACAACAGCCAAGTTTGAGTCGAAGGACTTGGTTGGTGCTCTGCAGACCATGAATGAGTGAGAGATTCAACATTACTTTTTTGTGGGAGTATCACATTTGCTCTGTCTCACACTACGAGGTATTTAGCTACTCAAAATCGAATTGCTCGACGTGTTGAAATGACACTCTATGGTGTGCATGCTTGCTAAGAATTTATAGTGGAAGAACCTACCTGTGCTTGACAGCTGTCGGCAAGATAGATGAGGCATTCTAAGCTCAATAGCATGGCAGTTTAGGCGAGTTAGTATGTCATGGCTTTTTTAGGCTTGCAGCGCAGCTCAGAAAGAGCAAAAAGGAAAGTGGAAGGGGTAATGAAAGGGAATGGAGACCAGAGTGAGCACACCTGGCTTGACAGGGCACTCACTCTGTTCTCCGTTCCTTTTCATTACCCTTTCCACCTTCCTTTTTGCTCTTTCTGAGCTGCGCTGCAAGCCTAAAAAAGTTGTAAACTCACGTACGGTGACTGAGTTACGGGGCATTCCCTCCGCACTGGGCTGAACACAACCCAAGCCTCAACAACACTGCATGGAATTTGGAAACCATAGTACAGGCTTCCAATGTCATTTCTCTCAATAAGCATGTCTATTGCCACAAACTGACTGCTGAAATTTTTTAATCTCTTTGCTGCCCCACACGTCTACATGTACAGTGTTGTCTTTTGTACCTCGCACTAAGCCAAAATTTCCCATTAACTGGAGATACCTGTTGGTTTTTTGTTAGTGTTGCTGCTAATGGCATGCATAAAGCGATACATCTGTTATGTTGCTTACTACAGTCACCGACCGATAATTCGGGCTCGACAGGGACCGCCAAAAGGCCCAAATAATCAGGAGTTCGAAGTACCAGATTTGTCAGAAAATAAGTAACTTTATTCTACAAGTGGGCCAGAAAAGGTGTGCGATATTCTCAGAAATCTTACTTTAGGAGATTCCTTCAATTTCATGTGACTAGCTCAAGACACATCAGCGTATACGAGTGACAAGTTCCTTGGCACATTGCCAAGCATGCTATCTTATCACAGTACAGAAATGCTGCTGGCTGCTGATGCATCTGGTGCTAGTCACGCAAAGTATTGCGAAAATGAAAGTATCTTCGAAAGCGATTGTCCAAGAATACGGCTCAAGCCTGTCAACACATTGCTATACGCAGATACACTTGCCTTTGGCCTAGACAGTCCGTGAAGGACTGTCTAGGCCAAAGATTAAAGTTCACAGATTAAAGCTGTGAAGTAACGGTGGGGAGTAAGGTTTTACAGTAATAGCACAGAACAAAAGCTAGTGAAGTGAGACAAGACAGGAACGATCCAATGACAGTAGCATTGTTGATTACAGTTAGCTAGCAATAAGGGTTTTAAACTTTCCTTAAAACTGTGGCAGATTTTAAATGAATCAGCTAAAATTATGCAATGCAGAAAGGCACGCACACGTGCTTTTTTACATCCCGCATGAGAGTCTTCGTATATTCCAGTACTCATTCATGTTTTTAACATTAGATGTGAATAACTGCACTCCACTTCATAAGTCGTTTGCAGTACTGTAAGAACTGCGAGACTCCTTAGCCTACAGAAGGGCCGAATGCCTCTCAAGATTATGTTCATCCAAGCCACGTCGTCTGCTCAGTGGCTGATGAATTCACGGTATATGACGTGCATGCACAAGAATGCCAACATGTCATGTATCACTGTAACATATTATGTACCAAATAATAACACAGCTGTATAATCCCACCATTAATCGGACAGTTACACCCGGACCTGTATTCCGCTGCGCAATGATATTGCCTGCACATGCCTCATACCTTCGGCAGTGCTGCAAACGACTGGTGATATGGAGTATAATTAACCTGTGCTATTAAACTTATGTGATACTATATCACTTAAGGTAAACTTGTTGGAACACATCATGTTTTGCCTTGATCATTTCTAAGAACAGTGGGTTTACTTACCCCAAACATTTATGGCAGCCTCTGATTTACATTATTGCCATCGCCAGTGCCCTGCTAGGAGAGGTCAAGGCCCACCATAGGGACCCCACCAAGCCATACCCGAAGGAGGACAATCCCTTGCTCATGGAACTGGCCACATACCTAGATTGGTGCGGACTGTACCAGCCCCTCTCCAAGGTGAGTATGACACCTTTCTTGGCCCTGCAGGGACCAGACTACGACCACACAGAGTCGTGAACTTACCTTTGCCTTTATGGCCGTTATGGGCTCTCTAGGCTTTCCAAGTGTATGTCCCTACACTGAGCCAAAAAAAAATTAATTTACAGCATTACAAAATAGTCAGCTATCTCCATTGCGGCCAGCCAATACGTTACACTTTATGGAGACTGATTCTGGTATTTGTTGCGACTACATTTTAACCGTTAGTATGTTAGATTGAGGGACTTGCACCCAGAAAAGGTTTCTTTGAACTGGAAGACTGCTCAAGAAGTCAACTCACTGTGGAGGAAATTTTCATTCATTGGAGTCCATGGGATCCTTAGAGGGAATTGAAAACACATTGTAGCAGAAATTTCATTGTGGCGTGGTCCGACTGTATTGGGCTGTTCACTAGCCTATTGGCTGCCAGTCCAAATATTTCTGTTTTGTGAGGAGTTATACTGCATGAATGAAACAGATTCTGATTTAGAAAAACATTATTTTTCTCTACCTAACTTCAGATTTATGCGACTACGAGGCCCATCGGGAACCTGCCGCTATTCATGATGCTCTTCACCGTCACACACTTGGCAAAGTTCACATATGTGAGCTCACAAGGTAGGCATGCTTACCGTTCTTCATTTTTTAGTAACGTGGCTTGCATACAGTGAATGAAGATGCGTTTTGCATTCATAAGCAACCTCTGAATGAACTCTGTTTTTTACCATGTGTTGCAGGCGGCCTGCTGAGCAAGCGGGGTGTGGACTCTATAGATGGTCTTCCCTTTGTCCTGGGGTCGTTCACCTTCCTGAAGCAGTTCCACCAGGACAATGTCACCCAGTTCCTGGCCTACCTCGGACAGTACGTCCGCTCGCTCCTCGAGGAGGGCTCCGTAAGGTACGTCGACGTGGTCTAAACGGTGTGGCTTTCGACTTTACCCAGCTTCACGTTTTCATAGGGTCTGCCTGCCACCATTCGCCAACAGCTAAGAGCATTCGTGCTCAAAGACCCCCTTATATGCAAGGGTGCTCGAGCGGCGAAATTCTTGAATCAAATAGAATGTAAATATTCTTGTCATATACCAGCTTCAAATGTCGTACCGGTGACAGTGCTGATACGTGCTTGCATGCAATTGAGGCTGATAAGTGCCTACATGTGCTTGTGCTAAGCATGTACCATGGAAGTTGAACCTGCGTGAGACTTGTCACCTTTCCATACAGCGTCACCAAGTTCTCCGATGCCTCCGTGGAGACGACCAATATTATGGCCTACCTGGAGATTCTTGTGCGGCACTGCAATGTGCCCCGCAAGGTGGGTAGCCTTTAGATGTCTGTGCTGCGACTCGTGTCTAAAATGCTTCTCACCAATAACAGCATGTAGTGAATATACGCTTAGAATGGATAATGGTTTAACAAAGGCATTTTTGTGTTTGATGTAACTTGAATAGAGTGCGGTACCACTGTATTAGTATTTCGTTGCAATGTTTCTGAAGCTTTCTTTTTTTCTGTGCTGCATTTTTTGTGCAGGTGGTGCTGAACTATGTTCCCGACTACACCTTTGACCACTTTAGGTCATCATCCTAGTCCGCGTGGTGCTCAATTAAGTGAGCATGTGCCGAATTTCGACTGCAATGTTTCTACAATCGTTGATACTCTGTAACAGATGCATCTTCGAACATTCCGGTGCCGTCTTTTTCTCTTTTTGATTACTGTAAGATATAAAGACGTGTAAAATAAGCAGTAATGTATGTCTCTTTTCTTACTGTGAGTTAGCTTGATACTTTGTGAGGCCACCAAGTCTTATTTCACTCATTTCAGCAAACTTGACACCATAAAGAAACGCTTTGGCACAGTGAATCTTGGCTTTAGACACAAGCCTATTAGTTTAGGCGTGAGCCATTCAGAAATTTTTGCAAAGAGAGGGTTCAGATCCAAATTTTTTAGCTTAGACGCAAGCCAGAAATGTGTGCATAAATATTTCAGAAGAAAACCTTTTAGCTCAGATGTGAGCCATTCTAAAATCCTTGTGTGGACGTTTGCTAGTGAAGTTTGCTCTGGCAACACTGTGCTGGGCAAGAGTCTTGCATTATAGCAATTGCCGGTTTACACTCGACTATATACGATCACAAAAAAACTAAAATAAATAAACAAAGAAAACCTCATTTTGGGCAGATCTTAATGCTTACTTGGCAGGTAGGTGGTTTACATCTTAGTTGTTTGCTGTTATAGTGAAACCCCGCTAACTCGATGTTGTAAAAATAGGGAAGAGTTTCTAGATAAGTGAAATCACGAAAATATAAGCCTCTGGCTGTAGATAGCCCACACTGCGCCTTTCAACATAGGAGCCACTAGCCGCTAAATTTCCCGTAAAAGGTCAATATACTAGGAGCTGTATTTTTTTGTAGATCATCTTTACAAGATACGTACTGTGTGGCTTGGCACGTGGAGTTGAGACCGAACCAGGACGAATTTTCGACTAAACCGATATTTCCAGATATCAGAGTTTAAGCTAATTAGATTTTACCGTATGAGAAATCTTGTAAATTGCTAACGAAATATAATGCACTTATGCAAGGGAAGCTAAGCGCTGTTAACGTTGTTCATTAATAATGGTGCAATGCTCCCCAAAAACCTGTGAAGCGTTCCTTCAAGGACTACTCACGCGCAAATGATGCAGCCATAATAGAACATATGGAAACATGTCTCACCGACTTTAACGACAGTGATGTGACAGCACTCTGGCACCGTTTTAAGAACATGTGTGAGTTCTGTATTGATAAATTTGTGCCTGATAAATACAAACTAGTCCGCAAACAAACACCGTGGATGACACGTGATATTATCCATATGACCCGCAAGATAAAAAGGTTAAAGAAAACACGATTACAACCTGATCGAGTTAAAGAAATGAAAGAAAACCTTGCGCGTGCAGTATGCACCTCGAAGGAACACTATTTCAATATAGTACTACCAAACTTTATTGTTGAACAGCCCGAAAAGTTCTGGAATTACTTGAGCGAAAAAAAGAAGCCAGTAGCACAAATCTGCATCGATGGTTCAATCATTACCGATCACAGGGAAATTGCGAGTCACTTCAATTATTATTTTCATAGTGTATTTTCTAACTCTGACATTAGTTCATCTACAGACAAAACGTTTCACCCATCCGAAGCTAATTTTATTTCATACCCTGGCTTAGTTTCGATGCTAGTTAACTTAAAAACTAAATCTTCTTGCGGTCCTGACAACCTTCCGAACATTTTTTTGAAACGTTATGCTGAAACTATTGCAAGGTTCCTTCTTATTATATTCCATGCTTCGTTGCTTGCTGGAAAATTACCGGATGACTGGAGGGTAGCCAGAGTTGTACCCGTATTCAAGAAGGGTGACTGTTCATTGTTAGAAAATTACCGGCCAATATCATTGACATCCTCATGTTGCAAACTAATTGAACATATTATTGGCAATCAGATTAACGAATTTCTAGATAAACATTCAATACTGTCTAATTTTCAACACGGATTTAGAAAAGGCTATTCAACAGTTACACAACTTGTCACCGTAATTCATTCACTCGCCTCATGCCTCGATAATAATGGTCAAATTGACGCCGTATTTCTTGATTTTAGCAAAGCCTTTGATACAGTTCCACATGACAAATTAATACTAAAACTTAGACATTTTGAGCTCCCTGAAATATTAATCGCATGGATAACAAACTACCTAACAAATCGCCGCCAGTTCGTGGAAATTAATCAGCAACAGTCTGGCTGTCTTCCGGTCACCTCGGGAGTTCCTCAAGGAAGTGTCCTAGGGCCGCTGCTCTTTTTACTCTATATAAATGATATTACTACTTCAATCCATCCCAGCGTGCAAATTAGGTTGTTTGCTGACGACTGTGTGCTTTTTAGGGAAATCACTTCAACCAATGATCAAACTGATTTAAATGCTTCTCTAGCTGGCATTACTGATTGGTGCAAAACATGGGGAATGCGACTTAACGCTGAAAAGACGGTCTTTCTTCGCTTCACTCGTCAGAAAGCTCCACTAACCTTTAGTTACACGTTAGGTTCGTTGGCCTTGCAGGAAGTAACAAAATATAAGTATTTGGGCGTCACAATTACTAACAACTTATCGTGGAATTTACACATTGATAATATCTGTTCTTCAGCCTTGCGTAAATTATACTTTTTGCGACATAAACTTAGAAATTCCCCACCTAATGTAAAACTGCTTGCTTATTATTCATTAATTAGACCTAAACTTGAATATGCATGTGTTGTTTGGGACCCGTTTACTAAACAAAATATTAAATGTCTCGAAAGGGTACAAAAAAAGCCGTACGATTCATATATTCTAAATTCTCTCGCTATGATTCCCCCTCACGAATAATGCATGATAATGGCATCGAAGTCCTTCAGCAGAGAAGGCAACACTTAAGAATTCGATTTCTTACCATGCTTATTAATGGAGACTTATCAATTAATCCTGCATCGTATCTGTTCAGTACAACGTCTAGGCCTACTCGACACCATCATCCGAATTCACTAACACCTTATTTTGCACGGACGGATGTATTCAAGTATTCTTTTTTTCCCCGAACTATAACAGACTGGAATAACTCGTTGTTGCCTGTTTCAATTGTTTGACTCATTGTATTACTGTTGTGTCTTACCACCTTACTTGATTGAATAATGCATTGTAATATTGTTGTGTTTAACCACCCTGCTTGGACCTGTTTTAGGTCTGCAGTATGAAATAAATAAAAATAAATTAGTGTATATTAAACCACCACCCTTGCTCTCCCTACCTGTGTGCCTGTTAAATATTTATTTTTTCAGTACTCATCTGCAGCTTAAAGAATAAAAGATTTTGGCAAACAATTTCACCGGCAGCATGTTCCTTTAATCTAGTAATGTGTTTTAATTCTGTGCAATCCCACAGGAAGCGTACTACGCTTCTCCTCTCCCCCCCCCCCCCCCCCTGTTTGCATCACCCCCATAATACCATCATGAAGTCACCAGGGATGAAGTGCCTTCCTGATGATTCTGTCAGATGGATTCTTACATTTGGCTGCTGTCTTCGCTAATTGGGGCTATAACGTCACAGTGACTAATTTACTTTCCCTCTTTTCACTCAATCATTCGATGGAGCTTGCTTTTATTCAGTTCAGGCCTCTGGAGTGTTGTTTAATGTCTGTGGACAACTTTCAAGCTTTTAGCGAGCCCTCGGAAAATTTCTCCAGTAGGATCCATTTGGATAGCTGTACTGCTCGATGGACGATTCCCACATCTCACAACCATAGCCCGGTGCCTGAAATTAAAGAAAAAGAAGTTATGTGAGTCAGATAAAGTGTAAAACAGCGAATGAACAAGGCTTTTCTCGAAGGATTATCATCCTTGCTTCAGGAAGGATGATAATCTTAAAGGGAACACTAAAGAGCAACACTGAATCAGTTTACATTGATAAAATATTCTTGAGGAGCTAGCTCCATTGATTTCGCAGGAATAGGTTGATTATTAATAGAAGAAATGTTGGTCAAAGGTTCATTTTTGAAATTCGTTGCCAGAATCGCAGTGCCAAGACATCAGTATGACATCACAAATTGCAAAGTATCCTTTCACGTTCGGCCATTGTGGTTCCATAAAGGTTCTTGAAGCTTTCTAAGTTCAGTGTTTGGCTCCTGTAGAATGCAATGTAGTTCATTATTACTAATAAAAATTTTAACTCTGCCTAAGCAGACGGCATCAAAATTCATAATGTCACCGTTAGCTAGTGTGGGAATTGGCATCGCCACTCAGGTTTTTTTTTCCCCTGTCTTCTCTGGCTTATCACCCATCTTCTTGTGGCAAGAGCGGCATTTTTTTTTATTATGGAAGGGTAATTTACTAACACAGCTGAAGTAATTTTTTTTCTCTTTCCTATTTCCTATTCAAGTGCACGTGAAGCACAGAAGGGCTATCAAGCAGCAACTCGTGGATCGCAACTCTCACGGATCCATTTCAGCAAAATTTGCTGCATTTGAGAAAGTTGAAGTCCAGCTACTGTAGGAAGCAGAATTTCGATTTAGGGCCTTATACTTCATCGCCGAAAATCAGTAAGTTTAAAAGCAAATCAAAGCAAAAGTTACACAAATCCATCTCTCTACACCAAAAATGGATATCACAGTACTGTAAGCTGCATCTGAAGTGGACAAATTCGATATGCAACTTTACAACTTATGTGAAACTGTTGCATTGCTTACAAGGGTATAGCTAGAAGGCCTGCTGCTCACAAGTTAGTGGTATATTTCAGAGCAGTGTATAACACATAAGTTTTCCCTGCTTCAGATGTCTTAAATTAGATTCTGTTTGCAGAATTGCGATGTCTTTACTTATTACTGATTTCGGAGTTGAAAACTTAGTACTTGTGGTTTCTTTTGCAATTTTCAGTAACATTTGTTTCAAAGTTGACAGCCTAAATAAACTATCTCCTTGCTACAGTCACAAGATTTTAGCTTTGTGCAACAAATGTAATCAAATTGGGTGCAGTGGTCGCGAAGCGCTATCATTTCTCTAGTCAGAGCTTCCTCTTAAGAAGCTGGAAGCTGCAATGTGGAAATTCTTACCTGTGGTGGCATGTAGCAGCCATTTTGAATGAGAACCGGGCTCTTGAAGTGCTCGTGCAGGTGGCTTACGTATTCAATTTCACTGAAAAGTGCAAAATAAAAATAATATGCGAAAGGCGTCGAAGCAAGCCAGGCGATCAATACAATACAATGACTTTGCTGTTGACCATTCCTGCGGTCATTTTTAAGTAGACTTTCGACCTCTTTTCACAAACTTGTGCTAAGTGGAAGACCTGCATGTCTGAAGCTGAGGCCCAAAAGGCGCAATTCACATGAGACGTCAGTGACCCTCAATGTATATATACCAGGTTGCCTGTTTTAATGAAAATGTTGGAAGACTTAAATATTTTGAAGCTGTGTTTCATCAGCTGGATTACTTCAAGTGTCAGACACTATAGTTGGTGACAACCTAAGAATTCGGTACAAGCTGCACCCAAAAAAGCGCAGTGCACCTACCCTTCACCTCTGAAAGAGCATCAAGCTGCATGGATTCCTCTCACAGCTTAATGACATTGCTCTCCTAATGTAAATGCTAGGCTAATTGCAGAGTAAGAGCTCCCTGTTTCAAGCTAAAATATTACCTTCGGCTGTGCACTGATATCGGGATCAGCCATAAAGTTTGACAAGGCATTCAGGTTCCACCCCAGAACTACTGACACAGAGAGATGTGTACATAGACAAAAAAAAGACGTTTTATATTTGAAACACACAAATTCCCTTGGCATCAGGGAAATAAGCAAACCTGGCGCATCTATGCAAATTGCGTTTGAGTTCTTTCGCGCATCTCTTTTTCTAGCACATTCGTAGCTGCGCATGACTATTGGTGCGGCTGAGCGCATAAGCAGCCTGCGCACTTTTTTGGATGTAATCTGCCATGTGTGCAAAGAGTGGGTGTGCTGCGATGGCATGGCATCATGTGCAATGTCTCGGTTGCATAATCTTGAGTTTCAGAGACTCATTGAAGCGAGAGGCAGAATACGCATTCACTCCCCACTTCCAGCGCTTTTGATGATAGCATTGTCTCACTGCGGGCAACACTGTTGGCCACAGGGGTGAAGTTGGCACGAAAGTGTGGCTGGCTTCGCTTTGTATTATGTACCACCACTGTGAAGATATTGTCAACATGGCATGAAACTGTATCTTTCTTCACCGACTCTCAAACTCAACAAAATGATTGTTTTTTTTCATTTACATTTGCTTTTTCCAACTGCTTGGTAATTTGGAAAATTTTGCAGCACCTTCCGTGTAAGAAGAATCCATCAGCGACTGTACTTATCTGCATAAAAGGTCGAAGTTCGGTATAGCGAAATTTCAACATAACAAAGCAAATTGCCAATTTTACCAACTTCGTTTTGTAGTTAGGTTTAACTGTAATACCCAGTTAGCAGAAGTTTTGTGCTCAGCTCCAGCTCAGGGAAATACAACCCCAATGTCTATGACAAAATGCATTAATGTTCGAGTTAACACTGATCAGTGCTCCATTTTCTGCAGCGCTGGTAAGTGTTAGCTGGAACATTGTTGCATTTTGCAACAGGTTCTTTAGGATGTAATTCTAGGCTCGCCCAGAGACTGCACCACCCAGCCAACACGATTGAGAATCAAGATTCAAGCACTAGAACTGCTTCGGCTCAATTTTGTTGGACACTTGGACATTTCCAGAGACCATCAGGGTCTCCAAGACAATCCGAGACTGTCAGGGTCTCTGGGTCCAACTGTCTTGGTCGTATCTAAAACCATCTGGGTTTGCCAAGATCCTGTCTGGGTGTTGGCCTCCTGTAGCATTAGCTGGCCAGTTTGCTAGGAAGTCACAACTCCAACTCGGCTACCATGACCATGCCTGTAGTTGAAACTGGTGCATAATTTGTGCAGCTGGGATTTGTTCTAGACACAGTCCATTTTTGAAGCCATCCATCCAGAGCTTGCAAAAGCTGCACGGATCATTATGGTGTTGTTTCTTGCTCACCGGTTGTCCTTGGTGCCCGAGACAGCAATGTAGTCCCAGAATGACAGGTGTTGGACTAGCTCGCAGAGGCCCACGCCACCAGCATGGGGGCAAACTGGCACTGCATTTGGCATGAAGAATGGTAAGAACTTGGCATTACAAACTCGCGTTTTCAAGTAGTACTAGTGTTTGCCACCCAAAAGCTGTCGTGTTTGCATTGATTTCTTACTGCTACCCGCAAATGTTTTAGTTGGCGTTATATATTGCAAGTCTGAGTTTCTTCTTTTTCTCTTTTTACACAGTTCCGTGAGCATTAGCAATGCACCACAATATTTGTCAGAGCTCTTTCGCTATACTTAAGGTATTGTATGTTGCTTGGAACACTATGGAGGAGCAATATTCTGTGTCTATATTTTTTTTTACTCATGCTCATTGATCACTGACTGTAATACAGTTGAATCTCAATGTCATAAATTATTAGGTATGGTGAATATTATGTTTCTCGATAATATCAGTGTGTAATGAATGTATTTTCGTGTTAAATGCACCTTCAGTATAATGACAGTCAACTTCAGAAGCAGAAGTTTTTGTAACATTATGTTGCATTTAGCCTATGCTCCTTCTCCAGTATGCAGGCAGTACACATAAACTTAAGAGTAAGTTTAACATATTTCCTATCTAGATTAACAAGGTAGTAAATTATGTGATCCTTTCTTAGTGCAGGAACATTGATTTAGATTATGGGTTCCACGAAAACCCGCAATGCAGAGGAAGATTCATAATACGAAACAAAGTCCTCATCTATGTGACTAGCATGAAGCTATGAATGAAGCTTGCCATTGCGGACACCTATGTTTTATAAAGCTCATGTCATCAGGGTGTCAAACCAAAAAAAATACCGGTTCGGTTCGAATTCGACTTCAACATGCTCCAATTTCATTCTATTTCAGTTCCAGTTTAGAGGCACTAAATGTTATAACATTTTGCGAGCCGGTTTGCGAGTCGGTTTAGCACAGTAAACTTTATCTTGTCCTATGATGGTGACACACTATGCAGTGCTAATGACTTGTCCACATGGCACAAGTGCTAGTTTTGTCAGGAGGTGGAAGGAATGGGGCTCTCTGGCTCATGGCTACAGTAGAAATTGATAGAGGGTTCGAAATACTGAAACTTTGTAAGTGAATCAAATACGAATATTCACAAAAAAACTATTTAAAAAGTTAAATGAAAAGTTTCATGGAGTCTGTTCAGCAACAAAAAGGCTCGTTTGCATTATTTCATACACATACACCAGATGTGATACAATATAACCACATCTGGTGCATGATGACAATAAAAGTATTGAAAAAAGCACTAGTACTACAAAAAGAGGCAATGTAGTCACGTTGTATAACGTAGTAGCAAGTGAACCTATAACGGCCAAATTTGGAGCTTCGGCAGAAACGGTGATTCTGTGGAGCCCCTGAAACAAAGTTTTGGCCATGATACAGAACTGGCGTGGTTGAGTTCAGAAGTTCCAAGTGTCTCTACCTAGGTCTACCCGCATCCTCGAGCACAACGCAACTCATGAGTCATAACCATCTCCTAGTGGGTTGTGCCAACTGAAGGAGTAAATATTTCAAAGAATCTATTGAGCATGAGTTGTTTCATGCCAAACTGGTAATAGCCAATATTTTTTTCAGTTCAAGTTCGGTTCGGGTTCAGGCACGTTGTAAGAATATCGGTTCAGTTCAGGTTGAAATTCCCGTTTAGGTACAGTTTTCGGTTCGAGTTCCATTCGACACCCTGCTTGTCATCAAGTGGCTCAATTTTTGCACAAAGAAAGGCAGCGACACTAGCAGTGAATCAAATTCCTAGTATATTACACCAACTTTTAAGCTTCTGGCCTTAATTACAATGAAGGCGCCAAATAAAACAACGGACGAAGGAAGGAGACGCAAGACAACCACGTAGGCACACTAACAACTGGCCTTAGTGTTTGTACTTTTTGAGGTTAGAAGGTCTGCATGCATTCGCATTCTGCACGTCAGTAAGCGGGTCTCACCTTTGCATTTAGCTGCCATCAAGATGACAGCGAGGATCTCGTTGACACCGCCCAGTCGGCAGCTGTCTATTTGGCAGAACTGCATGGCCCCTGACTGCAGGAACTGCTTGAACATCACCCGGTTCTGGCACTGCTCACCCGTGGCGACTCCAATGCCCAGCGGGGCTAGAGCCTGCAGCATAAAATACGCATTGTGTTGTTTACAAGAGCGACAGAAAAGCGTACAGAAACAGGTTCTGACATAATTTCTCATGCTCAAAAGCACGTGGGGAAACATTTAGTGCATTCAGCTTTTTCTTGCTGTGATCCGATGCGGAACCTGCTCTGGGTCAGAGCCAGCGAAAGCATGCCCAAGGCAAACATACAGGCACTCAGCAAAGCAATTGGAGGCCTGAAGCGAAAACAGCATTGTAAGCAAACACAACAGACCAGTGGCACGCACTTGCTGCACTGAAGACGCGGCGACAACAACAGAATTTGCAGCGGCCATGTGACCAGATTTCTGCCACATCTCGGTCACACTCCGAGGTCAAACGCTCCGAGCACTTTGAGCTGGACCATGGCGCTCTGGAAGAAGCAGCCGAGGAGTGCATGATTTCGACCAGGGGAATGTAAAGCATGCCACTGGAACACTCTAGAGTGCTTGGAAGCAACCAGCCAAATGTACCATTAGTCTTAATCATAGCTCACTGTCTCATGCACAGGTGTCGCTTAAGTGAATCAGCTTTTTGTTTTTCTCATGTAAGCTCACATTTCAGCGCCGATTTCAGGTAAAACATAGGTGCTGAAGGGACAAAAAGAAAAGTGCAAGACATCCTGAAATATTTAATTTCATTTTATGTTCTAGGCATCTCGTGCAGCGAACCTTTGAGATTGTGGCGTGACCAAGGATGTCGTCTGGCGACGTCGGCTCCTCAATCCAGTGAATTCCAAAGCCGGATAGTTCCTTCATCCAGTAGATGGCTTCCTTGACATCCCAGTACTGGTTGGCATCTACCATCTGTTTAACAAAAAGTGGTAATAAAAGAAAATAGCTAGCTGTGCTCAATACAGGTTATCGGGAAAAGGGCTGTTCAAATTGTTTACCAAAAGTTCAATTACGTTACTCACTCACGTGCTAACCTGCACCCAGACACAGAGTATGCAGTTCTTATTTTTAGCAAGTTCTTTTACTTATCAGTTGCTGCTAAGCAAGCTATCTCAGTGTGGTATAGTTCATCATGACAGATGGTGCAGCTGAAGATAATTAGTTTATCAACACACTCCCATAGCACATATAATGCTAGTGCTTCTGATGCTCTGATCTTGTAATGATAGGGATATAGAACTCAAATTCGGACAAGCACAGTGACGGGGAAGACATGAGACAACAGGTGGAATTTTCACGCCTTTTATTGCAGACTGTCGTATCAACAGGTGACAAGCACACTGATTTTTCCTCTCACTGTTGTTTTTCCAAATATATGCTCAACATGGCCAGTCGTTAAAGATCACAACCAACTACTTCAATTTTGTGCCTTTTCGAACTCGAGCCTCGATAAAATGAATTATGAGATATAATTAAGCAAATCCACACTGTTTATCACAAATATCAGGACGTAATGAACCAGTTATTTTAACCGATAGCAGCTGTAATAAAGGTATTCTCATGTCGAACGTGATTTCACTATAACGAGGCTCAACTATTGCTTCAGACCAGAGTCGCTATGTTAACTTGGCAACAGTTGCAAATATATTTGGAAATTCTCTGGACGTCCCGACTTGGTGGGTCACTTACATTTGGCATTCATCGTTTCGTAACGTCATTGTCTCGCCCCACACAAATTGCATAGTGCCTCCAGGGGGCTTATTCTGCAAGTGTCCAATTAGTGGCCTGTGCATTTCGACTGCTGCTGAAGTACTGATTGGCTGGGCTGAAGTACGAGTGAGAATGAGGCAGGCCTGCCTCCTCCTCGCTCATACAGCTACAGCCAATCAGCGGTGGCCGAAATGAAGTCCACTAAGTGGACATTTAGAGAATCCCCAACCCCCCTTCCCAGCCTTGAACAATTGATCTCACCAGCTTGCATTTGTCACCGATTGTTGAGCGGACAACTTGCAGCCGCCTCTTGTCATCAGCAAGGTTTCGGCCAACTTTCACCTTGAAGCTGTAAAAGAATAATTTTGTTACTACCTTAGTGCCATTTTCTTTTTTTTTTAACACATGAACTGTACAAATGCCATGTGCTCTTGAATGTACCTTTATCAAAATGCCATTTTACACCTTTCTTTATTTATGAAACAATGAGTACTTTCTTGCAGGCCATATATTCTCTCATATCACAGAAATGCTCTGTTCAACGATGTAGCTGGCAGCTTCTTCTTAAATTAAATATTTTGAGGTTCAATTTGTACATTGAGTACCACTTGTGTAATAATCGCGTTTCTCTTTCGTGGCAGCTCAGCAGTTGTGAAAGACAGCAGAACAAAGGGTGCCTGTTCTATTACCTGCCACTGTGGATGCATGAGGAGCTGTTAAAACTAAGGAAGACCTTTTCTTAAACGTGCCATTGTACGTTGCTTTGACTGTCGCTGCTAAGCAATCATGTATTTGTTTAGGAAGACATCTTAGACAGTCAGTCTTTATGCTCGAGTTTGTTGCAGGTCTTGTATGTTAGGAGAAAAGGGCATAGCTGAAACACTTGCCTCGTGAATCCCTCCTTAAGGGCGTCTTGACACAACTGGAAAGTAAGTATGTATTGTTGCTTAGCACATAATTTCAATCCATATAGCAATAGCAAAAGCAAGTTACATTAGGTCAGAAAAATTCTGAATGTGGAAGTTACCAACGGAACCTTGGAAATGCTGGCTACATATTCATTTGCCAAAGTGCATAGCTGAAGACAATGGAATTAAACAGCATTCAGACATCTTATATGGTACATGTATATGCAAGTTTTTCATAGGTGTGGCACCTCTTCTGTTATCACCTAAGAGAGCTGTACAATAGAAAGTCCTGTAGCTGTAAACTACTAGTGTGATATTTATATCTGTAGCCCTCTTTCCAACCCCTGTATCTCCCACTCCAGTGGAGAGTAGCAAACCGGACACTCGCCTCTGATGAACCTCCCTGCCTGTCCTCACTGTCTCTCTCTCTTTATATTTGTAAGTCCCTTAATTGGTACAGTCAATTCTCCACATAACAAACGCTGATATAACAAAATGTAGGATATAGCGAAATAAATCTAAACATTTTTTTCACTGATGTTAGGTGTAATGAATGCGCACTTATCACAAATTAGGTATTTGCATGTCGTATGCAAATGCAGTGAGGCTCGACTGTAATGTGCAATTGAATGAACCTTCAACTACCTCCCACTGTACCCACCAGACTGGCTTAGTGGGTGTGGCGTGCTGCCAAGCACAAGGTCACGGGTTCAACTCCCAGTCACGGCAGCCGCGTTTCGATGGGAGCGAAAAAACAAAAAACACTTGTGTACTTAGATTTAGGCACACGCTAAAGGACCCCAGGCGATCAGAATTAATACACAGCTCCCTACTTCAGCATCTCTCATAAACTCGGTGTTGTTTTGGAAAATTACAACACCACGAATCAGTCAATCCATGCTCACCTGTTTAATCTTTTCATCTGTGTAGCCAAGCCACCCACAGGCAGTTGTGTAGGCAGGAAAGCCACTTGCCAGCATTTCTTTCTCTGATGTTCGGAAAAAAGAAAAAGAGTTGTGCCAGCTTTTAAGCTCACTGTCGAGGGTTTAGAGGCTCCAAATATGTTACCCCAAAAGTTTATATTTCCAACATTTGCTTTTTTGTCGAGTCTTTACACTATGTTTGCGCTTCAGTTGGCTCTATGTAATGGTATGTGGTCGAGCAGTTCGTTTGGGCATAATGTTACTTCCAGCCCCAAGAGCAGGCGAGACAGTAAGAACAGATGAAACTGGATGCTAACTTCAAATAAGTTCCGGTAGTTGGTGTTTCTGGAATTAGACATTGCTGCTTAATTAATTAACAGGTCTATTGGTCTTTGCATATCAAACTGCAACGCGCTTTCAATGTGGCCTCTTAATGCTGCTGAGAAATATGCCACGTGAAACCTTGATGCAGACTTTTGTTCACTGCACTGTGCATGTAGTTCAGAAAGCACACATCCTTTTGTTGTTATTGCATATTTGCTTGTTCCAGCTAAGTATGTGTAATAAAGCAGTGCTCATGTTGCATCGGTCGCCGCAGTGCAACACCGCCGAGCATTCAGCGCCAGCAATCTTTCTTCTTTGGTACACTCTATTTTCTTGCACCAAAAACTGTTTAACTCTTACGCTTTCTTTTTTTTTATGCAACTAGATGAATTAAATGACTGATAACGAAATAGAACACTATGTGGCTGAGTAACATTCCTTATGTCACACTAAATAATTTTTTATGTGCAATCGTTTGTCTCATGTAAAAAAGAATGGCAGTGTTACTGAATAAATGAACAACAAAGTAATGAAATAGCTGCTACACAAAGATCAGCTACCCAGTTCAGCTGCTCTTTAACAGACTTTTTTATGCCTAAGGATTAGTTTGTTATATCATGTACATTTAAAAGATTTTACTATATACATAGCACTGCGTGTATATCGCTGCTGTGTAGCTACCGAAATAAGGTGTAGGTGTGTGCCATTCTGCTAACTTCAATTTATTATATTTACTACTAAAGGGTTGTTTCAAGAAAAATAGTTAATTGTAGTGGCAGTAACTTAAAAGTGAAAGAAAGCGATGTCAGTATTTCGTTAATGATGCTTACCTCTTTTAACCTTGCCTTGTTGCTTTTCTTCAAGTAGACCTATAGTTATATAAAGCATTATGAGCAGCAGCTATAAAAATTTTACAAAATAAAGACATATATGTAAGATTGGCTGAATTATTACCGATGGCCTCTTCTTTGGTCAGCAGGTCAGAACTGAACAGGAAGTGGAAAAAAAACATATCCTTTCATAAGCCAGCCTATCACGAGCGTGCATTTGCATGTCCCTAACTATAGTAGTTCGCTTCTAACTTACATGTAACGGAAATCAATGAGGGACACTATTTCCTGTGGACTCTGAAAGGCAGGTAAGAACATTCTACATCGACCAACACACTGAGAAAACTGGCCTAAATTGAATTATTTCTTTCATATTGGGAAATGCGATAGTAGCCAACACAGCCGAGACAATACATTGGCAGACATCGTGCTGAAAACAGCCATGCAGACAATCAAATGGTTGTGGACTGGGCTGAATTAGATCATGGCAGGAAGCAGGTTACATGCCGTTGCCATTTGTAAAGTTTCCCACAAGAGACTTAAATTCATTTTATTCTGTCAAAGTCACTGTACAGAATATTATATGGCTCACTAGGCATCAAAGCAAAGCGAGCAATTGGTGAATATAGCTATGAACAGTGCTGGTTGGTTGTTGCTGGTTAAATACTTCTGGGCTGCTAATAAATGCAAATTAACACAAACTACATTGTAACGAGCATGTTGTGGCCGTGTTGCAATTAATATCTTTGTACTTCAGTACATAAACTTCCATTGAAGGAGCATTGAAGCAACGTTTGCGGAATTTCATTTTTCGCTTCACATGAAGGACCTCGAAACCCTATGAAAAAAAAAATACCGACAAGCCTCAGAATGTTCTAAATAATTTGTTATAATTTGCTCTCCTATGAACCGTTTCGGTTTCGTTTCTCAGCAGCTGTACACATAATGACGCTTTCAGTGGCGTTCTGGCATTCAATCCGGCTCGTTTGCTGTTGCGGGGACGCTCGACTGTCACACGTCCCCTGTTGCTATATCGTGTCTCACGTAGTCCGGCTTCCCCGCGTAGCCTTACGCCGCCGGCTGTCGATGTAGTTGAAGAATAGCACTAAAGAGGGCGCGACTGTTGCGCCGCTAATGCCACCTAACGGCGGCGTTACTTCGGGCGAGAAAGTAACGCAAAATCGTGGCAAAATTAAGTAGCCTCTACTTTTGTTTGGTTTCGGCGGTGTGCGCAGACGTCTGGAGCGTTCGCTGGCGCGCTTCGAGGAACCGTCTCGCGAAGGCTTCGAAGCGGGGCGGCACCGGGATGGCCGAACGCGATCGTACAAATGCACCACCGTTCGCGTGACCGTTCACACGAACGATTGGTGTCCAGCATGGGGGGCGAACATATATCACTCGATATACCGTCGCGGCCGTGAGTCGGGCTTCTTCGATTCGTCAGCGCCCATCGGCGAATTGAATTTGTCGCAATTCGGCTAAAAGACTCAATAAATGCTCTTTGGATTGTTTGCACTACTGTGCTGTCATTCCTTTGTCCCAAGAGCACGTTTAAGACCGGACAGCTGCTATTCGTTATAATATGCGGCCCAACGTTGTGACTTCATGACGCGTACACCTGGTATACCGAAACCATCTGTTTTGATTTTGTTCCTGGCCAACCGAAATACTTTGTAAGATGCAGTGGCAAGGCGGCAAAGGTAATACGTGTGTGTGCGTGGCCGCCCGTACGGCAACGCGGCCGGTTGGGCATTGCCAGGGCAATTGACTGACATTTGGCGGGTGTTTTGAAATTCATTAGACGGGTTACTGCCAGCCTCGCACGCCGCCAGATTTCGGTCTATTTGAGTTGCAAAAAAAAAAAAATCTTCATTGTTAACTAAAAAAATTAGGTGGGAAACATTAGGTGGGAAAGCATGGCCGTTGCAGTATGTTCGCTAATTAACAAAAATTATTTAATTAGCTTCTAAGTTACCTGCATGATTTAAAGCCGTGCATGTTGCAATGGACAGTGGAACGTTGCACGAGAGTAGAGCAATTTACGTGATTAAAAAAAAACGTCATCCGTGGTTTGATATTCGACAAACATTCACCATTCTTTTTCTCGCTCGAGCCGATAGCCAGACGGAGCGCTCAAGCAGCGCCGAAAGCGCTGCACACGTGATGCTTTCCCGCCTTGTCATGCGCCTTCTGTCTGATTGTTTACGTCAACGGAGTCACTGACGTCAACGCGTGCGTCGAAATATGATTCGGCTTGCGTAGCGCAGACCGGGAGACGTCATTGGACGTCACCTTGCTGACGTTTGACGTGCACGTGGTTGCTCGCGCTCCTCAAGCGCCCAGTTTCGGTTTCTCAGCGGGAAAGAAAAAAAAAAGAAACAGCGAGAAACGTAGCTGTGCTACATGGATATATTAATTGCATTCCACACTGATTAGCAAGAAAATTAAAACACAACCCGTTTTTTGACGTCCGTGGTTCCCGATAAGCCGGCTTCTAACAGAAATTTCATTTATATATACATGTAGCGTCGCGTACGGCGACTGTCACTGCGTCGCAATGAAGATTGTTTTTATTTATTTTTTTCCCTTCCTTCCTCGGCGCACGGCACCGCACGCAAGTTCCCGCCATATATATATATATATATATATATATATATATATATATATATATATATATATATATATATATATATATATATATATACTTTTACATAGATGCTTCGACCATATATAGGATATGAGAATTCACAATCACGTTAGAGATTTTACACCAGGCTAAGGGGAGGGCTGCCTTATAATTACGGCATAAAAATAAAACAGGAAAAAGAAACTTCTTCATGTATCTGCAGCGGCCCAGCACAGTAACTCTGGTCCTGCCCGCCGCTGCCTGGGAACATTTGTTGAGAACTGTAGACGTTGCTAGAAACGCGATGACGGCATTTTATTAACGGTAAACGCGTTTGACATGCGCAAATGCCGCACTTCAAATATGCGCAAATATAGAGGGACACATTATATGCAGCTGTGGCTTTTTACATTTATGCACCATCAAACGCTTCGGCGTTTAGTAAAACGAGCTCGCAGCCGCCCAAGCTATAAGGTGCAAGCACGTTGTTGCGTGTTACCATGTCCGCGAGTAGCTTCCACACCGGCTTGCCCTCAATTTTCCCCCACAAGTCCCACAGGGCGTTGATGACTCCTGCTGTGGCTAGATGAATGACACCCTTCTCTGGCCCGATCTGGAAGGGAAGAACGCGTGTCAAGTGATTCTGCGAATGGACACGGAGTGAGGGGGAGGGGGTTAACATACGTCCCTCTAGTACTTATTGTAGGAAACCCTGTGGTCAACGGCATAGAGTTTCCTACGTAATTTTGTAGGAAACTCTATGGTCAACGGCGTACGTCTAACTAGAGTCACTACTTCCGCAGCACGTGCCACGACGCCAAGATGACGTCGCTTTGTACTAAGGGAACTCGACGGCGGGAAATTCAAAATGTGTAGCCCGTTTTACCATTTCAGGGGGAGTATTCTGTAAGTGTCCACCTAGTGGACATGTCCATTTCGTCCGCTGCCGAAGATCTGTTTGGCCGGGCTGGGTACGCGTCCGAAGGAGACAGTCACGGCCAGCCAATCAGCACTTCAGCAGCAGGTGAAATGGACTCGCCCACTGGGTGGGCACTTACAGAATACCCCTCCCCTCTTGTGCATACCACATTGTTCAGGACGGCGAATTGTACGCATACAAGTTTTGTAGCGCAGTGCAGTTGCGAACGTGATTATGAAGCAAAGTTACATGTGGTTACGATGAGGTCACGATTATGTATGGAGGCACATTTGTCATATGCAAGGCAGCGCCTCACCCATCGCAGCTGGCTGTCGCTGGTGAGTTTGCGCCAGAACTGTCCGAAGTTCATGTATATGGACTCCAGCGAAACGTCTTCCACGAGTGGAGCCAGAGCCCGGACTGCGGCGACCACTGCATGACGGGGCAGAACGTCGAGATTCCGTATACGTATGCGAATAACGAAAAAATAATAATAATGAAAACAGGCTACACGGAACAGCGCCCTTTTAATTGGTAAACTCTGCTATCATAATAATGATAAACTTATAATCAACGATTTGTTAAACTTGTCCAGGAAAATCTTAAGGTCGGAGTGCTGGCGCACCCGTGCAGCAAAAAAATAAAAATAATAATAATAAAAAAATAAAAGAAATAACGGAAGAATGTAAGTATTAAACAACACGCGAAAAATATGAACAAGAAACGAGAAAAGCTGGGCATAAGACCGCATAACAAACACATTAAATATAAAAGGACAATTAGGGAACGCTATAGTTAATAGGGACATCGTATTAATGCGTGAACAATGGCGTTATAGTAACACGTAAAAATAAGGCCGCATGTCGTGGCCATCTCTCTGTCTCTCTTTTTATTTCTTTGCTGGATCGAGTGAATTAACGACTCAAATGTATTCAAGTGATTTTCATAAATTCATGATTAAGTGAGTCGCTAAACGGACACTCTAGATGAGCTTTGCACCGACGTATTAACTGAAAACTTTACTTTCATTAATTTCGCGGTAACACGTCGATTACAGTCGACTCCCGCCAATTCGACCCTTCCGGGATCACGTGATTTGGTCGAATTATGCGAAAAGTCGAATTGAATAACGACGTCAACCCGATTTTAATTAATCATGTCATAAGAAGCCAACAAACACTGACACCAAGGACAACATAAGGGAAATTACTTGTGCTTAATTAATGAAATAAAAATTATGGGGTTTAATGTGCCAAAGCCACTTCCTGAAATAAATGAAATAAGAAAATGACAAATTAATGGAAATGTAAGTGGATGAAAAAACAACTTGCCACAGGTGGGGAGCGATCCCACAACCTTCGCATCGTTCCCCACCTGCGGCAAGTTAATTTTTTTTCATCCAATTGCATTTGCATTAATGCATTAATTTGTCTTGTCTTTATTTCATTTATTAAGCACAAGTAATTTCCCCTATGTTGTCCTTGGTGTCAGTGTTTGTTGGCTGAAAGTGGATGAAAGAACGATTTGCCGCAGGTGGGGAACGATCCCACAACATTCGCATCGTTCCCCAACTGTGGCAAGTTGTTTTTTCATCCACTTTCATTTCCAAGAATTTGTCATTTCTTTACTTCATTTATAAAGCACAAGTAATTTCCCCTATGTTGTCCTTGGTGTCAATGTTTGTTGGCTCGCTAAGTCTAGGGAAATCCAGTCAAGTTTAGCCTCGGCGTGGCACTCCACGAAACCAGCGTGAACAAATTCACCAAAAGATAAAAAAATAAATTTAATTCGAACAGCTCCAAGCCGTCTGCTGAATTTTCTTGTGTTTCCAAGCTTTTAGTAATCTTCGCGAAAACAAACGCTTACAAGTACAGTTTTTTCCCTCGAACGGTGAACGATTGGAATTTACTTCCCGTTAGTGTATTTCAGTCTAAAGATTTCATGGCTGCATTGCAAAATCATTTTTGTGCAATTAAGTTAGCGATGTTGACGTTATCATTTGTGCTTCTTTAGTGCATTATGTTCATTTCATGTTGCATTGTATACGCTTTTCTGTCTTTTCTTGTTTGTGATATGCCCCTCCTGCTTGGGCCAAAGTATTGGCCTGCAGTATTATTAAATAAATAAATAAATAAAATAATAACCGCTGCGAGCATGACGACGCTCTCGAATTCGAATGAAAGGATTTTTTTCCTTCCATAGCCAATGTATGATTTCTGGCCGGAAATTTCCACTGTTCTCGAATTAAGCGAGAAGTCGAATTAATAGATGCCCGCTGTAGAAAATAAAGAACCAAATTTCAGTATACACATTTGTTTTAAATTTCGCGCCGAAACCTTAATGCCAGACGTACGTCAGTGTGACGTCATCGATTTCTCGCTATTTGGACCGTTGCGCAACTGTGAGATTCTCGAAACTTGACAAGTTCAGTGTTTCACTCCTTTAGAATACTATTTCTGACTATGCAGACTATACACGACACGACAGACTATACACGACAGACTATACTAGTCTGTCGTATTTGAATAACACGTGACTACGCGCGCGCCTACGTGTAGTCACGTGCACGATATGTTTTCATATTTGGCGGGGTTTCGTTTACGCGCAAAAAAAAAAAAAAGAAAGAAAGAAAGAAGCAACGCAGAAGATAACACGCAGCAAACAGTATTTTCGACGGTTCTGTAACACCTATATGTTTGAATATCTGCTGTAACTATAATAAATAAATAAAGTTGGTCGATCGCTATGAACCTATTAATTTGGAAGAGCACAAATACGAGACGCTTCCTCAGGTCGTTGCTCACAACATACAACTATATAGATTCAAGCGTATATACAAGGCTTTGCACGTTTTTTTTAAACCTTGGTGTATGCTTGCTGGGACACCATAGATACCCGTCTGCGAATTACCTTTGTTACAAAAATGTAGGTTCCATTTAAAATCTCTCCCAAATCCCTTTCGCCGCACGCAAAGACACAAGCCGTTACTATGGTCTATAAATGTTCTCTGTTTCAATGTTATAAATGTCCGCTTTGTCACATTCGTGCTTTTACCCGAAGAGATAAAATAGGGCCATCTACCACAATTAAGCGATTTTAATTTTTCTTTTCCCAATAATATAGAATAAACAGCAGCGCTAGTTTTCTTTACCTTAAATAACGCGCCCCACCTCGACTGTAAAAGTTGCTTGTAATATGTGACATTCGCGGGCATTCTCGTTATTTTCGCTGCAGCATCACATATAGTTAGTATAGTAATACGAACTCTATATAAACAGACAAATGCGATGTATAATGCTTACCTATTTCGGTACCCCGTCCAATAGTGAAAGTCAAGCCATGGCCTTGGAAATCAGTATCGGTGCTAATCACGACGTAGGCGCAGGAATAGTCAGGATCCGTGTGCTTTGTGCGTCCGAAGAACAAGAGAGTGTTAAACGTAAAGAATGCGGCTTTTGTTCGGATCACAGATACACAAGAAAGTGCGGCAACAGGAATATTGGGTCCATATTTGAAACCTGGTTTTATAAATGACGTCTGAGCTGACACCTCAGTCTAAGACGAAGAAATAAGGTTGCACATACTGGGAATAAATGTTCGATACATATGCAGCCAATTGACATTTTGTCGCTAGGTGCAGCAACAGATCGCCAGCGCAGATCAGGCCGCAAGTACCTTGACCCCCCCCCCCCACATCGTTCTGACACCAGAAAAAACAGACAGAAGCTGTAAGACGAAACACGACCTCACAATAGCGTAATGTGGCACTCACCATCGCGTCAGAACCGTGACAGCCAAGCGACGTCGGAAAGCGCACATCGTGAACGTCCACCTTGGTGACGCGGCCGGCGACCATTTTTTCTCGAAACCTCGCTCGTCGGAGCCACTGCATCTACTGCGACAGTCAGAGGCGGTGATACTCTACCTCAGCCGAGGGCCTTTGGCCATGATTAGATACGACACGCCGTAGCTGTCACTCGATAGCTCCGAGAGGACAATCAACCGCACACGCAAAAACAGGCCCGGAGCGGCTAGCAGACGAGCGCACTTGGCAACGGCGTCGTCTGCTAGCTTTCTCGGCGTTCCCCTCCCCGCTACAGATAAACGCGAGAGACTCCTTTCGTGCATTTAGTGCCCGTGGCAAACAATAGGTGCACCCAAAATAGACTTGGGAGACGTTCGCGTGACTCGCGAGAGCTTCGTGCTTTATTTTATTTTCCAAGCGTGCGAAAACTAGCAGGTTGCATATCAAAACTCGAAGAAAAAAATGGCGCCACATCAGACTACGATGCGTTTCTTTTGCTTTCGCCAAGATCCTTAATTGTCTTCTTGTGACACGCACCGCAAGGTGAAACGCTGAACATGAGGAGAAAAATAAATTGCTCTCGCTTCACTTCGACGTTTTAATGATAGAAAATTATAAACATGCCTGCAGGCAAACCAATTTTTGCGGCGATCAGCTGATTGTTCCGAAAACGCGCCAATTTTCAACGCCTCCCGCGCGCATCGGTTTCAGCCGAAGGCGGCAGTCGTCAGGCGCGCAGTCGTCGGAGGTCGGTTGGTTTAGTGCTGTGAGGTGTTGTGAAGGTGGCTTGGTGGCTGTTCGGAACGAAAGCATCGTGTTGTTTGTGTGTGTATCGCGAAGATATTGTGACGAAGAGTGCGTGAGAGCAGCACGATTCTACGCGGAAGCGAGCGGAAAGTTTTCCCTCCGGTCCGCCGACTCCGCGGGAATCGTTAGGCCTAGGCGGAATTTGCCCGCGTCTCGCTGGTTATGCTTCGTTCGGCGAGTTGAACATCGAGCGACATGGTTAAGACGAGAAACAAGTCCTCCGCGGCGGAACCTCCGCCGAGGATCGCTACACGGAGATCTACGAAGGCCGAGGTCACCGAATCGCACAATTCAGAGGTGAGTCTGAAGCGCGGCCGGGAACAATGGTTGGTGGAGTGATTGGAAGGCAAGAAAGACGACGCTAGCCCTAACGACATCGTCGAGGAGAACCGCGTTTTTTCCGCTATCAACGCATAGTTTTCCAACGCTGGCACGTTTGTCTAGAGTCACAGCGGACGCTGTACTGCGACGGCGCGGATGTTCTCAGCTTTGTAAAGAATCGCAAACGCCGTGCCCATCGGGTACGTTTTTTGCGGGCATATCGGCGACGAGGAATTTGAGCGGCGCTAGCGGAAAGACCGCTTCTTGGCGCAGAATATGGGTGCTGTTGACCTTACCCGTTGCTCTAAAACGCAGTACTTTTACTGCAGTGTATGGCTTTTTTATTCCTACCGCGTTAATGCACCTAGGAGACGCCGTTACAGCTGACCGGGTTACAAGGGATGCCCGCCCGCTGCCGTCCTTTTTCGCTGATCTACGTATTTCTCCGCGCGCTTGGTCAGATGTTCAGCTGACAAAGTCGAAAAATGGGTGCGTATTGCTTTAAACCTGCTTGTCTTAACCGCGACGCGCCGTCGTCTTGTCACGTAGGAGCGCAGTTTTGCTTGACCGAGTTTGGTTACTTGCGTCATGCCGGACGGTCCCAGTCATGACTGTCGGCTCGGGAAACCCCCCTGCCGTGAAATTGTCTCAAGGCCACAAACTGCAAGCGACCGCTGGCGTTTGGGAGTAGGGACGCTCATTTCGACGGCTGCCTCGATCTGATCGCGTTTAAACGGTGCGCATCGTGCGACTTTTCGCAGTTCTTTCGATGGTCGCGACCCGACCTTCGCCCACTGTTTACATTTTTCGGGGAAGTCACATGGCGGGCATCTGCTTGCGTGTTTCTTTCGCTCGAATCACGTGGTCACTGCCGGTCGTCGCGCTGGAGCGGGGGCGGTGGGGTCACTGTAGGTCAGACGTCAACTCTGCGTCATTCAATTAATTTTTTTTTTCCCGTCGCGAACGGAGCAGCGAGAGCATTTGTAATTAAACTTGGGACAGAGTGTTCGAGCAACGCTAGAGTTTAACGTTTCTTTAAGCCACCGCGACTTAATTCGCGGGGAGGATTTTTTTTCGTATTCCGTTCGGGTTGCTGCCCGAGCGATGCATGTGCGGTCGGTATGCTTCTAGTTTTTAGCCGTTTTGCGTTGGAAAGTTCTCTGTTCACTTTCCTGCGCCTTCGACCCTGGAGGTCAGTGTCTTATCTCCCTTTTACGGGTCTAATTAAATGCGTTTTTTGTTTATTGTCAGTAGAATTTCCACTCATTTTTTCTACAAACGCCGGTACGACAGTTGATTTGTTCAGCACCGACCTGCCTCGTCGGGTCGCTAGCGTGCTTCGATAACTACTTTCATGCATTTGTCGAGGCGTTTAACTTGTTTGAGATAACCACTTGAGTGAGGCGTTTTCTTTTTTCCTAGTTATCTTTGACATTGATCGAAACAACTTTCGGCTCGCAGCTAAACGCAATTAGTAGCTGCAAGGACAGCTGTCCACATTTCAGCTTGCTTCGAACGGTTACTATGACGCTATGTTATGACACATAATTGAGCACTTCTGCACTATGATTAACTCCAGCTGGCCATAATTTTAAGCTCAATTCCGCATCCTAGGCGTGTTTTTATTCTGGTTTAGCAGGTTCAGCCCCAGAACTTGTCATAGACGCACAAATTTGTTGCTGTTCTATGGCATAACCGCGCAGACGTGTAAAATAAATAATTAGCTCGTCCAGGTGTATGAACAAGGGGTTAGAGCTTAGCTTACCAGTGGTCAACTTGTAGGTGAAACTCGCAGGTCCTTTTTGTGTGCTTCAGTGAAATCTACTAGGTGGTCTGCAGGCACTGTCCTTGCAGACACTGTTCGTGACCGGTGCTGCTTTGCTGCATGAAAGCATGCCAGGTGGTAAATGCTTTGCAGTTGTGACAGAATGGGGACACGCGGAGTGTAAAAGCAAAAGGAAATATATTGTGTAGGAGAGTGGCATCAGAGATGCAATAGAAAAAAAAAAGAAGCCTCGTACATATTCGAGCTTTTGGTAGCATAACTGGCAGCTTGGACTGCACTGAGAAAGCATTTTTGATGTCGGGTAAAGTGGCATGTTACTGGTGGAATAAAACAGTACCAAAAGTATATTTTCAATGTGGTGAAAGCGTATCAGCAGCCGGATCCAATTTAAGAGAGCATTTCTGATGTTTGGTAAAAAAGAAACGCAGCATGCAACTGTTCGGCTTGAAAAAGTATCAAAAGTGATTTGGAAGGTGTTGGAAAGAAACTATCTGTGAGGCTTGTGCATGAACTGCTTGTCTTTTGGGTTTTGTGAAGTAAGGAATGAAAAGACTGGTGTGGATCGAGTGAATTCGGAGGTGTGCTTACTCGTGCCAACTCTGTGCGTGGATGACTGCAGCTTTGCTCTAGCTGGCGCTGGAGCATTCTCCAACGGCCAGCTTTTTTTCGTTGATAGCATAGACTCTTTCATTTAGTCCTTTTATATATATATATATATATATATATATATATATATATATATAATGTAGGGCACCAGGATTGCAAGAATCTTGTAAAAGGAAATTTTGGGAAGAGATCTCCAGCCAAGTTTAAAACGAGACTTTGATTTTTTCAATTTTCAATTTTTTTCTAATTTAATAGCTTCTCAGTTGACCTGATACCCAGGTAATGGCATTTTTGTTTGATACATATTTACATGTATGAAATAATTTGTAGAAGCCCCCTCTTCTTTTTTTATCTGATGAACTATGTGCAAGATTCATATTTTGTCTAGAAATTTCACATTATCTAGAAATTGGAAATGTTCACTATTCAGTTAGAAATTGTGTGGTTTGAACATCTGGTGATTTTATTGCAAAATAGTTTAACTGTACAGTACTCGGCGATTGAAATGTGATATCTCAGAACGCGTGGCAGCTGCCACTTTATTTTTGCAGCACTGGTGAGCGCTGGGTGATCGCTGTAAGCGCACATTTATTCACAATGTGTCACAGAGGCTGTCTTCTGTTGTGCACCACACTGCGTCAGCTCTGTGTCCCTAGCACCCATGGCACCCATGCAGAAAGCACCGGAAGCCATGCAATCCCAAGTATCGCATTTAATACGCTGAGCGCCGCATGCGCGTAACCTTAAAGCTTCTCGCGTTTCAACATCTCAAAAGTACATCCCTGCAAATGACCAAATTACAAACATATTTCTTGGAAGAGGCTGATTGCCATTCATACAAAGTCTGAAGCTTTCTGTGGTTAAAAGGTGGGCACAACCAGAAGAATGTATCTGAAATGATGGCTTAAGACCTGTGTTACCGCAGCGCAGCTGAAAGGACATACGATGAGCAGCAAACATCTATTGCTTTTTTTTTTTCTGGGATCACCTGCAGAAGGAAATGCCTGTAGGTTGAATAGTTCTCATGTAAATGCCATGACAGATGCACATGTTCACCTAGCAGTGGAGTGTAAATGCCTGGCCTTCCATTCTTTGCCTCTGCGTGCTCTGTCTGCCACGTTGCCTCATGAACATGCTTGGCAGCACCTGTTTTATGCAACTCGCCGCAGTAGCTTAGTGGTTACGTGTTTGTGCTGCTGAGAGCTCAAGGTCGCGAGTGCAATCTCGGCCACAGCGACTGCATTTTGATGGAGGCAAAATGCAAAAGAATAACATGTACACACACACATTGTATTTAAATTTAGGTGCACTTTAAAGAAACCCAGATGGTCAAAATAAATCCGGAGTCCTTCGCAATGTCATGCCTCATGATCAGATCGTGGTTTTGACACGTGTAAAACCCAAGAAATTCTAAGTTAATGTATTTCATACCCATGTCACATGGGCAATTCCGAATGTGGATCAATTGCCGCTGCGTGATGGTCATTTTTGATTGGGACTGCATAATTTGGATCAAGTCTGTCACAATTCGTGCATCGCGATTCAAGTTTCTCAATCGTAATAGTAAGCTCATGACTGCAGTGCGATTTTTGCTTCTTATTAGGCAAATTTGTGGAATCGGTGATATTTCACCCAGCTTTTGTAGCTGAACAGAACTTGTTGGCCTTGTATCGTTCGGCTCTTGTCTTCCTATAATTTAGAAGTGCTCAGTGTTGTGTTCATATTTTCAGCATTGCTGTCGAAGAAGCAGTTAATCCCGTAAAAGAGGAGTCTTTTCCTTATTGATGCTTAATGCTAAAATTTTACTGCTATTGTCATATGCACTTTTTAAATATGCGAAGTGGAACTTAGATCAGTGCAGACTGATAAAGAATTTTTAAAACTACAATTTCATTGATTTCATGGTAACAGGTTAATTCCTAAAATAGAAAATATTTGGTAGTGGAAAATATTCAGTACACCACATTCATGCTTAGCTTGGAATCGATCCATAAGTTCTTTTATTGTCTGTTCACCTCGCAATCTGCTCTTGATAGATATACTGATATGCTTTAGGTATATACTGATATGCTTTAGACAAATTATTTTTTTGCAGCGACATGATCCATAGAAGCTTCAAGTAAGCTGTAGTAACCTGTTCAGAGATTCCATGAATGACTTGACAGGGATTTGACTGTAGTGTCTAGTCATCTGTTTTTCATTTTCGTATTGTGTAAAGTGAAAACTGATGCATGTTACTTGTGCATTGCTTCTACATATTTGTTTTACTTAATTTTGTGAGTGCAGTCTGTTTTGTACGCTAATACACCGATGTATGCTACCTGTGTTAATGTAGTATCAAGTGCCAAACATGCATGCTCCTTTGTTGAACCTTACGGCGCATTCAAGGTTGGCTGGCTTTACTTCTAGAACTTGGTTCTGGTTAACATGCCAAAGAATCTTGGAAAATATTTTGCCCCTCAAAGCTTTTGACATGCATGCACACATTTATATTGTACAATGGTGCTAACATGTTTTTAGTAGCATGAGGGCGGTGCTGTTCTAAAAACGATTTATTTTTTTGTTTATTCTAGGAGTCCGTTGACGATGAAGACAAAAGGCGATCGTCTCGAAGGTTGAAGTTCTCCGACGACGAATCTTCAGGCAAGTCCTCATTGAAGTTGAACATCAGCTTTTCCACCTCACCATTTCCCTGCAGATGCATTTGCAGGCTGTTTTGAGTTCTTGCATTATATCGTCTCCCTTTCGTTTGTGGTAACTCTGTTTCACTGTTGCATTGTAGAAAACAGTCCAAGGGGTTTTTGGGAGTGGCAGGCTCTTAAATGTAATAGCACCAGCGTCCTTGTCTGGTGTATAATGAAGTGTCAAGAGTAGAAAGAAATGGCAGAATGGCTGTTGTTTCTTTTGTGTTTCAAAAAAAGGGAGTTGAAGCTTCTTTACAGTAACTAACATCCCCTACCTGCCAAGGCATTTCACATCCATGTAAAGTTGCGATAAAGAGAAGGTTTAAAAGTGTCGAACCCACAATAAACTGCTGAATATGCATATCATGATTATTTCTGCTAGAACACCTTTAAGGCGACATAAAATAGTATTCCTTCATTGCGTTTAGGTTTCCATGAATACAATTCTTTTCAAAAATATGAGTAGACTCGGCAATCCGCAGTTCTTTTCAAAAATATCAATAAGCAATTATCCACGAGTTGAAAATGCCTGCTGTATGTGCCGTAACTTGCTTTTGTTAGCAATAGCAAATCGGCCAAATTTCGAACATAGGGTCTCAGTTCTGTAAACTTTCACTGTGGTAATTCATTGTGGTCTTGGGCTAACAAAACGAAGCGCACGGATACTGAGGGCTGTGGACCAATAGCTACAAAACGGCCTGAAGAAGTCCACTGTCCCTTCAACGTGGCACACATAGCTTCAACTTGGCAGGAACATAAGTGCAGAGCAAAAATATTGGCTACCCTTGGAAAACTAGTTATGCTACATGTCAGATGCATGCTAACACAAAGTAATGAAACGTAACGCAAACTATATGAAAGCAGGTATACAGACAAAAAGGAAATCTAAGTATGCTTAGATTTGTTTGTGTGCTTTGTAAGTATGCTTAGATAATTGTTAGTCTTATTGGCCTGCCACATTTCGGCAGATGGTCTGTGGTGTAGCTCTGGAATGCGACAAACAAGCAAATAGTAGACTAACAAGTGAATGCATCAGTTAACCAGGCGTGTTTCGAGTATAGGTTGGCATACTCACCCATGAGTGTACCGACTCGTACTCAATTCAAACATTTCACAATTGCGAGATCAAGCATTAGTGAATGACAAAGAGAGTGAGTGAATGTGAACGGGAGTGAGTGCGGGCTCGTGCGGGTATGAACAAAAGTCTGGGATTTTGAGTGGTTGTGAGTGACTGTCGCCAAGTGTGAGTGGGTGTGAATATGTGTGAGTGCCGGTGAGTAAGTGTTGACGCAAATATTAACGTGAGTGCACACGTGAATGGAAGTGACTATGAAGGCAAGTGAGTGTTGGTGAATGTCAGTAGGAACGGGAGGGGTTGCCAAGGAGTGTAAGTCCACGAGTGAGTATACAGCCTGTGAAAATATTAGTGAGTGTACGTGAGCTAATATCGGCCTATGCCGCCGACCTTTTGTCCAAATCGCCAGCTTTTCTCTGTCTTGCAGCGCGCCTGACGCAGTCGGTAAGGGGACACGTTCACCAAAACCACCTGCTGCCCAACGGCCGGGCACACTCCTCGTTGCGACGCCGTGAACCGCCACCACCACCAAATAATGTGGCTGTCTCAACGGATGACGACATGAACGAGGATGATGACAGCATGGTGCGACGGAGCACACGCCGTCGCAAGTGTATCTATGGCAACCTCAACCAGACATGGATACTAACGTCAAGCCTGCCAGACTTCAGCAAGGTCTGTCATCACTTCCTAGCTGTCATCTGGGCCGGGATTACGTAACAGATCTATTCCAGTGCTATTCCTTTTTGCTCTTCATTGGTTCAAGCAGCGCTCCGCCACCATTGTCAACACGATTTGTCGGCCTTGAAAGGGGGATTATAAGAAAGGAATAAAATAAAGCTATGGAATCGCTACGGTAGGCCAGTTCTTGTTTGGGCTGTAGGGTTTTTGCTGACAATGGAAACGGTTAAATTTTACAAATTTTTCTTGCTGCAAACTGTCAGTCAGTGCCGTGAGAGGCATTCGAAGGGCTAGGTTATTAAGGTTTCATGAAGGTGTGCTAACTTGCCTGCTGCTGAGGAGGGGGTTGCAAGCCCAATCCCCAGTTAGGCAATGTGACCATAACTTGTCTATTTATTTACACATAATTATGTTTATACATACTAATGGGAGTGGAATGAAAGAAAAGATTGCAGGTGGTCAAAATGAGTCCACAGCCTGGTACAGTGACTGTCACAGGCAACGTGTCATTTTTTTATGTATATTGAACCCAAGGAATTGCTCTCCCTCTCATCTTTTACTTGTCTACATGTGCATTACTCTTGACAGAATACTGTAGACATGGGCGGCAGCAGACACATTGGTAGTGCCAGCCTCTGACATGGCGTTCCAGCTGGACATTATAAGTGTTTGTTGTAAATGTTGGTTAGAATTCTTGTCGGGGGAAAAAACTAACAGAGCTGCCACTGTATGGTAATGATTATGCTGCTTTCAACGCTATGTGCCAGCAGCTAATTAGAATAGGAGTGATCACGGCACTGATGGCTCTTTGAGTTCATATAAACTAGGGCAATGCAAGGTATTGTCACCACCTTGGCTGCTCATGTCTTCATCTGCAGTGTTGTGTAGACGTCAAAATGTACACGGAGAGGCTGAAAGTCTCTGAGGCCCATGCTTGGGTCGTTGCTTGCAGCCACGCGTGTCTCAACTGACTGTGACGCTCTATTCTCTCGTCTCGCAACAGTCACCTACGAACCAGTCGGGTGCCGGTAACAAAAAGGACCCAACCGCTTTCCACCACTACCTCCGCAGCTCAGCCAGCCACCACCACAACAGCATGCCTCCTGGCGGCAATGTGAGTGTCAGCTTGCAACTTTATGTGCGTGTTGAAAAGTAAACGGGAAATCGCACGCTGGCCTGCCTAAATTCGCTGTGACCCTTTCAGCTGGTCTTGCTAACCACAGCGTGGTTGCACAACTTAGCTTGGCAATTCGTGCGGGGTTGAAGGCGACACAACATGGTGCTGTACTGCATCACCATGTCGTGTCGCCTTCTCGTGCCCCTGTCCCCTGGTACTTGCATTGCGTGTCGAACCAACAGGCCAACAGAATGCAGCAGCAGGAATACGCAAGCTTCTCGCCTCTGCCAAGAAAAATTGACTGCCTGTTCTAGTGGCTCTAATGGTTCAAACCATTGGAAGCTTTACTTAGCGTGGACATTCTTGATCTATTAAAGTTTATGTCTGCAAAGTCATTGTTCCATTGGAAGCAGCCTTGACTGCATTTATAAAGAATGTTTCATTGTGCCCATGTTCTTTCGAAAATTATGATGCTTGAGTATTGCTGAAAATTAAAAAAAGAAATGTCTGCAGTTGATGTTAGTAGAGCTGCACTAACAGTTTCTGAACACATCCCTCAAGGTGTGAAGTTAGGAACGTCAACATTTGGATTAAACAGAGCAGTATTTTCAAGCCGTGTTCGATACCGGTCTTGCAAGTGATTTGGGAACAAGAGCTAGCCTGTAACGGTGCTTGGACAGAGGACATCTAAGTGTCCAGCTAACATTACATGGCATCCTAGGTCCTATGCCCTGCACTTCAACAAAGCAGCAGAGGGCCTTGTATTTATTGTTCCAATATCTCTCAGTAGCTGTCCTTCTCAAAAAGCTTTACAGAAGGTTCACTTTAAGATATAGAAAAGCCTGCATTTTTCTCTATCGTCTCACCTGTAAATACCATTATCAGGCTTACTTGCGCATATTATATTTCTTTTTGTTTTTTCCCACCCTACCTTGCAATCTTTTAATCTACTTTCCTTTTCCTATGCAGAGTTTCATGTCAGCGGCCCTTAGCACGTCAGAAAAACACCTCTGCCTTTAGTTAAAGAGACCCTGACACTACAGTCAACAACCGATTTTTCGGACCCTCTAGGGAACGTAAAAACATCAGAAAATTCAGGCAGTCTGAAAAAATGAATGCATGCAAAAAAACGCACCTTTTTTCTTTTTTTTCTCTGATCTAGAGGTAAAGGGTGAAGTACCAGGCTTCCGAAACCCTGCCAAAGCATCAATGAACTGGCTATAAAAAGAGGCGTTCAAAAACTCTGCATGCAGCCGACTGCCGGTTTATTATGTACATGTGCATCGTCGGGCAGCCGGTGTTATTGCTGCAGTGGTTTGAAGAATTTGTTGTTTGGACAGCGTTCCGGTTACATGCGATCATATTCGTCTCGATCTGAGCAAGGATCATGTCACCACTGTACACTGATGAGAGTCAACAGTGCTCGCGTCAACTCTGCGCTTGTAGGCGGCGCAGGCATTGGCTCCTCATTTTCAACATCGGAGTCTTCTGAATCCCCCACAACCTGACAGACTATTTCCTTGTCAGTCAGCTCTGCGCAGAAGTTGAGCTCGTTGTCAGCGTCAACAAACTGTTCAAAAGTTATTTCCGTGGGCATGGAAACCCCAGCAGAGCGGAGGTCGTTGATCACATTGTCCATGGCGGGCACACGTCAATCGTGTTTTTGGTTTCAGGCAAGTCTGGTTCCTCTGTGGCGAGTACAAAGCCTATGTGGTGAAAACAGTTGCGAATCGTGTCTTGCCTCACTGCATTCCATGTGTCCGCAAGCATTCCAACAGCAGACCGAAGATCAACCGTTGTAGCCTTTGCCGTTTTCCACATACAGCACCATGCGGCTTAGTACCTGCAAACGGTACAAAAGTTTCAGATTGCAGACGCTGCCTTGGTCTATTGGTTGGAGGACTACAGTCGTGTTGGGTGGCATGAATTCCAGTTGGACAGCCTTCAAATTCTTGATGTGACCGTGAGCGGCGCAGTTGTCAATGAAGAGCACGACATGTCTGTTCTGAAGCTCAAACTTCCTGTCCAACCTGTGAACGTAACTTCTGAACAACTGCTGAGTCACCCATGCCTTTCTGTTGGCTCCGTACAACACTGGCAGCGTTGCCCCTTTAAAGCACCTTGGGTTCTTTGACTTCCCGATTACTAACAAGGGAAGCTTCTCTCTGCCAGACATGTTGCTGCCGATGAGAACGGTCAGCCGTTGTTTACTGTGCTTGCCACCATGGCGTGGGTCACCAGCAAAAGCGAGCGTTCTTTCCGTCAACATCTTAAAAAACAAACTAGTTTCGTCGCACTTGAAAATGTTGTCAGCAGAGAACTGCTGCAACAAAGACTGAATTTTTCCCTTGCGGTACTGCTCAATAACTGCACTGTCGACGGCGCCGCTCTCACCGCACATCTTCTTGAACTTGAGGTCATTCCGATGTTTAAAGTTCCTCAACCATCCATCAATAAATTTAATATCCTCAATGTCTATTTGAACCGCGAGAGTTTCTGCTTTTTCTTGCAAGATGCAGCCCGAGACCGGCAACCGCTTTGATATCATCGAATTAAGCCACACGGCGAGAGCTTCCTCAAGCTTTGGATGAACACCTTGGCTTGCATTCTTTTTTTTTTTTTTGGGGCACCAGATGGTTTTTCGGCCGCTTCCAAGATCTTGCCCTTGTTCTTGAGGAAATCCGAAACTGTTTGCTTAGTAATGCCGAACTCCTTGCTCCTGTCAGCCTGCGGTCGGCCGCTCGCGACTTGCTTAATAATGGCGGCTTTCTTCTCCATTGTTAACCGTTGAACTGCTTTCCGCGCTTCGATGCCATCGGCGAGGACGACGAAGACGGAGTTGGGGCCATCGAAGGCAAGCGAAGTCCCCAAGTTGCGAACAGTGGAGTTCGCTGACGAGCGTCGAAGCACCTAGGCCTAGCGTCGCGGAGCCCACTTGACACAACAGCACAACCACACACCACGCTAGCCAAAACGTGGCCTGCGCAAACAAACGAAATGGTGCCACTCCGGAAACTCCTCCGGAGACGGAAGTGCAACGGTGAACATAGCCAGCGTGGCCAGACCAAATCGGTGTGTGATGGCTAGATTCAGCTAGTTGTGATTCAAAGCGATGATATGCTTCGGTTGCAAGTCGATTTCCTTCGCAAGGGCGCTGCGCAAGGACCCAAAGGACCTTCAGTTGCATCAAAAAGTCCGGAAAATTGGATGGAGGGGGGTTCGAGCATCCGAAACTTCAGATGTCCTTATACATTGATTCTATGGGGCTCGTGGCGGTGCCGCGAAGACGTTCGAAATATCAGGCATGTCCGAAAATTCAGTTGTTGACTGTATTTTGACCATTTTGTACAAACATACAAAGTTCTTGGGGTAGGTCCTTCTGATCATAGACACAGTTAAGCGCTCCGCATAAAGCTTGTAATATGATTTTTTATATGTGCATCGCTACTGATAGCAGCGACGCTTCGCTCCCCTGAGTTTTCAGCCACTCTGTCCCCTGCTAGATATAGCGGGAGGGCGTGATGTCATTTGGTCAAGCTATCCGATGGCTACCCATGTTGTGTCATCGGGAATCCTTCAAACATGTCGCCATATTACGGTTATCTTTAATAACTTACGTATGTGTAGTAACTTATTTTGTATGCCCTTAAAAATAAGTACACAAATGTAATAAATCCAGGCGTTTCTTCACACCAATGGCTCACTTCCATGTGAGAATGTAGATCGTTTGCTGTTGCTCTGAAAGTGGGCAGCAGATGGGACGCGGTGGGGTTGTCACATGAGAATAGGAGCAGCGATGGCTTCTTTAGCAACAGGAACATCAATGGTAACTGCGCTGTATTACACCTTCGTCGGACAGCCAAGTTTTGCATATAATTTGTCCAGAATAATAGCAGAAAAAGACCATAAGAAGCAGAGATCCGGCAAAGAAAATTGTTGCGAAGGAAATTGAATGTGCTTTACAACTTGTCATAAGGTCCGTCAGAAAGCTACCATGTTGAGTTACATTGGTGTAGTGGTATTGTTCCCGCCTCCCACGCTGAAAGTGTGGGTTCACTTCCCGATTTGCATACCTTTTTTTTGTATCCATAACTTCATTCTTCTTTTTTTTTTTTTTGTAGAACTGTAGAGTAGTGACAGCATTGTTAACAGTCCATTTCGCCACATTCACAAGTTAGTGGCAGCACTTTTATTTTCTGCTAACGGCTACAGAGAAATCTTGCGAGTGTCATATAGCGACAATCATAAATGTACGTAATGGATATTTTCATATTATCAGGTGATTATCAAACGAAAATAATACCGAAACCAGCTGCATTTTATTTAGTTTGTACATTGCATATACGGTTGGCAAACGCCCACGGTGGCATCCTTCTCTTTTTGCTTCATGTGGCACTAAAAAAAGGGGGGGGGGAAGCCAGCAACATTGTAGTGCTGCCGCGCGCAGTTCGTCTTTAAACTTTACTCCATGTAGCCCAGGCTTAACAATAAAAACTGCATAAAAAACAGATGCGCGAACACACAGTTCAAATCAACCAAATTCAAAAAACACTGACGTCTCTGCTTGAAGGAGCTGCAACATAGCGACGGCCACACGGTATAAATGTTGAGGGGTGTGCAGCGGCTTGAGGGGGTCGTAATGTTCAACCACTCGTACCTGCGTTATTACGGCATGCTGATACAAAATTCTTGTGAGGAAGCATACTTCGAGAGATGCCCTCTATGTCTAGGCATATAAAAAAAACCGTTTCAGGGACCCTTTAAAGAGCTCTCTCTCTCTCTCTCTCTCTCTTTGAGGCTTCATGGCCAGTAAGAGCATTGCGAGATTGGTATGAAACCGCGGCTGTCTAGTTTTCATGGGCTTGCATTTGCTCACTCCAGGACTCTGAGACCTTAGACGGGGACAATGAGGACAGCCTCGAGTCAAAGCGGAGCAACGAGAAAGGAGTGAATGCCGAGCTCCGTCGTCTCGGCCTGTCTGAGATGCAGGTGAGCGCTGTTGCTTATCAGCTGCCGCCATGCGGTCTTGTAGGGGTGGGTGCAAATGGCAAATGTTAAAGGGGCCCCGAAAAATCTCATCTCGAATCTTGGCAACACTCTGGAATGAGGCCGATGTGATGTGTTTTAAAGAATATGTTTGCCAGGAAAATTATTTGAAAAGGAATTGGCATGCACGGAGTTGTAGTGGGGTCTCATATGTGATTGTGACACAAAGAACGACAACACAATAGTGCAAACACTGAGAAGAGCATTTATTTCGCCTCTTATTCGATAAGGCCAGCTATTTGAATCACAACCAATGGGATATACTGATGGGCATGCAGCTAATTGAGGAAGTCCGACTTGCCACGACAGGATATTAATAGAATATGTTCACCCCTTGCCAGACACCAACGCCTAATCGTTCGCTGGGGAACGATTAGGCATTGGGGAAACAACGGTGTGCCATTTGAACGATTGTGTTCGTTCATCCCGCAGCCCTGCTCTGAAGCTTCTTGCGGGACAGACCCGCAGAACGTACTGATATGCGTACAAGTCCGCACGCTCTGCTGGCCCCTAGCTAGAAAGGAAGATGCTCACTCCCTTTTGTGTCTGAGTAACCCTGCCGTTTCGTTGTGTTAGTAACACAACACTCACGCCATCTCTTATGCTGTTCTGCAACTGCTGGTGGCACGTAGCTATGCGGGGAAGCTGGATTAGAGGAGAGATGGGAGCCATGTGGGAAAAACATCAGGGGACGCGTGAGAATCGAGCGTCCCTACAGTGTAAAGAGTGCTGTGTTTACTTTTCCCCTTTTCTCTTAACTGATTCGTGGCCCTAAGCTGACCTGGCACCGATTGCAATGCCCTGTTTGTGGCTTTGTTTATCGCGTTCTTGTTTTCACAGTATGCTTACGATAACCCTTCGAGGTTGGCAACTGGCAAAGATGCCCTAGGGCGACAGAAAAGTGATGAACCGGATAGGCAGTATGTGTTAACAGTCGCTTTCCCAGTTTCCTCCAAGGTCTGAAAAGTGTGCGCTTGTGTTCGAGCAAGCTCTCGAATAGTAACTCATGGTCATAATCACCCAGTAGCTGGTGTCAAGCCGTCACACCTGCTGCAACATTATCACTGACGTCGTGTGAAGTGGATAAAAGAAAAACTTGGGCCTCAAAAGTCGGAGGAGAGCAGCTTTTACGCATGGTTTTAGGTTGCTCTTTGCATGGAGCAAGAATATTTGGCATGCATCTTTACGGAAGCATTTTCTACAGATTGGAAATGTTTTATTTAATCTTTTAGAAGTGTTTTAGCGCCTCTTATTACGCAAGTATCTTTGGAACAGTGTTCTACTGGGCAGCTTGTAAATTGGCAGGAACTAAAAGGTGAAATGAAAGGCTGACGCGGTTGCTGGTCCTTCTAGCAATCATGGCTAGAACAACCAATCTAGCAATCAGGCTCTAGCAATCACGGTAAACCCGATATATTCAGCCGTAATCAGTATTTGAAGGAATCAAATATTAAATTCCCGTGTCAAAAGTTTTGATTTGAAACGCTAGTGTTGAATGCTAGTATTCAGCACTGTAGTATTGGGCTAGGTTGAACTCATGGGCCGCCAAGGTGCCATTGCACTTGACAGCTTCTGTTCCTTGCCCTGCAGCATTTCTCGGCAGACGACATGTATTCACGGGTGAAGCGGACACGCCAGCAACACCAGGCGGCGGCTGCAGCGGCAGAAGAGCAGCCGTTCTTCCGCACAAGGAGCTCCCGTCGTGCAGCTGCGGAGGAGCGGCGCGGCCGCCGGCGAGAGGCAGCCGCGGCAGCGGGAGTGGCCGCCAGCGACTCGGAGCCCCGTGGTGGCAGCTCGGGAGTCTCTGGGGACAGTGACGTTGACGATGAGGAAGAAGAGGTGCAGCTGCCCGTGATGAATGGCTACCACCTCCGTCCCAAAAAGCCCGTCACGGAGCGCTTCCAAGTGCCTGTTGGTGAGTGCATCTCCTGTCAACTTAAACCAAAGAGTTTCATCCTGTAAGTCGTACATCGTGGAAATCATTGGCAGAGAGAGGGGGGGGAACATTATTTAATACAATGAAGCCTCGTTTCAAAGCTGGAGAGGTTTAACAAAATAGGATATGTATAGCCAAGTGACGTTCCCTTAGAGAGCTACATATGTTAAACCTTGTTTTAACAAAATAAGTGCTTTGCTAATGGATATAATCAACTTCATTCATCTCCTAAACCCAAAAATCCTTCACCGTCAGTGCGGAGTAAACACTTGACTGAACCTGAGGTCAGCAGCATCCTTCCCTGCATTCAACATTCTCATTAACCAGTGAACGTGATTGACATATGAAGCATTTCAAATGTAATGCTAGCAGCCAAAAGCGTAGCCCAATTATTTCTTATATCACAATCTGTTTTCTTTACGTAATAATGCATCCCTGCCATAAGCCACCAAGTAACAGAGACACACTGGGTCGTGAACGACCATTGAACAAGGGATTAGTTGTGTATAAAAGTAAAACATCAAGCATCTTCCTGTCGAGTACCGTGCTAATTGCAAAGCATGGATGACCTTGGACATATTCCGTGCTTGTCTGCAGGATCTGAATCGACACATTAGCGCCAATGAACGCAAGGTGCTGATGATAGTGGACAGTTGCACTGCACACTGCAACATTTTGAATCTGGGGGCAATCTGGCTTGTGTTCCTTCCTCCCAATGCTTCTGCTGTCCTCCAACTAATGGACCAGGGAATTATCCACTATGTCAAGAAAAGTTTTCGTAAGCAAGTGTTGGAATGCATGCTTTTCTGCATGGACCGGAAGCACCAGTACAACATCATGCTTCTGAGTGCGATACATGTTTTGAGGGCGAATAAGCTGACAGAAGTGGTGGCAAACTGTTTTAGACATAGTGGATTTGTGTGGGAGGAGACATCTGAAAGCCTGGAGTCTGCAGCGCCAGAAGACGGCGGCGGCGATGAGGCATTCGTTGGCATGCTCCCCTACGAAGTTCAGCTTGCCGACTATGTTGCAATTGATGACGGCGTCGTCGCTGGCCAGTTAAGTGATGATCAGATGATGAGCAATGCCCTCGGTGTGATGGATGAGGTGTCCAATGAAAACGACCCATGCGAAGAAGTTATATTACAGTCTACTCTCGTTACAACCGGATCCTGGTAATCTGATGAAAAACGTCCCCTTTTATACGAAGTCCGCACTATCCGAGGCGCCTTACTTCTGAAACTTTTGTTGCGATGTCTAACAACTTTAATGCAAAGAGTGAGTGACGAACGTCCAAAGTAAAAAACAACAACAACAAAAAAATAAAGTAGCAGTTTCGCCTGAAAGGTGAAGCGTTCATTGCAATAGCAAATTAAGCAAGATAAGTGTGGTAGCAGCAGCGAGCGAATTGACCTTTGTGCTCTCTCTTGCTTCAACACGAACTAAACGTTGAAAGCCCAGTATATACGAAGCTGCTGGCACTGGGGCGCACTTTGTCCACATCGCAGATCGCTTTCAAGATAAGGCGACTGCGCCATAAGCAGCAGCAGCCGGAGTAGAATGTCCCTTTCTCTCGCCTCCCCACCCCATGCCGCGCACACGAAATAAGACAGTGCGTTTCCACTCCGTCTTCCTACCTTGCGCGTGCAGTATTGAGCCTTGATCGTAGTGACCGTGTGACCTTCGCAAGTCAGTTGTCAGCTAGTGTTCACATGGCAAAAGTCTGTTTTGTACACCCGATTTTGAAATAAAATTGCCTCTAATTTCGTCCGGTGCAGCCGATAGTCTGTTGTAAGCTGGTCCATTAAAAGCGAACTTTGATGCATTAATAAAATAGGTGGAACTGACTAAGGTTGAAACATGGTCTGTTATATCCGAAAGTCTGTTGTTTGTGGGTCTGTTGTAACCAGCATAGACTGTACTCGTACTGCAAAAGAAGCCACAGATTCTCTCGCTGTTTTAGAGGAGTTCTGCCATGATGCTCCATGCAATACGCTTGCGCTTGAGGGATTGTCACACATGCGAAAACTAGTTCTTTCCGCCCAACTATCCACGAAAAAACCAACGAGCATCACTGACTTCCTCGCAAAGTGAAGGTATGCAATAAATGAATTGTAAATGTACCATTTTTGTTGTTCATTCGATAATTCAACAATTGGGTTAATTCGGATATATATATATATTTTTTTTACTCCCTTGATATCCGAATTAACAAGCTTTTACTGTACATGGATTCGCCTGAACTTCGTCCATCTGACTTTAAGTGGCTTTGTGACTTTGTAAACTAGTCCTTTTCAACAAAGTACCATGTAATAAGTAATGGAATAGACATTATTAAAATTGTCTGACGACAGGATTCACACACAGGAACTCTAGCGCAGAAGCCCAATTTTGAAACTATTATGCTACGAACACATGCATTGACAAGCAGCATAGAACACCCCTATGAATTTCTCGCAGGCAAGCTACCGTGTTTTACACTCTTGGTGTGTTTCACTTTGGCCACCTTGAGCGGCTGAACTGCTGCAATTAGCAGCGTTTGTGCATGCTTGCAGAGTCCTCTTCACTTTGTATACTGAAATTTAGGACAATGCCTTAAAGGGACACTAAAGCGAAACAATAAATCAGTTTAGACTAATTAAGCATTGTTTCAGAACCCTGCAGGCAGTCATTTAAAAAAATAGATTGATTATTAGATGAGAAAATGAAGGGCCAAGTATCAGTATTTGAATTTTGCGCTGAAACCCCAGCGCCGGTACGTTAGCGTGACGTCAGGGATTCCGAAGTATGTTTTCGCATTTGGGCTCCGTTGGCTGAGTAAAGGTTCCCAAAACTTGCCATGTTTAATATTTGGTTCCTTTAGAACACAATGTAGTCAATCTGTACCGCTATATGTAATTAGTAGGCCCTAGAAGATGCCATAAAAATCCATGACGTCACAGCCAACAGGTGCGGGAAGTTAAGTAGGCATCGCCACTCGTATTTCGTTCTTGCGCTTTTTCTGGCTTACCAAACGTCTTATCGTTGTAAGTGTGGTTTTTCTGGTGTTGTAGAAAGGTAATTTACTGATGCAGAAGAAATCATTTTTCACTTTAGTGTCCCTTTAAGGCAGACAAAAATGTAATAAGTCACAAGAAGATCAGGCAAATCCTCAAGCCCATGGCGGCTGGGCGATTGCAGCTGCGGAGTTTCCTCTGGTAATTATTGCAGAAAACTTGATGATCGCAGCTACCAGTTTAGGTCTCCCATTGTGGCTCTGTATGGTTTACTGCAAGAAAAATTGTTCATCTGGTAAGTGGTACTCGTCTCTACAAATGTTCTCATCTCGATCTGTGTGCAGCCGAGACAAAGCGGTCCAAGCGGATAGCCAGCATCTTCCACACACCAAAGCATGATCGGCGGAACCGGTCTTCCTACCATTCTCCTGCCCACAGGAGTCCCATGTACAGAAGGTGAGGATGCCAAAAATGTTCAGTGTTATCGGTACCTTTTCAACATAGTTGAAATTCGTTATACACTGCAGTCCACTTGTAACAATGACACATGTAATGATACCGTCGCCAATGGATTTTTTGGACTGCAAGAATTTGGACTTCAATAGATAATCTGGACTTAATAAATGCATCGTCAGGGTTCCCATAGAGGTAATGCATTTGTGCAACTGATTTTTTTTTGACAAACTTAGGCCCCAAAGTTAGAATTTTCGTATTTCTTCATAGACCACCATGTATTTAGAACCTCAATACAACAAAGTGTGTTTATACAGTTAAACCTCAATATAACGAAGATGATAAAATCAATATGGTTCAACATATTAAAATTAAACTTTTTCTACTAATAAGTGCAGTCGCCAGTGGATTTTTCTTACACGGAAGGGGTTGTACAATATTCAAAATTATCGGGCAGTCGGAAAAAAGTTAATTTAAACGAGAAAAAGATTCATTTTGTTGAATTTGAAAGATGGTAACAAAAAAATACGGTTTCTCTGCCGGCTATATAAATAGTTATTTCTCCCTCTCTCCTGCCGTGTCGATTACATTTTCACATCGGCAATACGAAGCAAGGCCAGCCACTCTTTCGTGTGTACTTTGCCCCCATGGATGACACTGTTGCCAGCATGAAAAGTGCCGGCAGCGTGAAGCCAATGCTTCGTTTACGCGTCTCCGAATCTCGAGATTACGCAGCCTCCAGTGCTAAACGCATGCGAAGACAGTGCACATGATGCCACGGCATTTTGTCATGCCTACTTGTACGTACACGCGGCAGATTACGTCTAAAACGGGGTGCACGGGCTGCATATGTGCTCAGCATCGCCGATAGCCATGTACAGCCATGACTGCTCTTGAAAGAGACCTGTGCCAAACTGCTGCCCCCTGCTTTCTCTTCCCCTTCCCTTGCACCAACTTGATCACGTTACCATGAGTGCGCTCCCCTCTCGCCCTTTCCCCTTGCTCGCGCAGTAAGACTGCACTCATCAAGCCACCACCCTTCTCGGCTCACCCTTGCACGATTTCACTCGCACCAAAGCATACTGCACATGGGGCATGGTAGCATCTTATTGTACTTGGACTTATCCGGTACATGAGGCTGCGCCGTGCTGGCGCTCGCTCTTAGTTGCGGAGTGAGCAACTTGAGAGGTGTGTTCATAAGCAGCCGCTTGTAAATTCAACCATTTGACTGGCTGCGTCCTTGGAAGTTTCCATTTGTTGTCTCGGTATTCCTTAGCAGCGGCAGTGAAATTCTGTTACAGTAAAGGCTCGTTAATTTGAATATCATGGGATTGAAAAAAAAATTTGAATTTAGTTAATGTTGAATTATTGAGTGTACCAAGAAAACAATAAACGCTTACTACGTCAAAACGCTTTTATTTACTGAATGAATGAGCAAATCCTATTTATATTCTGCACAAAAGCAGTGCAGAAGCTAAAATTCTCATCATCTCGTGGCTGGTTGGCTCTCGCAGCAGCAAAGGCCTCCCAGCTTCTGTCGCAGTGCTGCCGAGGCACGCACCTTCATCTGAGTCACGCTTTTCACTACTGTTCGCAAATGTTTTCGTCGATTTTATTTTTTTGCCAGTGAGCTGATCGCCAACAGATTGTCCGTCCATCATGATCTAGTCTGTGCTCTTCCTCCTCTGCAGCTTTGCAGAGTCAAAGCGAAACTGATGTTTACCAGAACTCCTATGGATAAAACCGTGGCCGCTATCGACACGAACATAGACGGCGATCTTGCAGTTGTGAAGACACATGGCTGACAGACGCACCGATTAAGAATGAAGCTGCTGTTGCTGCAACCGCTGTGCATGAAACCATAGTGGCTATCGATGGCGACCAGACAGTTGTGAAGGCGCGCGGCCAGCGTAGTGTTATCTGCGGCGGTAAATGCCAGAATAAAGGCTTTAAAGGAACAGATAGGCAGAGATGGTTCTGGCATTAGCATTCACATACGATTTTCGCTGATGACTATGGCAGTGCGGGCTCCTGCACTTAGTTTCGGTTGGATGCTGGAGCCTTTTTTGCTCATTTGCGGCGCGGCGCGCTCGCTGAGACCCAAGAGTTGTCAGAATTAATGAGAGTCTGATAGCATTGAATAATGCGTGTGCCTGCCAGGACCAGGGGAGGAGTCTTATTTTCCAAATTAGAGAGGGTCGAATTAACAAGGTTTTCCTGTATTTGAAGTTCGTTATGTCAAGGTTTAACTGTATCCGTATTTGCCTTATCGAGGTTCAACTGTAATGGCAAAGTCACTGGCAAGCCCTCTGCAGAATTCGGTAGATCTTGCAGACGCCCGACATTTTGCGCCTACTTGATTATTTCGGACCTCCCCACTTCAGGACGCACGGGGGAACACCGATCAGTTGTAGTTTTTGGCAGTTACAGGGACACAAGTTGCGACAGTCCTCCCTATTTGAAAGCAATGCCGAATGCAGCCTGCGTTGAACAAAATCGCCTCTCCTTCTGACGCAGGAAACGTCACGCTACGCACAACAGCTCCTCAACGAGCAGTTCGAGTGACGACGAGCGGCGTTTCGAGCGGCGCAAGGCACGCAGCATGGTCCGGGCCCGGAACCGGTGCCTGCCGTTCAACTTCCAGGAGAAGGACCTCTTTGAGGGCGTGCTCCGCGACCGAGCCAAGATCGGCTCCAGCCTGGCCGACGTGGACCCCATGCATGTCGACAAGGAGGCAAGTGTCGTACCCTGACGTGAGCCTCCGCTGTGCGGAGTTTCCTACTGGAATAGGTGGTGTTCAAAACGCGGCGACCGTGATGTGCTTCCAACTCCTGCAATTGATTTCGGCGCTTGCAGCATGCTGCAGCATGACCTTTGAGATTGTATTTGTTACTGTGGGAGAGCCATCTCTGGGGTAACCATTTGGACACCACCTGTTACTTAGAGTGAAGTTGCTAACTCTCCCGGATATCCCATAATGTTTGCTAATTTGGGCCAATTTTCTGATTTTACTAATGAAGCGTCAACACACAAAAGATAAATGCATTTAAAAAGAAAAAAATAGAAATTGGGATTGTACCTACAATGCCCCGGAACTATCGTCCAATCTTATTTATTCTCTCAGACTGCCAAAGTGCTCCATGACACCTACGGTGCTGGAGGGAAACCGTCTTTAGTATTCTTGTATATTCTTGTTATATAGAGGAAACCTAATAATTGTTAATAAAGTGCATGTGCATCCGACAGATGTGGGCTCAGTTGAAACTTAAAAAAAAAAAAAAAGAATGCATGCTATTCCCCACAGCCCGCTTCTATTGTGTCTCTGGGATTTTTTATGTATTTTAGCATTCACAAGGTGACAGGTATGCTACTGGCAAAAAGAAAAACGAAACTTTGTTTATCGTCGCCAGAGGGATTTGAGCTCATGTCTCTGCAGCAATGCGCGCTTGGGAGCTGAATGGGCCGACCATTGGGCAATCCCGCAGCTTTGGAATTTGGCAATTTCTACAGGGCTTTGCGCGCCGCAGAGGCTCTAAAAGGGGGGCAACATCTGTGCGTGTGTTTCGTAGGCCACAACAGGCAATACTGTAGCAGACAGACAATCCCATGTGCATCACAAAGTAGTAGTTCTTGTGTTGTGGTGCCCAATGCGAGAATTTCTTGCTGTCGCCAATAAACGAGGTCAGAGCTGATGGAATAGCTGAAGTTTGCCGATTATTATTTTTCCACCATCACTTTTCTCATGGAAGGCAGGTTCGGTGCGTGAAAGATTTAAAACATGGGCCTGAATGTGCAGGTCATGTTTGACCGTGTCGGTGGGCTGGACAGTCACATTCGGCAGCTCAAGGAGATGATCCTTTTCCCGCTCATCTATCCCGAAGTTTTCGAGCGCTTCAAGATCACCCCACCACGGGGCGTGCTCTTCTACGGACCCCCTGGTAAGTTCCTGTGCGTCCCATTGCATGGCAGTGACTCGCTTGTTCTTTATTTCTGACCGCATTGTGCAACACAGCAATTTTTCACTTATGTGCCTGTTTTATGTTGGACTGAGTTACGTGCAGTGTTGCGGAAGCCTAGGTGCTTGCCTATTTGTAGTTCTTTGCGTTGCAACATTTCAGTACAGAGAGAGAGAGAGAGAGCCTTTTAGAAAAAGAAATAAAAAGAGTGTGTGTAACCAGGTAGCATCATGTGAACAAATGTGTGTGGAAAGATAACTACAGTTGAACCTTGCTAAAACAAATTATGGGTGTAATAAGCTCGGTTGAACGTCTAAATGCCATTATGAGCATGTAGCGAGTATACAGTTAGAATGAATATTAGATCAATAAAGGCATCTTAGCATCAGATACGACATTATGATAATGAGGTTTGACTGTAGTAAAGGGTGTAAACTCACTGGTGTGTAAAGCAAGCTTGCCCTCCTGTCATGGCGATAATGATCGGGAGATTATGATGGAACAGTCGGCCTTTAAAGCACCAGGTGGCGGTAGCATACAAAGGACCCTGAGTAATTAGGATGTTTGTGGAGTTATATGGCCACCGCATAAAACAAGTGTTGATCCTCTTACACAATATTGTTTCTTTGTGCTTTGGTACTTGCTATGTTCTCACAGTGCTGATATCAGTATCTACATGTGTGGCCTCCTTGGTGGACGGCCATTTTGATTCTCACTGGCTAAATGTAGCGGCCATCAAGTTTATTGGGCCAACGGCCTTTTCATAGGCTGTCAGAACCCTGGAGAATCACATTGCAAAGGCTCCCATTGCATTGTTTGTAGGCACCCTCCACCACCAGTGCTGTTGGCTCTGTGGTTGCCACAAATCGCTTGCGTATGCATTGCAGGCACTGGCAAGACGCTGGTGGCACGAGCGCTGGCGAACGAGTGTGCTCGAGGCGACTCGCGGGTGGCCTTCTTCATGCGTAAGGGTGCCGACTGCCTCAGCAAATGGGTCGGCGAGTCCGAGCGACAGCTGCGATTGCTCTTTGACCAGGTGAGGCGGTCACTGCGAGGATGCTGCGGAGATTCGAGCACTCGTGACCTGAAATGTACAAATTCTTGCTAGTATCGCTAGACAGAAATGTGGTGCTACCATTATTCCAGCCCGCAGGGAAAACGGCTACTCATCTTACAGTTCTTGGCAGTTCAGCTGTGTTGTGCGCTAGTTGAACAACATTTCCTTGGCGTTTTACATTGACCAGTGCTCACTAAAGTAATTTCGTGACACTTCACAGGCCTACTCCATGCGTCCGTCCATCATCTTTTTCGATGAAATTGATGGCCTGGCACCCGTGCGGTCGACGCGGCAGGACCAGATCCACAGCTCCATTGTCTCCACGCTGCTCGCCCTGATGGACGGCCTCGACTCCCGTGGCGAGGTGGTCGTCATCGGGGCCACCAACCGCATCGACGCCATCGATCCCGCGCTGCGACGACCGGGCCGTTTCGACCGCGAGTTCCACTTTTCGCTGCCGTGCCATAAGGTAAGTGTGTGTGGTAAATTAGTTTGGCAGAAATCCACCAGGTGCTGGAAGGGTTGTGGAAGGGGAAAGTTGTCATCCACTTGGACTCCAGCACGAGGCTACAAAGAAAACCCATAAGGGTTTCTCAAAGCAAGGCTTCGCAGTAGAAGAAAAATGAATCAGGGTACGTGGATTAAACCCTGGGATCAATGTCTTTTTGGGGCTGTCACTTACATATCCTGTGATCCTCTGTGATCTGCTAGCCTGCTGGATAGTTCAGAGGGTGGAGCTACCGCTATGTAAAGGCGTTGGTCTTGGGTTCGATCCTCAGACCAGGGCAAATTTTTGTTCAACTATGAAAGCTGTTTGTGAAAAAAAAACTGTACGGGTTTCCTTTGTAACTTTGTGCTATAGTAAGATTTTAAAAAATTTTCTCTTCAAGCTAAGTACAGTCGCCGACTGATTTGCCGGACTCCAAAAAATTCGGACATGCCCGATTATTCTGTCAGCTTCGCGGCACCGCCATTCTCCCCATAGACCATAATGTATAACAACTGCCGAAAGTTCGGACACCTTGTAACCTCTCGTCTGATTTTTCGGACGCTCCTTGAGCCAACTTGATCGAGAGCACCATGCACCGACTCTGACCGGTGCATGGTTCGACTTGCTGAACGCCATTTTTGTTTTGAATGGAGCCTCCTTGCTGCCCTACGAAGTGGCGCTACTGAAAATCCCCGTTTATCATTATCGTTTCTGCCTGGTTCGATAGAGTGGCTCTACAGCAGTTCCGGTTTCAGCTTAGTAAGCCAGGTCACGACAATCCAACAGCTGATTTGTTTCTTCGCGCAAGACACTGCAAGCAGGCCGCGTTTTTCGTTTGTGCGACTGGTGTCGGCACGGTGATGTTTGCTTTGTGTGCTGTGTCGAGGTTTCGGTGATCCAACGCGGCATACGTAAACATCGCATCAAGGGTCTAATGGCGTCGACAGTGCCCGCGCAGACTGTGCTGGGGAATGCCGGCAAGCGGGTGCCGGGAAGCCTAAGATTTGTCGCCTTACGATGTGCTCCCTACTGACGCGGAAAATGTTCTGCCGAGACCTGCGCAGTAGTTGCATTGCAATTCCGGACACCGTCTCATTTGACAGTTTCATAGGTGCTGGCACTGCTGTATTGACATGAGCAGAACTCGACGACGGCAAGATCATTCGTCAGGTTTCTGCTGCACCGCCGGACGATGACTCCGAGTCGGAAGATGACGCACCATGTGCTACGCTGCCGTCACATGTGGAGCGTGCACAAGCAGTGACTGTGCTTTCAGCCGCCTATAGTGACCGTACGACCCTTTCCGAGATTCAGGCTTATCTGATTGCGCGTAAACGGAACAGCGTGCAACGGCGCATTCACGATTTCTTCAAGCCTACTGCCGAGCCCGAATAAGTGCGTGGAAATAAAGGAATTCATTTTTTTCGTTATTCTGCTTTTTTGGACACCTGTTTATTCGGACATTTCCGCAGTCCCCTTGAGGTCCGAATAAACGGTCGGTGACTGTATGCGAGTGGACCTAATGGTCCTTGCTATCGTTTGTTCAAGACCAAAGTGATTCAGAGGCCGAGATTCCAAAGCTTTATTATGCTCATAAGCACTGTCATTGGCCATTAACTTTCACTAATCATGTGTTTATTTTCAAGATTGGCTAGCACTTGTTCCAACTGTTCCAACTTGCAAACAGCTTTATGAATGCCGGCCCTGCTCTGTATACTGAATGTTGTGCAAGTAATGTACTCGAACCCAGATGGATCAAACCCACATATAATGAATTATTGTATATATTTAACAGCTGTAAAATCCCCTTGAAAATTTTTGTATGAAATGCTTATTTTATAAATTGAATTACCTATTAATCAAACTTTTTTGTGACCCCCTTCAGATTCAGTACGTCCGGGTTTGACTGTATTCGATTATAAGTGGCTCTTTCAGCTGAACCGCTGACTTGGTTGCACTCATATTTAATGTAGGGGTGGCACTTTTGGACGTATACATCTCTTAGTACCATGTCTTGGAAGCAGTACCAGCCATTCTTGTTTGGTATAAGCCCAGAGGAGTAAACATCATTTGGAACAATTCAGAACTAGAAAGTGATTGCCCCCCAGTGAAAGTTTTGCCTCCTAGTGTAGAGCATTTATTTTTGCTTGATTGGACCTCTGTCAATTGATTTAGCCTTTGCCATAATCACCATGAATGTGTTGTGGAATGTTGTTTGTTGTTTTCTCAAAACAGCATTTTCGATGGTGTGCCACTTTTGGAGTGCTGATACCTCGGATTCTAGTTATCTTAACGAAGTAATCAGCCCGAAAGGTAGACAATTGGATAGTGCAGGAGGCCTATAATATGAGCAAATATTACAACAGAAATTTTGAGAAAGTAATATTTTTGTCTAAGGTGTTAATATGGGCTCTCGTTTTAAAAAGGTTGATGTGCTGTAACTTTGACCCAAATCAGTCTGAGCATTGTTATTGTAGCACTGAAAACTCTTATCATTCATCATCATTTTGATGCCCCGTGCACCTTCATAACAACCAGCATTTCAGAAAGAGCTCACCCCCAAACTAGTATGCACAAAATACATTTATTAGTCCTTCGTAAATTACTTGTTACAAAGAAAAATCAATTGCATATTTGAAATAAGCACATCAGACTATTGAAGTAATGCAGGTTTGATAGAAATGCACTCATAAATAAAAGATAAGTGCTATCCCCCTTGAATAATGCCCAGGAACAGACCTGTAATATCAGCCTCAGGTCACTTAAAAAAAAAATGCACTAACAGCAGCTGGAAATAGCAGCTGACATGAAATGAGCCCCAAATGTAACTGGGCCACCGATTAACTTGTCAAGGAGAAGCATATGCACATTTGACAGTAATGTGCACTGTTTTCATTGTTATTACCTTACAGCTAATGTTTTTTTTTTTTTCAAAAGATGAAGTGTCAGCAGTGACGGCACACTAAGAAGGAACAAAGACAGGACAGGGTGCTTTGTCCTGTCTTTGTTCCTTCTTAGTGTGCTGTCACTTTTGATGCTTCATCTTTTGAAAGCTATGAACCAACTAGCCCCACAACGTGTCCTACTGCTTCCAGTTCACTTCCTGTAACCATTTCATAGTTGAGAGGAATCGGGATGCCTTTCGTTCTTGCAGCTAGCAAACCTGGCTGCGATTTCCCAGCAATGCCTTAGGCTCAATTTTGTGCCGCTATCACACACCGGCGGCAGATCCCGTTGATGACGCAGGCAGGGCATCAATCTGACCACTGACGAAGTGTGAAAAGGAATAGCATCGGAAAAATGCATCACTATGAGATCACTGTCCTAGCCAATCAATTAACCATTTAAATGGTTGGGAAGGGATACTCTCTGAGTGGCTGAACATCATCTGTGCTCTACTGGATTTGTAGGGAGTGAGCATCCGGCTCATTTTGGATAGTGAGAGTTTCACAGGACACTAAAGAGAAGCACTAAATCAGTTTGACAGATTGAGCATTCATTTTGTTAACTTTGTGGGTAGATGTTGGGAGGTCTCAAGCATGCTCTTGGGGCCAAGGAACCCCAACACAGTAGTGGAAACAAGCCAAAGGGTGTTTATTGTGCCTTCTATACGCTGTCAGCCAGCTGAATCGTAATTAATGGAACATGCCGATGGGCGATGACGAATCGAAGTCTGACTCACCGCGACAGGATATCAACTGAATATATTCGCCACATGCCTGACAGCAATGCTAAAGTCGTTCATGGGTGCAATCTCGCGAATGAGAAGGTGTCCACAAAGTGCCCCGTCGAGCGCGCACGCAGTCTGTTCATACAGGCAGAGTTCGCGAAGCCAAAGAGGAGTAGATTACCTCCCTGTGCACTCTGGTACCCCTGCCATATGGTGGCATTAGGGAATCAGGTGCCATCGCTCGTAGAATTGCGTAACCGCATGTGCTACATGGGGAAGCTGGATTCTGGGAGACATGAAGGCCATGCAGGAAAAACATCAAGGGAGGTGAGTGAGCTGAGCGCTACACAGGATTGATTGCCAGGAGATAAAGTCAATGTTAAATTTTCAAAGTTCTTTTTTTGTGCACTGAGACCACAGCACTGGTGCCTAAGCTTGAGGTCAGATTTCAGTGTTTTTTTTTTGTATTTGGGCTGTTGGGGTGTAGTAAAAGCTATCGAAACTTGCTGAATTCAGCCTTTGGCTCCTTCAGAGAACTGTTTAGCCCATCTTTACTGATAAAAACATGATGTGCTCGATGAGGTGGCATTGAAATTTGTGATCTCGCAGGGAGCTGGTGCGAGAACTTCAAGGTGGCAGTTGCCTCCCATCTTTCGTTTTTATGCCTTTTTTCTTTCTTGTGGAGCCCTTTCTTACAATAAGAGCAATTTTATTGGTATTGCAGGAGGGACTTCTAACTGATACGTCTCGACTAATTTTTCTTTCGTGTCCTTTCATAAAGCCCCCTCATCCGTATTTTCCTACCTTTCCTGAACGTTGCCGCGCTTTGCAGGCACGCCTCAGCATACTCCAGATCCACACACGCGACTGGCATCCGGCCCCGAGCCAAGCGTTGCTCTCGGAGCTGGCTGCTCGTTGCACGGGGTACTGCGGGGCCGACCTCAAGGCGCTGTGCTCGGAGGCTGCCCTGGTGGCTCTGAGGCGCAGCTTTCCCCAGATCTATGCTACCAAGGAAAAGCTGCAGCTCAACATAGATACAGTACAGGTGGGCGCTTCAAACGATACTGGCAGCCATGCACGACGTGACAATGCCACTGATGGTTGACGAACATTGTCGCTTACAGTAAACCCTCGTTACAACAAAATAGCTTTAGTTGACGCTTTCCTCCTCTCGCGTCACTGCGACTTTCCTTTATGTCCTCTGCGTTTAGCGAGATACTGCTTATGACAGACAGTGTCAATCAACTACTTCCAGGGCTAGTTTGCCGTGCGGCTAATTACGAAGGTGTCCTGTCCCAATGACTTCGCTGTGGGTGTTTTCTTGCATGTGTATCCTCTCCTCTAAATGCTAGCCACTACTACTAATTTTGATAATTTCACTGATACATAGCAAATGACAGATAGTTGGTTATGGAGTGAAACCTTAATGTACGGATGTGAAGTAAATATAAAATGTTTCTCACCAATAAAAACTGTGTGTAATGAATATTTGATATAATGAAGGTAGGACAGCGTGAGGGTCGAAGAGCAACTGTTTTCGGGTCAGTCTCTCTCGCTGCCTCATTTTCGCACTCATGCACTGCTGACCGAAGCAGTGCACGAGCATGACGGGAATACATGCCGACATTTATTTTACATGGCAGGGCAAGTTAGACAAGAACACGACTTGCAGGACATTTCAGTGTGGTCACGGTCAGGTGACGGTGGGCTTGACATCTGCACAACCTTTGCCGATCGCCAGGGTGAATGCCGCCTTAGTCCGGGGTCTGTTTCGTTGCAGTAGCATGCACAGTGGACAACTAAATAAAAATAAAGATACTGAAAGTTTTGTGTGCGAAAACCACAATCTCAATACGAGGTACTCTGTTGTGGGAGACTCTGGATCAATTTTTGACCACTTGGGGTCGGTTCCTTAAATGTGCAGCTAAATCCGAGTAGACTAGCCTTTTTGCATGTCGCCCCCATCGAAATGCAGCCGCCACGGCCAGGACCAAACCTGCGACCTTGAGATCGGCAGCGTAACGTCGTAGCCGCTGGGCTACGACGACGGCTAGCTCGTAGTGGACACATCCCTGTGCCTGCGTCTGTGCAGATCCTGCCGGAGGACTACGACCGAGCCATGCGCAAGATCGTGCCGGCCTCCCAACGCTGCGGCGCCTCGCCGGCGCGCCCGCTGAGCACGACCGTGCGGCCCCTGCTGTGCCAGCTGGTGGAGAAGGCCCTGGTGTACCTGCAGAACGCCTTTGCCGCCGGCCTGCACAAGTCGTCCATTGCGCAGCGACTCACTGGCCAGGACGGTTAGTTGCACGGGCCCCCAACCCGGTGGAGTGCCGGTCAGTGCACCCAGGGCGGATGGTCTCTCTTGAAGCGAATTCTCTGCGCGTCGAAAAATTTCACGGCCAGAAATGACAAATTGAAAGTCCCCTTGATTTATCTGCTTGCTATGTTTTCGTGCCAACGGAGAGTAAAGGGAATTTGTTTGTATTTGGACAAAGATGGCAGCCCTGCGACAGTGGACGGAATGGTGATGCTCAATCCACGAGGTGGATTGCGCATCACTACAGGGTACCTATTACTGTCAGCATACACAATATCCCATGCTCAGTGCCGTGAATTAATGCCCCTCCATTCATGTGCTGTTGCCCCTTTTTGCTAAGTGACACCGACCTTGTCCATCAGTGTCCTAAATGTCTTCAATGTCCGAATGATAGTTTGAAGCACACGTGGCTTTGTTTTTCTGGCTGCTATTGTCCAAATGCTATTGACAAGCATTTGTCCCATAGGTGACCTGTAGCAGCTTGCACAGAGCTGGCAGGGGGCAGGGACAGTAATGGTGACAAAGCAGTAGTCGTAATTAATGTTAATATTCATAAGGGCTGAAATGCAAATGAAATGGTCAATATGATCAAATTTTTAAAATTCCTAATGCATTTCCTTTTTATCATTCTCACTTTTTTTTAATCTCATGGTGGAATATTATAAAGGAATATGCCGAGGAAGTTAAGGGAATCGCACTTCAATGCAACGACCTTGAAACAGAGGAAAATCTATTTTGGGAGTTGCCATAGCACTGCGTACTGCACGACTTTTCGTTGATGCAATGCTGCCACCTTGATATCACCTTTAAACACGACAGGTAGGGGCTTAAGACAGCCACAGTGTGGGATTTTTCCATGTGAAAATCAAATTATAAAAGGCAAATCGCAAAAGGGAAAACTAGCGTTGTGATTCGTTACTGCACACCGAGCATTCCCATTGGCTGATGCAGGTTTGAATCGCTGGTGTGCTTGTTCTTTGGCAGCAGTGAGTTGCACATTTTGTGTGTTACGAAACTGACATTTCAAGATCTGCCTGGTTGTCCTGCACTTCCTTCATTGTTCCTTCTTAGCTGCTGCCCGGTAGTGATCAGGACATGATTTGTGAAAGATAAGAGATCTGCCTGCTTTTCTTGTGGTGGCAAAGCTATTTGATATCGTGGATGCGATCTGATGGGTACAAAGGTAGGAAAGTTTCAATGGGTGCAAAAGACTGAAAGCAGAGGTAATAAGGCTGCCCATGGAAGTGAATGCCACAGATTTTGATGCGTGATGGATGCGCTAGTGTCATCATGACGACATGCTCACATGTGACTGCTGGCTGCTAATAAGGTTTCAAGGCATTTGAAAACGACTGACAAGCCGCATGATACTGCTAAAGAAAGCCATGGATCGCTTGGAAATGTAAAGAAAACATGACCTCACTGGCAAAGGACTGCTGTCCCGGCAGCTTTTAGAGTCTCTAAGGCTTTTTTGTAATCATTGTGACAAATGAAATTTTGGGTAACACTTTCTCAGCTTTTAATTTTTGGCAGTTTCGGTCGCTGATCCCTTCGCCATTTCACAATCGATGAAGCTAGAATCGCTCTGTATCTGTGTGGTCTTTGCGTAGCTTGAGTTCAGCTTGTACATCAAGTATGCTTTCTTCTTTTTTTTTCTTTTTTTTTTAGGCAATCAGAGTGACGACAGCAGTGTGGTCTCCGATGATGAAGCCATGAACGGAGTCTGCAACTCTGCAGTTGATCTCACTGAGCAGGTCGCGGCCACCAAAAGCATCATTCCAAGCATCAGGTGAGAGTAACTTCTTTATTGTAGCATTTCTTGCGTTATGCATTTGATGGAATCTTTATTTCTGTGTTCTTTTCTTGACCAGCACAAGTGTATGTGCATATACCACATTTGCACGAATATAACACAAATCGTTTTTTTTTTTCTTTTTAAAATTTTGGGCCACTCGTCTCGCGTTGTATTCAAGTTGGTAGTGTTAAGCTTACGCATTTATTTTTTAATTTTAACCTGCTCACCATGCTCTCTCTGCCTGCTGCTGTGCATTTTGCGCGGTCTTTCTTTTCCTGATTTAGAGTTGCTTGGTGCTGCGTTAAGTGGTTATGGCTAATTATTGCAACCTTGAGCAAGACTATGGTAGTATCTTGGTGATGTTATCATGCCTGATACGAATTTCCCGTAAGTCCATTACAATGTGGTAAATTTCTAAGGTTCCGAACCGTTTTTCGAAACGCAGCAGATATGACAATTGAGTGCCCACGTGATAGCCGGCAGGGGTAGACACTGGCTGTTGTCCACTTCTGTTGTTAGGACGACCTACGTCACTCTGCCTTGACTCCACCAGCATGATTCCCCTCGCCCCCCCCCCCCCCCCCCGCCCCCAGAGGATGAAGCAATGGGGTAAAAACCCTTTTGCTTAGTGTATTATCACGCAACTTGTTGACCATGTTCAAACACCATGCAATGTTATCAAGAGCGGGCAATCACGTGCAACTCAATCTTGTCGCATCGACAAGATCGTCGGCATTCGCTTCAATGAGTTCAGCTTCAAAACTTTTCTACCTTCGCACCTGTTGGATTGTACGACCTTATCACATCCTTCTCACCATCGGCCAGCAGCTAGGGTGCAGCAGCGAAAGAAACTCGAGGTAACCGGGCATACCTTGAAATGTTGGTCTTGGAACATGTGAAGTTCGCTGGTGCCACAATGTGCGCGAAACAAGTGCACCCAGTGATTAAAATTTGCATTGGACAATAGGAATGCTGCCTACGTGCCACGTGACTGCCATAACGAATTGCAGCACTGGTTTTCCCTTTTCACGCTCGCATTTGTTATTTATATATCTGCATGGATAAATACAGCTGTCTGAATGTGATCTCGTTTTTACGGTGATACCAAGATGGCAGCACTGCTTCAACGGAAAGCCACATTTGCGCAATCAGTGGTGCTATAGCACATCCTAAAGCCCAATTTTCTTTCCAGTTGCTAAGACAGCACACTGAAAAAGAGCAGTTTTCTCTAATTCTGCTACGTATTACTTTCAAATATAGTAGAACTTGGTTGATACATTCCCGTCATGTATGTTTTCCCAGTGCCAGTGTTCACAATCAAGAACACAAAAATGGCCCAATAGAGTTCGTTCATATTTAACCGGTTCATATGTTCCCGGAAAACACGATTTTTAGCACCAGTGTTCAGTACGTAGTGAAACTGGGATCATATGATACATTTTCCGGCCACTAGATCCCATGTAAAGAAGAAAATGCGCTAGGCATGCGCGATCGAGAACAGGACGTAGTCTACGCTCGTTACAATGGACCTGCGTACAACAGACTTTTGGATATAACGGACCATATTTCAGCCTAGTTTGTTCTAACAATTTTATTAATGCAACGAAGTTCGCTTTTAACAAACCGTGCTACATCGGACTATCAGCTACAGCAGACGAAGTTAGCAGCAATTTTTTTCAAAATTGGGTCTATGAAACATACTTTTGCTGTGTCGACATGGGCAGGCAACTGACTTGCGAGGGTCAGCCAACAATTGCGGTTCCATATCGCGCGTGCAAGGAAGGAAGGCGGGGCAGAAATGCACTGTCTTCTATTTCACACGAGGCGAGTTCTATTTCACAGAGGGGGGGGTTCTATTCCGGTGGCTGCTGCTTACAGCGTGGCCGCCGTATCTTCAACGTGATCAGCGATGTGGACAAAGTGCTCACCCACGCGGGCGCTGTATCTTGAAAGCAATCTGCGATGTAGACAAAGTACGCACCCGCACGGGGCCGCCATATCTTGAAAGCGATCTCAACGACCCGTGCGACGCTTCGCATTACGTAAATGTTAAAACAGTTGAGTCTGTGAAATTTGTTTTAGCTACTTCGAATCGTTCGTTTTTTCTCGCATGTTTTTTTTTAAGAGACATAAACGAGGTTCTAGGGTGTTTCACGATGCGATAAAGGAATGTCTTAGGATTGCAGGAATAAAAAGTAAAATATATAGGAAATATTGAGCAAGTTGACCATTTTATAGCTGTGTCATTTCTTAATTACCTTTGTTTTGTTTTTCGAGGATGTGAATTTCAGGTGGTATGAATTCCTGCACCGAAGTTGGGCTTACAATCGCCTGTGCGGTGCAATCAGATACAAAACCAAAACCACCTTCGCAACCTGTGTACACTTTACCGCATAACACCGAGGTGTTGCCCCAAAGCCGACTAAAGTAACCATGTTGTGAAGCTGACCTTAGGGAACCATCTGCCATTGGGCAACAATTTTTCAATGTGTAAGCATTTCTGTGCCTACTGAATGAGAGAACCTGTCCTTCTGTCCCATAAGACAAGATCGCTTTCAAGATAGGGCCTGCAGCACCCAGTGAATTGACCTTCATGCTGCCTCTCGCTTCAATGCGAACCAAGCAGCTAGAACACAGCGCACACGAACCTATTAGCACTCGGTGCACTTTCAAGATAGCGCATGCGCGGCCATGCTGTACCTAACTGCCACCGGAGTACGGTCAGTCACGGTTGATAACAGTTCCACATCGAGAGGAGGCAGCGTCATCGACCACGTCTGTGCACGAGGTCTACCAAACATGACGCTGTTTAATTACTTTACATACTATGGCATACATCGGCCGGTGCTCATCTTCCACAAAGCAACGGCATCATCCAAACGCACCATCGTATAACATGAGTGAACATTGCTATTACTCCTCTTCTTTGTTGTCTAATGATGGTCTCAGTTCACATTTGGGTTTCGGTGTTGTGGCCACGCTTCTCCGTTTCCAGATTCTTTCGTGGTGTTTCTCGCAGTTATGCCGAAGACAGCGGCATACGATGATGAAACCACAGGTGATTTGTAGCAAATGCTTACGCATCATCTAGATAATTCCCGCAGGGGATTGTGCGTGTAACATTTTGCTAAGCAGACAGGTGCGTGTTAGATTTCTACTTTCGTTTAGGAGCTTTAATGTCATTTATACATTAGACACATAGAAAGTGAGCTCAAGTTTGATTTGGAGCCTTGTCGACATTGGGCCAATACTGCCAAATAAATCAGCGGTGTGTTTTGGAATTTTTTCTGCATCTTGTTTAGTTCGACCTGCTGGATAATTCGATCAGTTTTGTCAGTCCAGTCACCATCAAATTAATGGAAGCCAACTGCATATATGCTCTTCTTTTTCTGAGAAATTGAAAGTTCCCCTTCACATTATATCTATGGTTGCATTATTACGCGCAGTTCTGGTAAGTGCATACACACACAGGAAACAAGCAAACATGGTCTTTCGTGTGTTTGTGTATGTGCCTGGAGCGCGAATGTAGAAATAAAATGAAAACCCTCTGTAATCTGGACACTGTTATCCACCCATAATACAGATTGGGGACTATTCCTTCGAAGCAAGCCTGTCTCTTTTCTTGAAAGGCATAATTAAGCAACACCAATGCAGTGGTCACTAATCTCGTTTATTTATTTGCCATTATAGTTCTGTGTGACACTTTGCAACTTTGGCCTGAATAACTTTTGCAAAATGAAGTGAAATGGCAGAGTAAGGAAATCCAACAGGCTCGATATCTTTCTTCTAGTCACGATCATATAAAGGAAACAACGAAACCTAAAAAGGCATGGTCACAATGAACTGTTAACATTTCATTGAAATGTCAGAATAATGATGTAACGACTTGATGCAGGTGGGACCAAAATCCATGCCTCCCGCATTAGGCGGGCAGCGCTTTACAAGTTAAAACTGTTGCGGCAGGTCATTGTCCCGTCAACCTTCCTAGATATTTGTGCGTGTGCGGAAGAATAGGCCCGGGAGTGCCAGCAAGTGCCAGTTACAGCCAAGTGTTGTCTAAGCGTTCAATATTTTGTCTGTGTGCAGATCTCGTTTCGCAGCCAGCCGCAGTGCCAGCCACCGGCCCCGCCTTCTCATTTGCGGCCGCCCTGGCCTCGGCCAGACGACACACGTGGCGCCTGCCGTGCTCCACCTGCTGGAGCACCTGCCCCTGCACCGGCTGGATCTGCCCTCGCTCCATTCTGTCACAGCTCGCGCACCTGAGGAGGCCTGCGCCCAGGTATGGCTTGACCCTTGCCGTTACTTTTTAAGCCGATTTTTCGCTGCGTCGGTGATGGGCAGGGATGTGCAAGTGTTAGAAATTTCGACAATGAGTAACTGTCTTTGTGATTTGACATTGTATATGTTTGTAGAATTTGATACTTGGGAAACTTTTAATGCAGTAGAAACCTTTTCATATACTTCAAGGGGAGGGACCATGATGAAAACGCATTATCTGGGAAGGCTTAAAATCCGGCAACATCGTCAGCCATGTTTAGCTCAAGTCTTAAAAGTCTGCAGCCAGCACCTGCAAAGTGGGGGTAGAGGCAAAGAATGCTTTCCTTCAAAAGACGGACAAGTGTGCAGATCCAGTGACATCTCTCCTGTTCGAATCGCTTGTCCCATCGCCTCTGCTGTTTGCCACTTTCTGAACATCAGCTGACGGACTCTGCCGTTGTCGGTACAGGTGCTCCAGGAAGCGCAGCGGGTGCTGCCCGGAGTGCTGTACCTCCCGCACGTGTGCCAGTGGTGGGAAACGTTGGGCGATGCAGTCCGGGCCACGTTCCTGACCCTCCTCAGCGACCTGGAGCCCCTGACCCCGGTGCTCTGGCTGGCCACGGCCGATGTGCCTTTCAACCAGTTGCCTCCACAGGTGAGCGGGGGCCTTTGTTTGATCATCGAGAGCGGCGATTCTCGAAACTTGTGCGCGAGAAGCTTCCTTTACTGTAAATAAAAACTGTCTTGGATTTAGCATAAATTGTGCTCCTTAAACTTCGGCAGAAGAAATTTGGAGAAAGGTGTTTAAGGGGGGACGCGGGGATCAGATCGCGAAAATCGCAAAAAATATCGATTTTTGGCAACGACGCGTTTCGGTATCTGCAATGCCTAATCTACATTGTATCAAAATGGTTTGGCTGAAAACGCACTAAAAGTGCCCGAAAAAAAATAATTTATCAGTGTATAGGGCGAGAAAGCAGCTTCAAATCGCGTAAAATCACCGCAGTTCGCGGAGCCCTAACTCGTCTTTCCCGCCACCGAGCGCCGCCATCTTGGTATCGTTCGAAAGCTCGAAGTTTCGCCGTTCCGTTTCTGAATTCTTCGGTCGTCGCCATCTTGTAACAAACACACAAACACAAAAGAAGCGCGGGTCTGCTAGAGGCTGTCACACGGGCCCTGCGATGAAAGCGGGCCTCCGATTGGTTCCCGCGCTGAAAGGCGTCTCGCCATTGGTTGCTGCTGCGGCAGCGGGCAAGCTGGCAACCACGGCCGGCCGCAGTTGTCTGCTTTGCAAACCACGCCGGCGTTGGTCTTCATTTGACACTCGCAGAATTCGGATTTCTGAAAGCTCTCAGATCAGTGATGGATCGTCGCTCGTTCGAAAAGAAATTTTTGACGAAGCACGCCTTCGGAAAACGGAAGCGCAAGCCTCCTACGGCGAGAAAAAGACGGCGGCCAGCGGGAGAAGCGGAGCACCCTACTGAACACGCGGATAACGTGCCGTGCTATCTTGCACCGCGCGATTCCAGCAGCGAAGCCGACAATCGCCCTGTGCCATCTACCCCGATAACCAAGCCACCGGAAGACGTGCCAATGGAGGCTCTCGCACCTGTGCGTACGGCCGCGTGCGTCAGCAACAGAGATCGCGTCGTTGGAGGTGACGCGGGTCGAAGATCACCATCGCCAGCCGAGACGGTGTACCCTGTTTCCGACGCATCGTGGGACAGGGACGCGCAACCTGCGAGTGAGCCCCAACCGTCGACGAGCTACAGTATGGTGACTCAAGGTTCACCAGACGAATCTTCGCCCGAACGTTGCACGATTCAGGCGCGCCTCGAGCCGCATTTCGTCTCAGCAGTGACAGCAGAAGCGCAGGCGTGCAGCGTTCGCCACTCCCTTCGCGCAGTGTCCGCAACTGAGCGGAAGTTCAGTTTGATGGACCAGCAACGCCAAGAACAAATTTCGGCCCCTTGTGACAGTGAGTACATTATTGTGCAGTTTTCCGCGATTAACTCTTTGATCGCCAAAACTCTGTGCACAAGATGCCAACAGCGTTCTGTGAGTGTGCACTGCGATACTAGGCTCGGTCTGGCAGTGAAAATGGTGCTGTCATGCACTACTTGTGGCCCTATTGAGTCCCAGTGGTCCTCTCAAAGGAAGGAAAGTGCAAGGGTGTTTGATGTAAACATTCGCTCAATGCAAGCTGTTCAAGCAATAGGCAAAGGGCAGACAGCCCTGAACGATTTCTGGGCCACAATGAATGTGTCCCATCGTGGTTTGCACCACAAAACATTCCAGGGCCACTTGAAGGGACTGTTCAAGCCTGCTGCAGGGGAGGCTGCCAACAACATCTTTATAGATGCTGTAGCTGCTGTGAAGAAGGTGTACAGCGAGATGGAGGTTGGCTTCACTAAAAATGTGACCGTTATTTATGATGGCACTTGGCTCACGCGTGGTCACGGCTCCCACATTGGTGTTGGATGCATAACAGAATTTCATACAGGGCTTGTGCTGGACAGTGTTGTCCTGTCAAACTTCTGCCTTGGGTGTAGCCTGGGCCCAGCAGAGAGTGACCCCACATACCTTCAGTGGAGGCAGCAGCACCAGTGTCAAAAAAACACTGAAGTTGGCTCTGGGCGAATGGAAGTGGAGGCCGCATTGCAGCTTTTTGGCCGTTCATTGGCCAAGAACGACCTGCGATATACTGCAGTCATCTCTGATGGAGACAGCCGTGTTTTCCAGGCATTGCGAGACGAGCAGCCATATGGGTTTATAGCAGTCACAAAAGAAGACTGCATAAACCATGTGAAAAAAAGAATGGGCACTGGCCTTCGCTCCATTGTGAGCAAGGCCAAGAAAGGGGAACCACTTGGTGGCAAAGGTGGGCTCACACAACAGTTGATAAAAAAGCTCACCAACTACTATGGCCTGGCTATCAGCAAGAACACTAATGATGTTGCTGCAATGCAGAAAGCTGTCATGGCCACGTATTATCACGTGTCATCTACTGACAGTGACCCCCACCATGAGCTGTGCCCCCCTGGCCCTCTCAGCTGGTGTGAGCAGAGAGCAGCAGAAGCGAAAAAAGAACCACAGCCTGCTCACAAATACAAGCTTATGAGCAGAGTTTCCCAAGCCATGCTGCCTTTGTATCAACGTCTTTCAGACGTCCACTTGCTGGAGCGCTGCAAGGGTGGAAGGACCCAGAATGCAGCTGAAAGCTTGCACTCAGTTATTTGGTCAACATTGTCAAAGGATGAGCATGCCTCACGTTTTGCGGTAGAGACAGCAGTAAACGAGGCAATTTTGAAATATAATTCAGGGAGCCAAAGAGCTTACTCAGAAATGTGTGCTACCTTGGGTGTACATCCTGGTGCCCTTGCCGTCCAGAGGGCTCAAGAAAAGGATAAGGAACGCTTGAAGAAGGCATCCAAAGCCCACCAAACAAAAAAGCAAAGGTGCAAGAAGATGCCTGGCAGCAATGAAGCAAAATATTACAGCCCTGGTGCTTTTTAATAAATTTGCAGTGCTTTTAAAACTTTGCAGCCAGTTATCTCTGTTGCGTATTTTTTGTCAATGACCTCGCTCGTGGAAAGCGTAGCACAACAATGGCTGGGCCGATTTTGGTCCAGTTTGTTTTGCTGTGATCCATAAGCTGTGCTGTACTTAAAGACAGTCTTGAAATGTTTCTTTATCTTTCCATTATTTAATTATTTCACAATTACTACATGGCTCCATGCAGTGAAGCACAGTCAGGTGCGTGTTATGTTGAACAAAAAATTATTAGTGCACCAAAAAAAAAATCGAACACTGTCTTGATGTAGATTAGACATTTGGGCAAACATGCAAAGTATTCCTAGCTCCCTATCATGTTTCGTTACTGTGCCAGGCTTTCCACAAGCAAGGAACTTATAAATTCTTATAAAACAAAAACTAATGAAGATATCTTTATGAAATTTTAGATTTGTCTCTTTCTAGCAGTATGCAGTGTGTGTGCCAAATTTCAGCCCTTTCTGTCAAGAAACAAGAAAGTTAGTTCCGATCCCCTCCTCCCCCCTTAACACGTTACAATTTATAGGATTTACATGAAAATAAGCTGCATATTTTCGATTGACCTCTAAGAAATTACTTTCTGAAATTTTCATCTTCCTAACTTGAAAAGCAGAAGTATATTATATTTTATTCATAGACCCTCTTCTTTCCGTAACAGCCTGCCTGTGACATTGCTGGTTATTTATAAGCTCGCGCTCCTGTGTTAGGCTATCAAATCTAATGCGATCACGTCATTCAGAGAGTTGCGTCGTGGGTTGCTGCTAAGGGCTGGCATCACTTCCTTGTCTCTTACAGGTGCAACAGCTGTTTGGACCGTCGGAAGTGCTCGAGATGGTGCCCCCGACGGAGGCGGAACGGCGCAGCTTTTTTGCACCGGTATTCACCAAAGCGGCCACACCACCGCGGCCCAAGCGACCCCCTCCAGAGCAAATGCCAGCCTTGCCGGCAGCCCCTCCGCCCGAGCCTCGGAAGCTGACCCCCTCCGAACTGGAGCGCCTCCGACAGCAGGAGGAAGCAACGTAAGAGCAAAGTCATCCCAGTCACAGATGTGCCGAATCCCTTTCAGGCTTCAAATGTGATCAACTGCCAACAAGTGAATCGGAGTTAATTTTACAGTCAACGACCGATTTTTCGGACCCTCTAGGGAACGTAAAAACGTCCGAAAATTCAGGCAGTCCGAAAAAATGAATGCATGCAAAAAAACGCACTTTTTCTTTTTTTTATCGGATCTTGAGGTAAAGGGCGAAGTACCAGGCTTCCGAAACCCTGCCAAAGCATCAGTGAAGTGGCTATAAAAAGAGGTGTTCAAAAACTGTGTATGCAGCCGACTGCCGGTTTATTATGTACATTGCATCGTCGGGCAGCCGGTGTTATTGCTGCAGTGGCTTAAAGAACTTGTTGATTGTTGTTTGGACGGCGTTCTGGTTGCATGCGATCATATTCGCCTCGATCTGAGCAAGGGTCATGTCAGCACTGTACGACGATGAAAGAGTCAACAGTGCACGCGTCAACTCGGCGCTTGTAGTCGGCGCAGGCATTGGCTCCTCATTTTCAACATCGGAGTCTTCTGAATCCCTCACAACCTGACGGACTATTTCCTCGTCAGTCAGTTCTGCGCAGAAGTCGAGCTCGTTGTCAGCGTCCACAAACTGTTCGAAAGTTATTTCCGTAGGTATGGAAACTCCAGCAGAGCGGAGGTCGTTGATCACGTCGTCTATGGGCGCCGAACTCCTTGCTCACGCCAGCCTGGGATCGGCCGCTCATGACTTGCTTAATAATGGCAGTTTTCTTCTCCATCGTTAACCGACGGTACTGCTTTCCGCGCTTCGGTGCCATCGGCGAGGACGACGAAGACTGAGTGGGGGCCATCCAAGGCAAGCGAAATCCTCAAGTTGCGAACAGTGGAGCTCGCTGACGAGCGTCGAAGCACCTAGGCCTAGCGTCGCAGAGCACGCTTGCACAGCACAACCACACACCACGCTAGCCAAAACGTGGCCGGCGTAAACAAACGAAATGGCGCCGCTCCGGAAACTCCGCCGGAGGCGGAAGTGCGGCGATAAACATAGCCAGCGTGGCTAGACCAAATTGGTGTGTGACGGCTAGATTCGGCTAGTTGTGGTTCAAAGCGGTGATATGCTACGGCTGCAAGTCGATTTCCTTCGCAAGGGCGCTGCACGAGGAACGAAAGGACCTTCCGTCGCGTCAAAAAGTCCGGAAAATTGGGCGGCGGGCGGTTCGAGCATCCGAAACTTCAGATGTCCTTATACATTGATTCTATGGGGCTCGTGGCAGTGCCGCGAAGACGTCCGAAATATCAGGCATGTCCGAAAATTTGGGCGTCCGAAAATTCGGTCGTTGACTGTATTCCAATGCGGCACAGGTTTCATTAAGCCTTTCCTGGGTTAAATAATTCCTGTAGTAATGTTATATCCATTATTTTGCTATGTCCCGTTTCATTATTATTAGGTTACATTGCACTTTTATGGTAATGTATTGCGCGTTAAGCATACAGTAGATTTCGGTTAGTACGATCTCGGTCGAAGGTCCCGGCTGGTGTCCATGCATTTCTATGGGCCCAAATTTTCATTATTTCGATCCTAAAAATTGGCCTTCCTTGGATAAGTTCAACTTGATACCTGTGATAACTCGAATTGTAACACTTACTAGCAGCGTCTGTCTCAGCAGAGCTTAGGGGACAGTGAACGTGTTCAGCACATGTCATCTCTTGTTAGCCTATTTTCGGCCTGTCCTAGGAAGACTTTCAAGCAATAACGGTAGCTCACGTCTGGTTATGGTATTTACCAGGTTATAACGAGTGCCTGTTTTTCCCCACGAGAAGTGAAGTGTTCGTGATGTTTGTATGCTTTGCCACATAACGCCACTGTAGTACAGTGAAGCTGACATCAGGAAACTGGCTGCCACAGTGCACCGAACACATATTAAACCCTTGCCCATTTTCTTGCTAAAAAAAGTCAGCTGCACGTTAAGTTACTATTTTGTTTAGGAGCTTTAATGTCATTCCTACCTTAGCTTTCTGCTTTGGACACGTAGAAAGGAGTCACGTGTTTGATTCGACGTCGTGTTAGAATCGGGCAAGTACTACTGCCTGATGAATCAGCGGTGTATTTTGATATTTTTTCTGCATCTTGTTTAATTTGACCCACCCGATAATTCAGTTTCAGCGGTCCCGTCAGGATCGAATGAACGAAAGTAGACCCATTGTACTAATTGTGTAGCGAGTCTTATGTTACACCTCCGTACCCAGTGTCCCTCACAGGCCCCTGTAAGGTACACCAAATAAATAAGTAAAACTAAATACTGAGGATATCTGCACCAGTGAGCGCCGTATGCAAGTTCCCACTCCAAGAGGCCTGGAAATGCAGGCCTGAAATTGTATGGACCTGAAAGCTTGCAGATGGCATAGTTATAGTTGCAGTTGCAGGCATACCATACCGCCATGTTTGCACAGCGCCAAGGACGGGGACTGAAGGAAGAACACAACACACGCGCTGTTCTTCCTTCAGTCCTCGTCTTATGCGCTGTGCAAACATGTCGGCGTTGAAACACCAACTCGCCCAAGCTTCCGTCTCATCGTGTAGGCACACGTTGAAGCCCTGGAACCTTGTCTTGCGCAGGCTTCGGGAGTTGCGCCTGTTCCTGCGGGACATCTTGACCAAGTTGATGCGCGACAGGCGGTACAGCATGTTTGCCAAGCCCGTGGATGCGCTGGAGGTGCCTGACTACCTGGAGGTAATCAAGCAGCCCATGGACATGGAGACCATGATGGTCAAGATAGACCTGCACCAGTACCAGACCGTGGCCCAGTTCCTGCAAGACATCGAGCTCATCTGCTCCAATGCGCTCGAATACAACCCCGACCGGAACCCCACGGGTGCGTTTCTCTTTGTCTCTCACCGCTGACCCAACCTGTCGGTAACGTGTTTCTCATGTTGGGCGGTGTACCTGCTGACAACTTTCTGTGGTGACGACGAGAAAGCTACAGAGCCTAAGCGCGTGCAAATAAATGTACTCTTGAAAAAAAAAAAAAAAGTCCCACGTTCTCAAGAGCATTAGTCAAATTGGCAAAATTTTCAATTTTCCGATTAATGTTTTCTCGTGATCCTTGGACCTTTATTTACTTCATAGTGAAGCGTTATAACAAAGTACGGTAGATAGAGAGAAAACGGCACTTTCGTAGAGTGCTGTCATCAAAAATTGCGAAAAAATCGGGGTTCGAAAGGCGCAGTCACACCGTCGTTCGCTCAGCTATCCGTTGATGCAGCTCCGCCATCTTGGCATCATCATAAAGAGGAGAGATCGGAGCTCAATGTGGCCATAGCAACGTATTTCTCCACTGAAAAATAAACCAGCAAACACAAACAAAAGAAAAAGAGGCAAAAGCGGCATTGTGATTAATCGAAGCCACCACCACTGCCATTTTGATTATCGTGCTGCCTTGAGCCGACGCTCTCGCACGCAAATCCGCTGGCAGCCGTAGCCACACCGTGGCAACGCTAGGCCTAGCTACTTCGACGTTCGCTACCAGGCTTCTTGCTGTTTGGTGCCGTGTTTATTGAAACAATTCGCTGCTGTTAGCAATGGCGCCGACTCCGCCTTTGTAATCCTCGCCGATGCCTGGGCGCGCGTTACACAATACCAGTTCCTGAAAGTCGACTTCGCCCCGATACAGCAGTATTACGCGGTGAAACATACCAAAAGTTCGAAGGGGCAATTGTCACGAGGGCATGGTGTTTTTCCTTTAAATATACACACGTGCACTCGCCGTCCCCTATCACAGTACAAGCACTGATGCGACTAATAACTGAGTGTAATTTGTAAATATGTGTGAATAAATCTTGTGGAAATTCCCACTTATGTGTTAGCTCAGTGCACATGCATCACTGCAGGTAAGTCCTCCATTCAGTTAGCTCCCTTTAATGCGAACTTCCTTTTAATGCGAACTTCCTTTTAATGTGAACTTCCTTTTATTTCGATCAAATTTTCGGGCCCCTTCGAGTTCGACTTATCGAGATTCGACTGTACTTGCGTTGCAACACGAAACTTGGCTAAGTATTCTGTTTAAGTGTTGTAATGTGAATGAATGTGTTAGCACGGACTTCATATTTGGCATTGGATTTCTACTGCTGACTACTCTGCGTTTTCATGGCTTTCAGGGACCTCATCTGCTCAGCAGATGAAGAGTAAGTACACATGCCATAAGGAATTTCTTTAATGAACCATCTGGCGACTTTCTAAAGACATGGGGTAAATTTTGGCTACCTTTTGAAGCACTTGCATCTCAGCATCAATTTCTGCAGTCTATTTGCTCTCACTTAGTACTTTTACAGCGTAACAACTAGCGGTATGTCTTGGTAGAATCTGTGGTTTGTTTAGCGCTTGACAGTGTCAGCATTTCTTGGTTAACTTTCATGCAACCTTGTAATTAGCATTGTTCGCATGCCAATGTATCGGCATGGCATGCTGCCGACCGACCATGAGAAACGGTAGGAGAACCTATTGTTGGGCCTTCAAAGTGAACACACGTAGGACTCTGTCCTGATCTTTTTTTTCTTGCCCTGACAAAATCAGTGTGGCTAATAATGAAGGTATACAGTTGAATGCCTTTGTAATGCAGCAAGTGGGATCCAAAATAACTAGGGGTGTGCGAATACAGTCACCGACTGATTTTCCGGACTCCAAAAATTCGGACATGCTCGATTATTCGGTCTGCTTCGCGGCACCGCCATTCTCACCGTAGACTATAATGTATAACAACTGCCGAAAGTTCGGACACCTTACAACCTCTCGTCTGATTTTTCGGACACTACTTGAGCCAACTCGATCGAGAGCACCATGCAACGACTCTGACCGGTGCATGGTTCGACTTGCTGAACGCCATTTTTGTTTTGAACGGAGCCTCCTTGCTGCCCCACGAAGTGGCGCTACTGCAAATCCCCGCTCATCATCATCTTTTCTGTCTGGTTCGATAGAGTGGTTCTACAGCAGTTCCGGTTTCAGCTTAGTAAGCCAAGTCAAGACAATCCAGCAGCTGATTTGTTTCTTCGCGCATGACGCTGCGAGTAGGCCGCGTTTTTCGTTTGTGCGACTGGTGTCGGCATGGTGGTGTTTGATTTCTGTGCTGTGTCGAGGTTCCGGTGATCCAGTGTGGCACATGGAAACATCGCGTCAAGTGTCTAATGGTGCCGACAGTGCCTACGCAGACTGCGCTGGGCAATGCCGGCAAGTGGGTGCCGGGAGGCCTAAGATTTGTCACTTTCCGATGTGCTCCCTACTGACGCAAAAAATGTTCGGCCGAGACCTGCGTAGTGGTTGCATTGCGATTCCGGACACCGTCTCATTTGACAAAGACCTGCGTAGTGGTTGCATTGCGATTCTGGACACCGTCTCATTTGACAGTTTCATAGGTGCTGGCACTGCTGTACTGTCATGCGCAGAACTCGACGACGGCGAGATCATTCGTCAGGTTTCTGCTGCACCGCCGGACGATCACTCTTGAGTCGGAAGGTGACGCACGATGTGCTACGCTGCCGTCGCATGCGGAGCGTGTACAAGCAGTGACTGTGCTTTCAGCCACCTACAGTGGCCGTATGACCCTCTGCGAGATTCATGCTTATCTGATTGCGCGTAAACGGAACAGCGTGCAACGGCGCATTCGCGATTTCTTCAAGCCTACTGCCGAGCCTGAATAAGTGCGTGGAAATAAAGGATTTCATTTTTTTCCCCCCTTAATCTGCTTTTTCGGACCCCTGTTTATTCGGATTTTCGCTGTCCCCGTGAGGTCCGAATAAATGGTTGGCAACTGTATTTGAAAAGTTCGAATATTATCGAATATATTTTTAATAGTCATATTCAATTAAAAAAATATGTTCGGATGTGTTAGAATATTTGGTTGGATACGAATATTCGGATCAAATCGAGTATACTGTTGGGTGTGCGGGAGCAAACACGGTTCTTAGCGTTTGTTTCTATCAAATGTAAGAATATTGGGGCAATTTTGTGCTGAATTTTACGATTAATGCTACTAGCGAAATTTCGCGTGTAAAGTGCACTCAACCATTAAACGTCTGCACTCTGCGGGAAAGCCAGCTTCTCATTAGCAAGGGGCACGGGTTTGCAGACAGCGAGGGCATACTCTTTTTTTTTTTTTTTTTTTTCATCACCACCCCCACTTCTGAGCTTACTGCTTGACATCAAGTGCGATGAGTGACGACTGGAACAGGATCAAATGCCCTGTTCCAGTCGTCATGAGTGCATGGGCATTTGATGTGGTATTATAAAGCACAGGCTGGTGAGGACAGCTAGTGGGAATTGCAAAATTTTCCAAGTTGGTGTGAGCCAAATACACAAAGTTTAAGTATAACAGCTTACTAGCATAATGGCTTAATAAAGGTTGCCTTCCTACCAGCACCTAGTAAGTAAAAATGAACACGCTGGTATTAAGCAAAACTGCCGTATAAACCAATTTAAAGGCTGCACCCATGTAAAGGCCGCACCCCAACTTGACAGCCCAAAATTTTGAGAAAGAAAGAAATTCTGAGAAGCAATCGTGTTTGGTGTGCTGATGCCACATGCACCCATCACCGAAGTTTCACGCACTGTTATTGGGTGGGGGAGAGGTGTGCTTATACCTCTCGCAGACGAAGGATGACCTCTGGCATCTGTAGCGCAGCCACGACTGGCTTCCTTGCGTTCCCCCGTGGCAGCACGCAAACGGCGTGTTGTGAATGAATGGAATGAATGAATGACTGAATTCATTGTGAAAGGGATGGTGTTCGCTTTTGCGGTGGTGGGTGATCATGGAGTATTACGGCAGATTTCGTACTTGCGGTAAATATTAGACTGAATGACGTTTAAGCGCCACACCTTGTCAAAATCTGGGAAAAAGGGGTGCCTTTAAGTGTGTCTGCAGTAAAACTTTGTTAATGCATACCAACCTAATACTACTATGTTTATTTGAATCTGGGCCGATAGTTTTCTTCAAATAAACATATACTAAACTCTAGGGTCGGCTCAGATTCGAGGATATTAAAAAACTTGCCAGTTTGTAGTTAAAGATAATAAATACGGTGCCATCATTCTAGCGCCATCTAGAAAAGTCAGTATTGCAGCCGCTATAGCCGCGTCAGTAGCCAACTGAAGTACATGAGCGACGTCGCTATTTTGACCTGTGTCGTACCGGTGTGTGGCGTGGCCCATAGCGTGGCGTTAGCGTAATGGCACCAAACAGGCGATGTTTTCAAATGAACAGTTGTCCTAGCTGCAGAGGCATTGTCAAACATTCAAGCCGGGCGGGACTAAGGCATCGATGAGAAAAATGCACGTCGTTGGAGGGGGCAACGGGGGACGCTTTCCGCGAGTGTTGCATTGAGGGCATGACAGCGATAAGGAAAATAAAACCACGATAACAGAGAGGAGCTGTTCATCAAGATCGCGCCGTATTTCGATGCGTGCGAGCTGTGCCGCACTGTCTGCGCATGCAAAGGCGCGCCAACACGAGCTTGCGCGCGCCCGCAAACGTTCCCGCAGGCATGTTCATATTGAATACAGTGCCGACCGTTTATTCGGACCTCACGGGGACTGCGGAAATGTTCGGATATACAGGTGTCCGAAAAAGCAGATTAAGAAAAAAAAAATCCTTTATTTCCACGCACTCCTTCAGGCTCGGCAGTAGGCTTGAAGGAATCGTGAATGCGCCGTTGCATAGTGTTCCGTTTATGCACAATCAGATAAGCCTGAATCTCGGAGAGGGTCGTACGGTCACTATAGGCGGCTGAAAGTACAGTCACTGCTTGTGCACGCGCCACAAGCGACGGCAGTGTAGCACATGGTGCGTCATCTTCTGACTTGGAGTCGTCGTCCGGCGGTGCAGCAAAAACCTGACGAATGATCTCGCCATTGTCGAGTTCTGCACATGTCAGTACAGCAGTGTCAGCACCTGTGAAACTGTCATATGAGATGGTGTCCGGAATCGCAATGCAACCACTGCGCAGGTCTCGGCAGAACAATTTCGGCGTCAGTAGGGAGCACATCGGAAGGCGACAAATCTTAGGCCTCCCGGCACCCGCTTGCCGGCATTCCCCAGCGCAGTCTGCGCGGGCACTGTTGGCGCCATTGGACACTTGACTTGATGTTTCCCTATGCCGCGTTGGATCACTGCAACCTCGACACATCACACAAAGCGAACACCACCACACCGTCACGCTGACACCAGTCGCACAAACGAAAAATGTGGCCTACTTGCAGCGTCGTGCACGAAGAAAGAAACAAATCAGCTGCTGGATTGTCTTGACATGGCTTACTAAGCAGATACCGGAACTGCTGTGGCCACGAACCAGGCAGAAACGATGATGATGAGCGGGGATTTGCAGTAGCACCACTTCGTGGGGCAGCAAGGAGGCTCCGTTGAAAACAAAAATGGTGTTCAGCAAGTCGAACCGTGCAACGGTCAGAGTCTGTGCATGGTGCTCTCGATCGAGTTGGCTCAAGGAGTGTCTGAAAAATCGGACGAGAGGTTGTAAGGTGTCTGAACTTTCGGTAGTTGTTATACATTATGGTCTATGGGGTGAATGGCGGTGCCGTGAAGCAGACCGAATAATCGAGCATTTCCGAATTTTTGGAATCAGAAAATTCAGTCAGTGACTGTATATGCTGTTTTCCTTTGTGAACGCTGCTCTCACTTTTTTATGCGGCCTACATTTGATGCAAGCTTTTAAAAACTTTTGCTGGCTTCGAACATTCGGGGTTCAGCTTTGAATCGGGACCGGCCTAGATTCGAGTAAATGCGATAATTCCCGTATATAGTAGCGGTGAATCCCCTGCCTTGTCGCCATTGAAGTATAATGGCTGACCGCTTGTCGCTATCACTCTGATCTTTTAACCGAGTTCTCATTGCTTTCCGTAGGGTCACCGACTAGACTTGCATTTTGCCGACGCAAAGTATCAACAAAGGATTTTGCAGATGCTTTGTTCTGACTTAGGTTTAGAAGACCAGAATCTGACAAGGATGCGTAGATTATTTAAACAGGCAAATTCATTGTAAAATTCTTCGTTGTGATGGTAGTCACAATGCAGCTGTTAGATAGAAAGTAGGCCTGGCCGTTACACTGGTCACTTTGTTGTGATGGCATCTGACTATATTTGCATTGGATGCGACTGCTAATAACGAAGTTTGGCTGTGCCACCTTCTTTGTTAGCTCGGCCATTTCTCGTTTGCCGCTTACTCTGTACTTGCGCATTCCTGTTCCTCCATCTGATGGCCCCTTTCTCCTGGCAGACAAGAACATCCGGCATAGGGCCTGCGCCCTCCAGGACGCGGCCAACGCGCTCGTGGACACCGAACTCGACTGGGGTTTCGAGAAGATCTGCCAGGACATTGTCCAGGCCCGCAAGGAAAGAGGCAAGTGGCTTTTCAGTCTCTCGCAGAAGTCTTGGGAACCTCTGCTCAAGCACTGTGTTGCTGTGATGCCGAACTCCGCTTATACTTGAGGGATTCGGAAAAAAATGTGTGCGTTGGGAGTTTCGTGAGGCAACGTCCGTTAATAGTGAACCCATTCTAATGATTAGTTATAAAAGTGTATCAATGTCCCGTTAGTATACAATGCAGTCCATTTTTGCTGATGAAAAATGAACTTGGTTTGAGCAGACATAGTGGAAATCCAATGCGTCAAGGCAAGCTGGTGGGGGGGAACTTGAAGGGCGGCATCGCTACCAGCCTTTAGTTTTTGTGCCTTTGCAAGCCTTGTCTCAGAGTGAGAGGAGCTTCTTCTAGTTTTTGTCGAAGTGTAATTTACAAATTCAGCTCAAATAATTCTTATTTGTAGTATCGCCTTGGCGTATCAGCACTGCTTAGGTAAGCAGCCCTTGCGCTAAAGGATAAAAGAAAGGTAATTGCCATTGTTGCTTCCTTTCCTCAGGGGAGGAGCCAGTGCCTTATGTTCCGAAGAACTACCACGTCGCTCCGCGACCTGCCCCGGGGAACTCCGATGCTCCAGTACCTGATCTGCCCCAACCCGAGGCGTCTAATGAAGAGGCAGGCCCCAAGAGGTTTAGTCGGAGACTTCGGGGAATGGTGGTCGTCGCATCTGATGAAGAGGACGCTGCGGAGAACGGCATGGCCGATTCAGCTGCGGGAGACAAGACCGAAGTTCCTCCTCCCACACAGACGACTGCTGCTCAGGATGGTGCGGTCGAGGTTCCAGACGCGTCGACACCAGACAGCCAGTCGTCGTCCATGCCTTCGTCGAATAGCAAAGGTAAGCACCCATTGCAGCGTGTTTGATTGTGCAAGTTCGTGATTGGATAGCCAGGGGCTGTGGTGTTACTGCTTATCTTCAGGTGAGGTTACTGGGTCAGTAGTATCGAGCATTCATTCAGTAAACTACAAGCCTGATTGCAAAGACATACAGTGCCTAGAGAGTGCTTTACCCTTTACTGAAATATTATTCCTGCATATTTTCACGAACAAGTGTTGCTAACAGCGAATTGAAATTCGATAGGGGCCAAATGCAAAAATGTTGTGGATCACACATTGGGCGCATTAAACGTGGTCAATATTAATCCTCCACTACAACATGCCTCATTACATATCGTGGTTTTGGCACATAAAGTCCCTGGATTTAGTCTTTCATTGAAGTTGAAATGCTTCGCTCAACATAATACAGAGTGGCAGACAGTCCCTGTATTGCATAGAGGTGCGCATGAAACAAATCATGATGACATCATTCATTGTTCTGAGAAATTATTGTCAAGGAGGCACGTGATAATGTGGCAAGCCGTGTAATGTTGTATGGCAGATGGCTGACAGCCATCTGCCATACAACAGCTTGCCATACAGCTTGCCGTAGAGACGAACGGAGCAGGAATTTGTAGCATTCCAATGACCCTGTTTGCCGAGCATCCCAAGAACCCCTATAAGGTAGGATGGTGCAAAGCTTTTGAGAGTAGTTATGAAAACACAGTGACCAATAACAAGGAAAGGAACGTGGATTATTGAGTCAATTTTCTTATTTCCGAGACTCCTAAAGTTCTATCTGAAACCAAATGCACGCTGCATCGTGCATTAGCACAGCAGTTTTGTTATTTGCAAGCCAGATCCTATTCAAATCAGTGTTGGTGCCAAAAAGATTCAGTGCAGAATGTCGCTTTGCCATGTGACAATGGTTTTCAAGCATTTTTACTGGTGCCCGCCGTGGTTGCTCAGTGGCTATGGTGTTGGGCTGCTGAGCACGAGGTCGCGGGATCGAATCCCGGCCACGGCGGCCGCATTTCGATGGGGGCGAAATGCGAAAACACCCGTGTGCTTAGATTTAGGTGCACGTTAAAGAACCCCAGGTGGCAAAAATTTCTGGAGTCCTCCACTACGGCATGCCTCATAATCAGAAAGTGGTTTTGGCATGTAAAACCCCATCATTTCATTCTTACTGGTGTGCTGCATATAAAATTGCAGTTTTGTGACCATATGGACATTTCTTTCCCAGCAAGCGCATGTTTAAGAGGATTTTGCAAGTGGGCAAGATGAAAAATCGCTCTGTCATGATAATCTGGGCATGCCTGTGCCAATAAACACTTTCGACTGCAACCACTTTAATATATGTGCAAGATGCAAAGCTGCTGTGTCATGACGGGGCTGCAATCATGGCTCCATTTTCATAAGGAGCCAAAGGTGTTTGTACTAGGGTCATTACGTTGTAAAGGGGGGTGAAATACAAAATTTAGGGGCATGTTCAAGCATGCCCTGTGGTCAAAATATATTTGGAGCTCCTCTGTGGCATGCCCGTAACTGGATTGTAGCTTTGGCACGTAAAACCCAAGAATTTAATTTTTTTTAATATTTTTTAAAGGCTTTTCTTAAACCATTCTCAGCCTTTGCCATTGGCTTTCACACTGCCGCACTGCAGTTATCTACGGGATTGGTTGGTCACGGCTACAGGTGGCAAGCAAATAATGAAAAGAATCGTTAAAAATAGGGCCCTTGGCCATGTTTATAGTCGTCAGGTTTCCACCACCGTGTTGTTGCTGCTGTGAGTGTTGATCTGTACACACAGGCACGCAGAAATTTTTTGCAGTAAAAAAATTTTGTTGCATAGCACATTGGTTCGTGTACCCAAATGAAATAAATGCTGATAATGTATCCACGGAGAATGTGTGCTTGCTGAATGTAGCAGCGTAGACCGCTGTGGCCACTCCGTGCTTTGCTGTGTCTGTACATTTTTTTTTTTTTTTTTGTGCAACTGGTTCTTTGTCAACATGCCTTTTAGCATGTCTGTGCTACACCTGTTCAATATGATATTCAGGGTGTCTAGCAAGCGGGTACAAGTGGGAGGACAGGGAATTGTTGGGAGGGAAATTCCAAGCATTGCGCGAAATGCGAAAACACCCGTGCACATAAATTTGGGTGCATGTTAAAGAACCCCAGGTGGTCAAAATTTCCGGAGTCTCCCACTACACCGTGCCTCATAATCAGATCGTGGTTCTGCCACGTAAAACCCCATAATTTAATTCAAAGCATTACGTTGAAACATCGTTGAAATGCCGCAATGATGTGTGCAAAAAAATGAACTGTGCCAGTGAAAATAATGTGAAATGGGCATCAAAATGTGACCATGCCATACATTTCGACATAAAGCCGTGCTGACATGTTTATTCTTTCCATCTAGAACTGCCTTGTAATCTAGTCATCGTACTGTCGTTTCAAGATTCTAGTAGGTTGAAGTTAAAAAGTTGTGCATAGTTAAACTAAAGAGAAAAATAAAACTATTTTAGCTAAGTTAGTAAATCAACCTTTCACAATACTAAAAAAAATAGGGGTGTGCGAATACCCTGATATCACTGAAACGAATTGAATACCGAATGCTCGAATAATTCGATTCACGAATCAAATATTCACTCTTGAGGCCCACATTGCGCCATATGTCACATGTGCCGCAGAGCCCCTCATGCTCAATGCCGCACAAGCGAACGCAGAGCATAGGTCACGCCGGTGGGCACGCTCACAGATTTTGTTGTTTCTGCGAGTGCTTCTGCCTTACGCGTGTCCCCGCATTGGCCCAATACAAGGGTTTGCACAAACAGCACCTAAATGCCGTAATCTGCAGAACGGCACCGCGATGGCTGCAGCCACCTCTGTCAATAGACCCAGGCCAGTAAGAGTGATCGAAACTATAGCGCAACGCAGGCAGAGGGAACGGCAGCAACAAAAAAAGCAGCGCATATTTCGGGAAGTGCAAAAGGTCATGTGAAGATTGGGCTAATTAGACGCTGGAAGGCATGCAGATTGTGTGGGAAATCGTTCCGCGTTGAAAGGTTGTGTTCGAATGATGCAGAAATAATTCCATGGGCTAGTCCTTTTCACTGGTATGTATCCATGTGTGTGTCAGGATCCACGATTCAAACGAACAAAATTCCTCACTTGCCTGCCTGTCTTGCCTGTGTTACAAGAGGCACTAATAAAGGAGCATTCGTGCCATCTTCAATCACGCCTTTGTAAATACAGTGAAACCTCGTTAAACCGTAGTTGGCCAGAGCTCGGAAAAAGTATGTACTAAACGGTAGTGCTGCTTAACTGAAATAGCATGAGATCACCCACTTATTTGTCAAAAACGGAACTCTGAGAGAGTGCGATGAAAGGGCAAAAAGACATGCAGTATTCACTTTGCGCGACAAAAGTGTTATTTTCGTTTGATGCTGTGGCGGCCTAGCAGTGACGACAGCGGCCTCAAACTTACTGAAGCTGCGACTCAGCTTTTCAGCCAGCCTCCTCTTCTTGGCAAACACTCGCATGGTAGATTCCTCATTGGTGTTGCATGTTCTTCATGCACGGCAGGCGGTAGCACTGCAGAAGTCACGGTGCGCCATTTTCATTGTGGGGTGCTGTTCTCGTCGCGAAGATTGCATTCACGAGGATGACGTAATGCTCAGCTTCTGCAACTGTCGGGCCTGAATCACCCTTGCTGTCACTTTCCGTGTTGTCCTCATCACTTTCGCTAGTCGACACTTCGGCAACAACAGAGGCTACGATGACGAAAAGTCGAACCTCGTAGCCGACACAGCCGACATCTCTTCGCGGTCACAGCAGCGCTGCCGAGCAACTTCTTTGCATTCCAAATGCCACACACCGTAGTCAACAGCAGATCCCTGTCGCGTGCCAGCGCTGACTTCTTTGTGTCATGTTCGATAGCACGAACAATGTCTAATTTTTCTTCTATCCTGAGCACCCGGCGTCTTTTTTATCTGAGATTCGGCATGACGCAAGCCCTTGTTTGCATGATGCCACAATGCTCTCTGGCACGGTGGCATGGTGCTGAAATGATGCTGATGTTGATGTGGCTTCATACGCGAACGCACAAGGCGCTTGGAGGCTGTTCTGATCTGAGGCTTGTTGTTATGCCAGGCCGCCCGATGGAGACGACCTACCGCCGCATTTGCGCAACGAAAAGTGGAAACTCTACGTGTTAACCGATACGTACGCAATAAGCTGGTACAATTTGTGCGGATACAAAGCACATTATGTTCAATGGCCACTAAGTCGGGGCTTTGACTACTAATTTTAAAATGAAACTACTGTTTAAGCAGGTACGGTTTAATGAGGTTTTGCTGTAGCGTCATGAACCGGACTCTGCCATTGTGTAACTATCGCATGGGTGTGATTGAAGTTGTGGATGCAAGAGAGCTTTGGCGGTATTCCTGGGTAATCACTTTCGGAGACATGTTCACTTTAGCGAGATTTCATGTGACCAGCACTGAATGTGTTGGCGTCTGTGGTCAAGAGCATTTCTGCCACATGGCCAAGACAGTGCGGTCGGCATTGTACGAGGAACGCAGATGCATCTAGTGCTAGTCACATATCTCATTAAATTTAAGCTTGACTAATGTAGTCCGAGTCAACCTGAAAGGGTCATGTTATCGGGAAAACTGGATTTGCTAGACACCCTGAGGGGAGGTTGCTTGTGCTCGTTTGGCCCACTCTGGTGCGGTGGCTCTTGCCAGACCACTTTGTGGACCCATGCTTAGCCGCTGTGGCTTGTCTGCAAGGCGTTTGCGCTGCGGCGAGCGCGCCCTCTGGCAAGGGCGTCGGCGCGCGGTTTTTAGCTGCGGCGGTGTTGTGACACGTCTAGTGTGCGGGTGGTGCCCAGGAGGGGAGACGTCTGGCGGCGACCGGCGGGCATACCCCGTGGTGCGCCGTCGCAAGTCGCTGTGGTTTGGCAGCTACCGTCGCCACGTGACGCGGCACGCCGCTGCTGCTCTGCCCGGCCGCAGAAAGACGCCCGCTGTGATCGGTAGGGGTCTCCCTCAGAACCCTCGCCCCCCAATTTCTCTCATGTTTGCTGGGCTGTGCTTGCACGGTGTCTGGAACGGCGTAGATTCGGGCTTCCTTCCCTGGTGGTGGTTCAGTAGGGGAAAAGTTCTTGACAAAAGAGGCTTGCTGAAAAGTTAGGAGCTGTATGAGATCGTGTGGGCCACGAAAGAAGCCAAGGATGACGGGAAAGAAAGATGCTACAATAAGGCAGGGAGGGGAAAAGGATTTACGAGTGCAAAATTGCTATCACGAGTCATTGGCCGTGCACAGGTAAAATGGCACTTGCTTCGAGCTCTATGCCTGCTTGCTTGGGATTGCGACTGCACCAAGTTCTATGTGTTTTAATTGCATGCCCAGTAAAATGACAGCATCTAATTTATCGATTGGCTGGTGGTCCACTACTGAGGTCATTTTGAGACGAAATCAGAGACCTTGCCTTAGTGTTCGAGGCAATGGTGGGGTGTCTTCAAAGCAAGGCTCGAGTATTTCTAATGCAGTATGCGTTTTATGCGAATCTGCAACCCCTTGAACAAAAGTGCCGGTCACACCGGCATCTGCATCCTGTTTAGTTCAGCTCTGGATGCAAAAAAGGAAAGTCAATTCATGGTATCACTGAAACTTAAGATGCCAGAGCTTAGCACTCGGAGCGTTTGTGGTTACAAGGCTATAGGTCATCTTGAGACCAGAGGGGCGTTCTGATTCCATTGGCTTAACGCCCATTAAGCATTTCTCAAGCCTGCAGTTGCACTCTGGCGTATAGCTTAAGCTGTCCAGAATGCCATGTTCACAGCAGTCGGCAACAATGCACCTTTAGTTCAGATGGGCTCCTCACTAAGAATGCAGCAAGCACGTTTTTGATTACCGCATCCACTCTAGTAAGGGCCGCACTCCAAACTTGGCAGCCCAAAATTTGACAAGTATGCAAGCTTGTCTGCTCTTGGATTCTGAGTGCGTGGCATGCGATGTGTTGGGCGTTGTTGTGAAAAGCTTTAAATCAGAAGCACATCTAACGTCTTGGATGGCACGGAGAACAACTGTATCCACAAGTGTGCTGCACCAATCGGAGCCCGAGTAGCCGCGGAAGTGAAGGTGTTGAGGACTAGGTGGGCACCAGGTGCATGCATGCGTGGAGAAATTAATCCATTGTGAAAGCAATAGCATTCACCGTTTCTGGTGCGAAGGTATCTCAGGGATTGTGAACAGGGGTGGACCGTTTCTCCAAGGGCCGCACCTTGTCATGATTGCGGGTTCGGGGGGAGGGGGGGGGGGGGCAAAAAAAAAAAGGGCAGCATTTATGTAAGTGTATTCAGTAATGCCATTGGCATCACATTGAGGCTTTCTGCATAACACTGCATACTGCATTGGGCACCCTTTGCCAGAGTGGAGTGGGCCTTACATTTATTTTTATTGATTTTCCTTTCTGGTCCAGCCGAGACAAACCACGTATATATGTTAGGCTTTTTTGGGGAGACTGAGCTCTTTCTTCTGTCACCCGGCACGTTGCCTTTTTCGGTTAGTGCTGCACTCACTGTCTGTTCTGTTTGTAATTTACAAACAGAATGAAATAACTGTTAAAGGATAGAATGGCAAATGTAGCCCTTTCAAGGGATGAAAATCTGGCCATAACAGAGGGACGTGTGATGGTGGTTGTTGTGATGAAGGGCCCTGCTTCTGGGTTCCTTGCTATTTTTATCCTGTATAATCACTAATGTGTTGCAATTTTTTGTTCATGTGAACAAAATCATACCAACTGCTGAAGTTTCACAAAAATACTTCTGAAGCATGGGAAACTTGTGGCTGTCAAGCATTACATTATTTATGTAAAGGGGCTAGGAATACAGTTTTACATTACATATTGTTTTATGATGTTCTCGCTTTCTGCTTGGTGCGGTGCATCATATACTGTTGCAATACCTGCATTCAAAAGCGATCTCATCTTCTCAGCGAAATTTTCAGTGAATGCGCACATTTCCCTTTTGTGCTACCTCAGAATTTTATACTGTGGGGCAGCAAATGAGTAGCAATAATTATTATGATGCCAGTAATGGGCCCCTGGAACTGGTCACACCCAGATCACCTGAATTTTTGCTTGGCATCCGAACCTGATCTGTTGGCTGGTCAGGTCAACTACATATGATGTCTTTATCTGATTCTGCTAACCAGAACTAATATTCTTGGTCTAAACTGTGGCTAAAATTGGAACTGGCATTCCTTGTCAATTGCTTGCAGCCATATCTCCATAATGTATACTCAAGGGGACGTTTAACGTTCGTGTTATGGCCGAATCGAGCAGAACTTAAGCTGCGAGACTCGGATGATAGTTTAATCTGAGCCTAAGCTTAATCCAAACAGTTGTCTGCCAGTCGGCAAGCGCTAGAGCTTCCACTTGCACATGAAATCGTGGTTCACTATCGAGTTGTAGTCGGCCACTCGGTTGTTCATCGTCCAGGGTTGTTTGACCGCATTGAAACTGCAGTGTCTGTGCCACATTCACAACTGTGTCATAAGCCAGGGCATTGTCGCCGCACACAGCCACCAGCTCGACATGAACCTCCTTGGCGTTTGTGTCCCTTCAAAAACAGAAAGCAGATCATTCCTCATGCTTCAGTTAAGTTTCTTGGTGAACGCTGCCATTTTTGTTTCAATGCTGTAGCATTGCTTCGCGATACTATGTAGATCAAAATTTTTATATTCTCCTGCAACTAAAGAGACTTGCACTCATCTTGATGTGCATTGTTGTTCACTTCTAAATTTGTGGTGCCGGTAATACGAACTTTATGAATGCCCCTCGTAGCATCTGATAGCAACAGGTACGGCCCGTTTTCAAACTGAAGCTTTTTTGTCGTGCGTTCTCTTTTTTTGCCCAAAAAGGCAACAAAGGAAGCCAGAAGTATGTACAGCTGCTGAAAGTAGAGACTCCGGCAAGCAGCGTTGCAAACATTTTGCTTGAAAGGGGAGATGCTTTATGGCCAAATTTTCACCATTTGCCAACTTTTTCTTTTTGTAGGCACCAAGGTATTTTTCTTTTAAAAGAAAGGTCTGTCTTCCTGCATGAATGTTCGAGAATTACCTGCATGAATATGCAATTTGTAGCAGCAACCTTTTCTTGAACCAAACTAAGGAATTTTTAGTTTGCCCCAGTAATAGTTTGTTGCCAGGCACTGTGAAACGCCAGAGCGCTGTAAATTAGTTGCCATGTGCCATGTAGCTTTTCTTTCGTTGCAAATCTTTATAGGCTGAGCAGATCGTCTTGGCATTGTGGCTCAATACAACGGTGTGGCATAACAACTTCGAATTTGGTGCAGATAAAGTTGCGCCTAGAACTTCAGCTAAGCGACGGCGGTCGTCTTCCGATGGAACGGGAAAGAACTGCAACACGCCACAACCAGCTGCCAAGATTGCGGCGAAGGACAAGTCTCCGTCGACGGAAACCAGGCAGGCAGCCACACCCACGGGGTCAAAGAAAGTTGGTCCTGACGCTGCGGAGTCCAGCAGATCACCACAAGAAAAGGTGAACAGAATGCTTTCACATACTCGGCACTCGATGCCATATTGGTGCACCTATGTGGCACTTGACGAATTGTGGGATTGGGCAGGAATGATTGTCTCAGGTAACATTTCAGCGCCTGTCTGTTGCCCGACTTCTGAGTGAGTTTCACAACGGTGCTGCTACCACGAGGCTGTTCACGGTCATCGTTTGTCGAGGGATGAGCTTAGAAGCCATTAATAGAAGCACGCGATTTGTTGAGCATGGCAATGGGCTTGGCGTTTTGTCCTTCTTTAGCAGAAGTGGCCGTCATGACTCAGTAAAATCGGCACTCAGAAATGTTCAGCCGTGTTTGTAAGAGTTAAAGTTCGTGGAACTCAAGTCTTTCTACTGGAAAGAAGGTTTTTACGTCGATCACTGTTATTGGCACTCTTTCCCATTGAAACGATAACGACATCAGCAGTGTGGTGCCCAGCTTCACACAAATTAGTCGCTGCAGTGTTATCAACAGGTAGCTGCAAGTTTATTTTTAAAATACAGCACTTTTCAAAAATGTTCTGTGAAATGCACAATTCGACCTTTCTAAGTGGATTATCCGAGGAGGCAGACATGCACAGAAAATTGCACTGTTCATTTAGTATTTTCTCTGTGGTTAATATCACCCTAAAATATTAGAGGGAGGCTTTTGGGAAACAGAAATGAGAGAGATCTTAATCAGCAATTATTCTTAATTAGCTATCTAGGCATTGCAATTTGCTGAGCAAGTAATGTCCACCTTTACAGGCACTTTGCCTGAACCAGCCGAATTGTACACTTTCATAAGTGATTAAAAAAATATGTATGTAAAATAAACAAAAAAAATTCCGTATACACTAAATATATATACAAGAGCCCGCTAAGGTTTTCTGCATTTGTGACTACTACTGTGCTGTTATTTACAGAGGACTGATTTTTTGTCTTGTCATTATGTTGCACCTTCTGAGTGACTTGCTTGTTAGCAATGCTTTGTCTTTACTAGCAACTGGGCAGTGCTGTCAGTCATTTGTTCATTTTTGTTTTGTTTATCATAGGTGGCACGAGTAGAAGAAAGTGAAGCAGACGATGTGACAGAGGATGCATCCTCCGTTGAAGGTGAGATTACCTCAGTGAGGCTTAATAGCAACAACAGCATTTATCTGGAACAGATTGCTCTTCGAACAGATTGCATTTGCTCACCTAATTTCCATCTACTGTATCGAAACCTGCAACAAAGTAGTGTAATTTTAATAGCAGAAGCAAGCACTTTGAAAGTGTCCCCTCAGGCAGTGGTATTTCACAGGAATTCCAGCATGATTGATGACAGAGCCAATGTTCTACTCCAGAATACCAAATTACTTTTGCTGTTCGCTCCTGAAAACTTAATTTTTTTTTACCCTTGAAAATTGGACATGTTCGCTGGACGTGGGTCACTGCAGTTATTCCCTATGTGCAGGTCTTTTCTACAGTGCGTAAGCGACATCATTGCTTAGAATCGACGGTGAAGAAATGTCTCGTTGCTTGTGGTTTCACAGTTCATGGCACCATCTCGATGCAAGGAAGTTTACATGGGGCACAACTTACCGCTGACTCACCGATGGGTCATCACGCACAGGAATTGTGACTTGAAAGAAAAAAGTAAAAGGCACGCAAAGAAAAACACCAAGATTGAGTATTGGAAGGGTAGTCGTCACCATGACCTGTGTGGCCTGTCTGTCGGGACTGTGACAAATGATGGAATTTACGAACTGTTCACAAATACTTAAATTGGAAAAAAAAACAGCGACAAGAAAACCAGCTTCTATGTAGCATGATATGTCCACCGAACTAACACATGGAAAAAGAAATAGAGCAGGGCTGTGTAGCAGTCAGAAATAAAACTTGGCAGCCATGCAGTTAGGGCTCAAATCGATTCCAACTGTGTGTACTTTTGTCAGGGTGTTCATCGGCGCAATATATTGAAGCCCGCTCTGAAACTTCCTCAATGTGCTCTTCTCGTCTAAATGGTGCTGGCCCGGCAGAGCCCACCACAATGGCACAGGTGCTGCAGTTGAACCGGGGCTGGCTGGAGGAGCTCGAGGACAGGACCGTGAACCAGACAGAAGGTGCGACCGTGGAGCAACTTGAAAGACTGTACTGCGCATTGCTCAACGTTGTGCGCCGTCACCGACGCTCCTGGGACCGTAATGTCATGCTCCTGGTAGGTGGCGCAAACCCCTTTTACTCCCTTTCAACCTGCTTATTCCGTTATAAGGTTATCACACGGGCACTTTAGATCACAGTCGAGACGGATTGGGCCCAAATTTCTCGACCATGGCGGGCTCCCCTCTGCAGCTTGCGCGAAAGATCCCAATCACGGTCGAGATATTCAATCCCGTTCGGGCTCAAAAGTGCATTTGATGTGCATCACCGTATTTTTGCGCGTATGACCCGGACCAAGATTCAAAAAAATTTAGCAGTAAAATGGGGGTGCGGGCTATACGCGCATTTCGCCTTAAAGTGTGGCTTCAAGGCAAAGTTCTCCGCTGTGCAAAGTTTCGTCCTTCCCTAGGGAACCCGACCCTCTTCCAACCCTTGCATGTAGAAGCTCCCTTGTCCCCTCTTTCATGATTGCCCATTCTCCTCTTTAGAGGTCGCCACTTTGTGTTTAGTAGTTAAAGAACAGCGCACGCGGCGCTGACAAACTCGTATGTTGCCTGTTACCACGGCACTCCCTCCGTCCGTGCAAAGCACTTTGTGATACGGCGTTGAGCCAAATCTCCATTGTGATTTACGGCTCGGTTGTGTTTACTCCGTCGCCGTTGCCAGTGCGAGAGCTTCTCAGTCAGCGCTGTCATCCACTGTCTTGGGAGTGCTAGCGGTGAAATGATCCGAATCACATTACATATTGTGTGACTGATTTGTCCACGATATCGTCTGGTGTGTGGATCCAGTTTCGTCAGCATCATCGAAGAATGGGGGAACTGAGCTGCTGGCTGAAGATATGACATGGACGAGTCGTTTATCTGCAAGTGGCGACTGTTTTTGCAATGATTTGAGCGTTGTTGTATGCAGTTATTTCCACATATTATACGCATGGATATATATATGTATATATATATTTTTTCCCGCACCGTTGTAATTGGGAATGTAGGGTTATATGTGGTAACAGATTATATGCAAAAAAATATGGTACATGAGTTCAACTGGTACATTGTGTGCCATTATGGAAGGGAACCCCATGTTTGCACTTAGCCAGCACTTCTGCTTTTTCTGGCAGTGAAATTCACAGTTATGTCACAAAGGGTGGTGAGTGCAATTCTAAATTATGCTTTGCAAGAACTGCTACTTGGAACACATATCACATCTGTGCAGAGCGCAAATTTGCACGGTGTTTTAAATGCAGCATGAGAGAGCACATGCCACCATTACCATTGGCTGCACGAGCTGGGGCTTGTTGTTTGCAAAGCTGTTTTGTCGGCAGTGGATGCTTGCACACTGTTTGTCGTCTGCTGCAAGCCTATTAACTGCAAATTCAGCACTGGCCTACTTGATGTTCTAGATCTGTCTATTGTTCTAGCTCGCCTTTAGATTTTAAAACAAAGCTTTCTTTGCCTCCACTTTGTGGGTGCTTGCCACTACTTGTTGAGTAGATCCACTAGCCTTGCCACTGTGCGATGGGATAGTCCCATAGATGGCAACAAGTAGTGGCTTGCCTCCACTTTGTGGGTGCTTGCCACTACTTGTTGAGTAGATCCACTAGCCTTGCCACTGTGCGATGGGATAGTCCCATAGATGGCGCCACAGTGCGGTGGCAGCTTTCGGTGTCTGGTGGTGCAGTGCATTGGGGTGCAATGAGCACTGAGATGCTAACAAGTACTTTGAGAAAAACTTTGTGCAGTGAAAGCAAGTTTGGGTTAATGTGTAATGTGCGCAGAAACCGGTTCTGGTTCTAGTTGGCAGTTTTGGAGTGCTGCAAATTCACGTTGAGTGAAGCATTTCCAGATGAAAAAATCTCCAGCTTCGTTGTGGGGTCTACTTGCAAATTGTTTCTAAATGTTATCGGCATTTCTTGCAAACGCCTATTTTTGCTTACTGAACCGATTCCTATGAAGCATGGGGTGCCTACAGGTTAGCCACTGGATGTAAGGGGGGGGGGGAGAATAAATAATAATGAAAAAAATTAAAGCAAATTGTTAGCGATCAACTTGAGATAAATTTTGGGCAATAACTTAGTTTTTAAATTGTCCCATTCAAAGCGTCTTGCACTTGAAATTCATGGTAGCTTCTAGCTTGTGAATGCTTGTCTTTTTTTTTTTTAATAGTTTGCTGACCTGTTAAAATTGAAAATAAATTCTTGGAATTGAATCTGATTGCCTTGGTCCACCTGCTTGCAGGAGATGGCCCAACAGCTGGATTCCTTCAAGAACCTGTTAAGCTGCCAAACACGAACATAGCAGCGGCTCAAGCAATCTCACTGCCGCGTCGTATTTAATGCTAACTGGTGCGAGAGAGAGGGAAGGGACTGCCGTAGCGCCAGCCTGTCGCGACGAAGCTGTGGGCAACGCACTACCACTGCAGCACTGCCAAACCAACGGGTCCACCTGCGCCGATCAAGCAGACAAATGCAGCAAGATGCGTGACAAGACATTCTTGCAGTTCAAGACCACATCATTTCTTCTTCTGAACTGATGCCTTTTTAGTACACTGCCCTGGCCGTTGAGAATCTTCTTTTTCTCTCCGGTATGATGCAGATGGACAATATTAAAATATGCTGCCGTAGTTCTTTTTCTTTCTCCCAACACCATGCCTATGTGTGTGCGTGCCTGTGTGTGTGCGTGTACGAATGTGGCACCTGGGAGCCTTTTCCTCCTGTGGTGCATACCATATCTGTCGTGATTGTGTGTTGAGAAAACTTAACATTTTCATTGTCATCTCCTTGTTTTCTCTTTCTTTTATTTTCTTTTTACCTTGTGTCTGTGCTGCGACCAGAAAGTTTGCCTCGACTCTCAACAATTAAGCGGACACAGCCGAGTGGTTTGACTGTGTCGTCATGGCCAGATAAGATGAAGTGCGCCGGGGTTCTGCTGGTCCACGCTCCTACGTCAGCGGGGTGTGACTTTTACGTCTTGTTGCCACCCCAGTGGCGGCACGGTCAACCATCTCCGCACTGTGGTTACTGTAAACTGGTTCCTCTTGGTGAACAAAGTGGATCTTGCCTTCGTAACACCTCGTACAGGGTTCGAGCTGGATAGGGAAGGTGCAAAATTGTACCCCTGCGCTTGTTTTAGGCCAGTCACAGGCATTGGGAGAGCAGCCGGCTGAGCTGTACGTAAGGTCTGGAAATGTAGGCCTAGGCTTGTGTGGCTATACTTTGAGTGCCTATTTTGTTTTGTTTTTCTTCGGCATTCATTCTGTGTTGGGCACCACATCCTATTTGAGGGGTGGAATTAAACAGTTGTTGTGGAATTGACGTGACAAATAATGCACGTAAGGAAGACATAATGGCGTAAAGAAAGATCACATAAAAGAACGTAAGAACTTAGATTCTCCTATGTGATCATCTTTGTTCGTGCTGTTATGTCTTCTCTATACGTGAATTAACTAGCCTGGAAAAGAGTTCCATTAATTAATGCATACCGTGATTAGTAATCCTAGATGTGTACCTGCAACCGGAATTACCGGTTTGGACCGTCTTGACCACTTGGCGTTTTCACTGCATGCTGAAACGCTTGCAGGCCATAGTAGGAGCACAGTTATTTCTCGCGTTGTGTCTGTGCCTGTTAATGAAATGTGTTGTTTGCTCAACGTGTCGTTTCTAGATAGTATACACATCATAGATGCCTTTGGTATGAAAGCTTAGTTTACCAGACTTGTCTTAGCTGTGGTTTTGACGCGAAGTTGACGCTGGGAACGAGTGTGTTGTCGTGCCTGGATGTTTACTTGGCATTAAGACGCAACTAGTCGGGCACACCTGTTTGTTTGATAGTTGGAGTTCTGCGCATTGGTGGTACTCGGGATGTCAAGGCTACAAAAATGGGCCATTCTGGTGCACTCTTCGTGTGTAAAGTTCTGTGAACGGTGTTTGGCGTCGATTTTATTGTGGGAGGTGGGCTGACTGCACTCGGGATTCATTTGTGACTGTTATTTTCTGTGGCATGCGTACAGGGGTAGTGAGAGATTTTACACCCTTAAAGGTGTAAAAAGAGGTGCATTTGAGTTGTCCCATGGCTATCACTTTTACTCTTAAGGGTGTAACATTTTTGTGTACACCTTGGCGTGGCATAGTCTGAAAGACGTTGCCAACATGCTAGCATGAAGGTTTCATCCTGAAGGGTATTGAACGGTGCGACCCTAGTACATTCAAGTTCGGTGCTAAATTTAAGGATGCATGGCAAACTACCTTTTCTCACAAAATGTTGGGCAAGGCCTTCTGTTCTCTTTATTCCCAAGTAAACATTAAAAGCAAGAGCTCTCGTGAAGGATTTCCGTGATGGTTCATACGAAGTTGCTACCTGGTATCAATTGTCATGGTGTGCTTGATGGTTGTTTATGGTAATAACTATGATGAAAGTGTGAGTGTCTAGAATAGAGTTAACAATGCACATCTGGATTCAGAGGAAATAGAATCGACACAGTGCGTGCGCTGGTGCTTAAGCGAATGGGCTGTGAAAGTCGCCCACCGCCGTGCGTTGGCGAAAGTGTGATTGGGCAGCATTTACAGCTACACGTGCGAATGTTTGAGTGTGTTTTTGGAACTGCTGTGCATGTTGTCGATATTCCTTTGCTACATTATCGTTTTCATGAACTTTTGCATCTAGAAGGGGGGCACACTCGCTTATACTGCTAGTGCTGCTGGGTGGGGAATTTTAAAAAAAAATATTTTTTTGTGTCGAGATGAGCTGGGTGCATTCCTCACTTTGATCTTCAGCCCTCTGGACACTATTCATTTTGTAGGTCTGTTCGCGATTCTGTAAAAGGTTCTTATGAAAATGTGGACTGTTTCTTAAGTAGTGACTGTTTTCTTTCATAATTTGCAAGAACGGCTTATTTCTGCTGTGCATTTGCATAGTTACGTTGGTGCAGCTTGTTTAAGTTTCAAAAGTGAAACAAGTTCTTTTTTTCTTTCATTTTCTTAAGCTTTCTGAGACTTGATTGCTTTTGATTGTGAAGTACTTCATTTATTTTTGGTCAGACATTTTGTGTCGTTGCCAAAGAAAATAAACACATAATCTAAAGATACCATTTTGCAACACTAAGAGATTTGCTGCTACACCAGCCACACGTAGCATGCTTTGTGATAGGACTGACGTGTAAACTTACTGCTGTAAATTGTTTCTCAAAGGTGGTCTTGTGAATTGTGTAGTCTTGAGGGAGGCTGCATGCTGTAACTTTGATTTCATTATTATTTTAAGTATTTCCGTTACATTCACTAGTGTGGCAATTCACTCCTCCAAGAGCACTTTGTTTTGCCGAGAGAAGGGAAGCACCTCCATTACTGGGCACCATCACTGGCTGCAGTTCTGCAACGGAATGCCCGTTGGGACTAATTTAAACACTCGCACACTGAAACTGCCTTTTCCTTGATTCTGTATAAAGCTTGCCAGCCTGTGTTACAGACGCGAAAACTGGAGCCTTACAGCCAAGCCATTTCAATGTGGTTGCGAGTGGTGTACTGATGCCCAGCAGTAAACGTGTCGCATATGTTGCACGAGCTGGAATCGAAGGGCCAATAGCGTTATCGACATCTGGTTTTTTTGTGGAGGTTAAGGTTTAAACACTGCCACGAACTTATTGAGCCAATAACATTATTAATGTTCAAATGCTGCTGGAAACTGGTCAGAGAAATGGTGCCACTGCCAGCATTGCCATTTGATAGGGCCGTCTACCTCGTGTTGCAAATGAAAGGGTGAATAAAGAAATTGAGTCTTGTACATGTGCAAGTCTTTCTCTAATTGTGTTCAAAATATTGTGATTATGTGCAGTGAATTGATGTGCCAGAACTAACCAAGGAAGTCGCAGACAGTGGCTTGGGGTTTATTCCATCTTTCAAAATAGGTGAACAGTTAATATCATACTCTAAAGCAAACTGGTTTTTGAATTTGAGCATTGCTGCTGAATTGTGAGAATTTCACATGTGATTTGATACAAGGTTACAAAAGTCTTTGGATGCCAGTAGATGTGGGGATGCAAACTGCAGCTTTGCGCTAGTATGTTTGGTCATATTGAACTAACAGCATGAAGATAAGGCATAAGGGAAGAAACGAACATGTTCCTTCCCTTTTGTTCATGTTCTATCCTTGCACTGTGTAATAGAGATAGTTCGGGAAGTTGGACACTTGAGAGCATAATTGCCTCTACTTGGTAACATTCCATGTCCTCTTTTAACCATATTGGTGCAATTGTGCTGCTAGTGAACTGTGTTTGCACAGAGCAAGCTCCTTTGTTAGCAATTTAATCATGAAATGTCAGATTTTTCAGAGCTTGCTTGCAGTTTTGTAGATTTCATTGATACCCCAGTTTTCCATTTGCATCCAGTTGGGGCAATACCGATGTCAAAAAAAAAAAAAATTCTAATTCTCAGCGATTGTTGATTTTTTTTGTTTGCGTGCAGCACTATGAGCTATTTCACAGAACCAATGTATAGTAGTAGCCAAATGTTCAGCCATGTTAATGGCACAGATCACTATTACTCAGCAGAGTACACGTTCACAGCACAGCTGCAGAACAAGCTATTTTTTAAACAACTTAAGTAATAATTTGAGAGGCTTCGACTGCATTTTTTAAAGTTTTAAGGTCTGCTTAGAGTATGGTAGGTAGGGTTATCGTGTACTGGCATAGTAGTGTGTCGGGTGGATCGCTTTTTTTAATCCAGTGAAGCGCTTCCTTGCGGCAAGCTTACGTGCTTTCGGTTTACGTTAAAGAAAGCCAGGTTGTGCAGGCTAGCCCTGATTTCCTCCACTACAGCGCTTCCGTAAACCGTGAGTTGCTTTTGTGACCATTTCTTGGATGAAGGAAAAAACCAGTCGCAAAACACAAAGGACAAAAGGAGAGGCTCACACCACAACGACTGTACTATCAGCTGAGCTTCATTAGCTCAATTGATAGTTGAGCTCCTTTTATCCTTTGTGTTTTGTAACTGGTTTTTTTCTCTTTCAACTATGTACCAACTGGCCCGGATTCCAACCCTTCTGCAAATCGTTTCTTGGAGCGCGACGGTAAGTTTCGGTTTTCGTAGGCGTCCGGCAGGCGTCGTTTTGTGACTAACATGGCGTCGAGCCTGCTTCCGTCAGCTGCTACAGCGTCTGCGATGGCTTGCAGGCTGGCGGGGTCGCAACTTTTTGGCGCCTTCACGCGCGTTCACCCGCATCGCAGTGCGCCGTTGGCACTGCTGCGATCGTTCTGCGTGTCCGCCTACAGCAATGGCGTCGGAAAGCACACGGGAACGCACGAAATCATTCTCACCAAGCAGCGCGCCCAGGACTTGATCGTGAGGCTCAAGCCCGAAGAGAGGAAGATTCTCATGGAAGAACTGACGATTCACGTTGAGAAAACCGAGCAGAGTGAGTGTTATTACGTAGACGTGCTTGTACTGCGACTTAGTATTTGTGCACGCCTTGACATACGTCGAGCGTGCGGAAGAAAAACGCGTCGCAACAGGTGTCCTGTTGCGAATGTCCGTCGACATGCGATGTTGTTCTCCGTTCTTTCTCTGAAACCCATTCGGATTGAGTGATCATGTGAACGGAGCGGGGTAGTCACCGTATTAGACAACTCTTAGATGGGGATTTTATTCGTGTCCATGGGACTGAAGGGCGAGTTCAACTGCGATATTTACGTACTCGCGCGCCTCTGTCACATGCACAGCATGTGAAACCGTTTCGTGTATACACTTACTTCGTTGCCGTTTTTATTGATTGCCTCGTCTTAGCGTGGGCTGCGAGTGTCCGCGAAGTCGATATAACTTTAGGAATGTGCTGCACAACGACGATAGAAAGCGGGGAAAAAAGGTTATTGTAATCCGGTACGCGACTACCATTCGCTCAATATATACGTTTTTCTGCTGCGCTACATCATTAGCGCTGTTTACGTTCCCATTTCGTGCGTTTATCCTCATGGTTCTTTTTCCGGCAACGTATAATAAACCGAACCTTCTCTGCAATGCGTCTAAGTTAGCGCGACTTTCGCCAGTCTCCTCAGGCGGTGCCTTTATGGCGGGCCAAGTGAATGCTTGTTGGCGTTTTATTGACACCCTGATACGGACGGCCAGAAAGTAATGTGGCCTTACTGTACGTTCAGGATCACGTCATGAGAGGGCGCTACAGTGCTTTAATTACGTACCGTGTGTCGCACTGCAAGCATTCCTCCTGGTATGCTGGATTTTTTCCCAATGCACCTACGCTTGAGAATAAAACAGCCTGTCCCGAATTTTTATCTTTCCAAGTAGACTTGCCTACAGACAGAGTCTTAATTGTAACCTACATGCAGTGCGTAAAGTCAGGGGGCCCGAGGTGGCCCGCTTCCCCCTCTCCCCTCCTCCAAATTTTAAGGAGGGGCTCGGCAGGCATCCATTCGACAAGCGCTGGAGGTGCTTTTATTATGCTTTTATTATCAGTAGTGCCTTGTGTGGGACAATTTGAATTTTGCAATTTTTCGATTAATGATTTTATCCCTTGATGATTAATCCCTTGATGCATGTGCAAAAACAGGAAAGGCGGTACTGCATATTGCAGTCGCCACCCTTATTTGACTAAGGTTCTTGGCACAGCATACAATTTCATGAGCCACTCGAGCGTGGAGGTATGAAGTACGAAGCTTGCTGCTCACTAACTTCTGTTGGAGTTCTGTCGTTTCTCCATAAGCAAAGTACAAAAAAAACCACATTGTCGCTACCTGATGCCTATTGAGAAGCATGTTCTGTCAAAGGCGGCAAAGTGCAAAACAAATTGTTTAGCCGCTTTCTTAATTTTTATTTACACATGTGTAAACTGCACTTCATTCCTTGCCACTTCATATCCAGTAGATATAATGTGGCAGGACAGACTGAAACAAGTCCTCAACCAGCACTGAACTAAATGTCATTTATGTGGCATAAAGTGCAAGCAAAAGCACAATCAAGTGCACTTCGAGATACTTTTTTCATGCTTGACTGGTCCACGTGCACATTGTTTTTGTACTTTGTATCTCCTAATGGTGCTTTCGTGCCAGTGAAACGACAGGCTGCATTCGCAGCATTACCACACTGAAAATTTATATAAACTATGGCGGTGTCTTGTTACTTCACTATCCTAGCTATAAAACCAATACGAGAGAACTGCCGCAGAATGAACTCTGCTCTGGTCCAAGTGGGCTGGTTGCAGCGGCATCACGACGATCTCAATGCCAGCTGTGCCAGAGAACCGCCACGCCACTCATATACTCCATTTCACGTTTAGCAGGCAACTTTGGAAGCTACCCAAGTTAGTGAATCATAGATGTCTCACTCTGTGCATTTCACATTGCTGTTCTATTTGACCTACGATGCTATCTGTAGGATGATTACTTCATGTAATACAACTAAAGCTTGTGGACTTAAGCTTTAAGCATCCTTGTGAGGTGTTCAAGAAACTGCTAATTTGCTCTGAATTGCCGTTGTCATGTTAGTAAGACTGAGAGGCTTCACAGTTTCTGATGGCGCTTTTATTTGTTTTGGCTGGCTATCAGATGGGAAAGGGACAATGCCCACAGCTGCCCAGCTGAGAATGATAGCCATTCACAATGCCCTGCCATTCGTGGGATTTGGGTTCCTTGACAACTTCATCATGATTGTAGCGGTAAGTACCAGCCTATTTGGTCTGTGTATGGAAAAAAAATATGGGGAGTGGAAGCCTTCAAGAAGCAAAAATTATTTTCCTGGTCATCGTCTAGCATGTGAGGTTACCTACCGTCACGGAGCAAGAAACATTTAGGAGTGGAAACTCCGCTGTTTGCGGCGACCAGAAAAAGTCTCATGCCCGCGGAGCCATTATCGTGCTGGCGGCGCCTGGCGGCCCGGAAAGAAATCACCGCCGTTGAGAGCGCGCTGGAGTCGCCTGTCTGGGCGCTGCATTTTTTTTTTTCGCTGCGGCTTCCACGACGCGCCGCATGGCGCCGCCACTGTATATGGCCCCGTCGGCGCATACAACAATTGTGACCTTATCTGGTCGCCCGCGCTCGCTCGCGCTGACGGGAGTTTCACCTCCTTAATGTCTTACTCCGTGCCTATCGTGGAGTGTTTGTGGACTGTGATGTGAATGATGTAAGGTTTCCTTCCCGGCCAGGTGTAAATCATGCAATTGATCATTGCACACTGCATCACAATACACAATTATTAACTAAGTTCAGCTTAATAATTTTGATTACTTTAGTGTGCTCGATGCAATCCTCTTGTTGAAGCTAGTCATTGCTCAGTATATGTCATGAGTCATGGCATGACTATGGCCGATCAAAGTTGGATAGGCTCCCTCATTCGCACACTTCACCCAGCTCTGGCTTGTTACCCAGTTCCCTATAAGCTCTCTCCTCTCCTGCTTAAAGGGGCCCTGCAACACTTCAGGAGGCCAACATTTTTAGCATTTCAAAGAACCAAGAGCAAAAAAAATTATAATAATGCATACAAACCGGCGTTATCGGTCACAGAAACTTCAAAATACAAGCAGAATTATAGTTACCATTAACTTGAACTTTCAAGGCTCTTGATGCCACATTTCAGTCTCCCATGTGCTAGTGTGGAACCCAATAGCCACAGAGCATCGGTGTTACATAGAGTAAGTTGGCATGCCATGGTTGCCAAGCATTCTCAGCTCATTGATCGCGTCAACATGGCCTCCACGATCAGGTGGTATGCGCTCTGATCTCTGAGGCCATGGCATCACTTCTGTGGTTGCAATTGCTTCCGTGAGGCAGCCGTTGGTGCCATGTGCTCAGCTTGTTGGTGTGTTGTTCCCTTGGTTGTGGCACCTTGCTTATGGCTGTGTGATAATTGGGCAATAATTCAAATGGCTTCATATGCAATGCCATAGCTTTTTTTGCAGCACTCTCAGTATTGCGTGAATGTAAACCAAACGTTACATTTTTGACCAGTGATCATAGTGCCACACATCGACGTCACGTCTTGTCACACGAGGTGCACGAAATAGCCACATCGTGAGGATGCTCTCGTTGCTACCCAACAAGCTTTCTCCAGAGCTTTGCAGGGCCCCTTTTATATGTTGAGATAAAGTAGACATTAAGAGGAGGTGAGGGTCACAAAATTGCATTGAAAAATGATTTTTAGGATTTTGGTTCAAAACTTACACTTCAACATGTCTAGGTGGTGAGCTATCCTGGTGTAAGCACAAGCGAGTGCTAGCGCTGGCTGATCCGGTGCAGCTCAGTCTCCAATTTTCACTAGTACTCGGGCGAGGGCCATGCTTGCTACGTATGATAGGCTGATCGACAAAACGCTGTCGTCTTGCTGTATTCAGGGCAAAACCTAAAACACAGATGAGCCTTTCAACAGCGAGATTTGGTTACCGTGCCCTAAAACAAGATTGATGGTTTGATCGCGCCATCTGTTGCCGCTATGGCAAATGCTGCGTTTTTTCGTAGCGGCGAGAGATGATGCCACTGTATCTTTGCAACAAAATCTGCATTTTTTAGTGGTTGCATTTCTGACAATATGCGCTTTGGATTTATTGTGAATGATACATCCAAAGCATGCCTGCAAATGTGGTATTGAACTGAACCTGCCATGAAACGGTACCTTTGCATGAAATTTAGATGCTAACAAACCAGTGGTTTAACTAGAAGGGTCATGTGTTCCTGCTGCCCCTATTTACAGATCACTTGGTAGGCCCCAAATTAGGCCACAGTGGCCCTGCTTTGTGGACTACTTGGAATGAATTTTATCTTATCTTTCTTTTTGCATGTGTGCTAATGTTTTCTTGTGATCTTAACGTTTATGCTTTTTTTTTCCTTTGTTCAGGGTGACTACATTGACACCACCATTGGCATTGGACTGGGCATTTCAACAATGGCAGGTGCTAAAGCCTTCCTCTGTTATTTTTTTTTTGATTCTATACTCTGGATAATTAAGTATCATAGCTCGGCTTGTACTAAAGCATTGTTGCCTCCTTGTAGGCCTGCTGCCTGTTTGCTTGATAAGAGAAGCTGAGCTTTGAGATCACAGGTGCAACTTTGATACAAGAAAGTGAAAGTTTCATTATGTGTTGCACACATGGTGATGACTATGCACAAAACAGTTCAGGCTTCCAAGCCCTGAGAGTTGGTATGCTGTTCCTTGATTTTCATGGCTCGCTACACTGAAGTAATTTAGCACTTCTTAAAAATTTCTTAGCCTAGCACAGTTGCCTGTAGAGGTGCTCTTTAATGAGCTATTCACTGTTACATGCTTTCAGAAATAGGCATAGTAGTCTTGGCAGTCAAAAATATTAAGTAGCTAGAGATGATTATGGCAAGTGCTCCGAAGGTCACTCAGTGGAGGAACCCATAAATGCATTTTACAGTTGCTCAAGATGCAACTTCTGAGAATTACTAGTGCTAGACAGTGGTAACTGAGCCAGTAAAGATGTAGGAAGAAATTCATAGTGCTATTTCAAATTTTTTGAAGAGTGTGCATCAGACATTTGCAGTGTCATCAAACTATCAAACTGTCATCAAAATACACCACTACCCATGTCTTTTTCTTCCAGCTGCTGGCCTGGGGAATGCCATCTCAGATGCTGCTGGAATTGGGTAAGACTTTGAGCCAGCTTTGTGCTAGACTTCAGAAATACTTCAGTCTTGGTGCCTTATGTGAACAATAATACAAACAGAGCAGGTTTTTCTGTAACATAGGCATTCTTCAATGCTATGTTAGATTTAATAAAAAACATGGCCTGCAACTTGAGACGGCACAGTCTGCCACATGGTTTGCATTTAGTTTCAAGAGGACATGCTGTGCAAGCTCACCGACTACAATTTGTAAATAGAAATGTGTGCCGTAAAGTAATAAGTTAGAAACTTAATTAGTGCAGATTTGTTGATTAGTTGATTATGCAGTTCAATTTCTCTTGCAAGTAACGCCCACTGCATTGGCTAATACACCTCAAGAACTAGAATCGTACTCTCTACCAGAGGCAGTTTTTTAGAATTCTGTATACTAGTGTAAAAACATTTGCGAGGCTCAATTGTAATTGACGTTTGCTTGTGATGGCTTGTAAAGAACAATTGTATGAACAATATCTGTGGATCCCATTCATTGTGGGAATATGTTTGAGAGAAGTTTGCATTAATATTTGTGAATAAAGGATGCTGTTCGAGCCTACTGATCATTTGCAAGTAGAGACCACACAACCCAGTTCAGCACATTTTCACTGGGATCCACTTTGCTCAACATAAGCTTGTACTCGACCATTGACATGCTACACAGGGCGATGAAGGAACGACGACGGAGTATGACGACTGTATGACGACTGTATGACAACGACACAATGTGATGACCATGGGATGACGATGATGGTATGATGTGTGGGGTTGCCCCACGTTCGGCGCCAGATGTGAGAGTATGACCTTTGCTCTTGGGACTAAGGAACGACAACACAGTAGTACAGACAATCACAAGGGCATTTATTGCACCTTTATACACTAGTGCCTGCTGGCCGACTCACAACATATAAAACATGCTGATGGGCGCATGACAAATTAAAGAAGTCCGACTCACCGCTACCAGATAGCGAGCGAATATGTTTGCTCCATGCTAGACACCAATGCCTGGTCGTTCGCGTGTACGGTCACATGAACGGTGGCCCGCTCGAACGATCACGGTCATCCGTTCCAGTGTAAGGCCTTGCAAGATCGTCTTGCAGAAGCATGGATCGGTGCACGCGCGGAACGTCCGTGCCACTTGCCGACCACGAGCCAAAAAGGAAGAGCCTACTCCCTGTCGCGCCCGACTAACCCTGCCGTTAGGTGCATTAGCAGCGCAACACTCGCGCCATCTCTCGTAATGCACTGCAACCTGACTGACCGCCGCCTGCACTAAGCTATGCAGAGAAGCCGGATTACAGGAGATGCGAGAGCCATGCGGGGAATGCAACATCAGGGGACGCACGAGAGTCGAGCGTCCCCACAGATGACAATGACAGCAATGTAATGGCGATGGTGGCACGAAGACACTGGAATTGCTATGGCAAAATGAGACGCTGAAACAATGATGGAAATGGCATGACGAAGATGTGACGATGCTGGAGTTACGAAAATGACATTACGACAATGTGCTGCAGTTGCTAGGATGATATCAATAGCATAACAATGGCATGACGAAAACAGTGTGACAGAGGGAATTACTGCATAACAACGATAACTGCATAACAGCGATATGATGTTGCTACAATGTTTACAGTGGTATGACAACAATGGTATCATGCTGGAATGACAACAATGTGATGACGATGCTAAAATGATTGCAATGGTATGGCAGCGACGGCATAATGACAATGGTATGATGATGCTGGGATGACTACAATGGCAATAACTACGACAAAATGGCGATGAACCGAAGATGATGAAATGATGGCGTTGGCGTGACAATGACTGTGTGTTGAAGCTCACGTCTGTGCTTACTGCATCATCTACCACTTCAGGCTGCCTCGATTCACACTATATCCAGTGTTTGTTTGCACTATGTCTGGTACCAGCCAGTTGTCCAATTGTCAGTTGGGTGCATAATTTTATACTGCACTATTACCGAAATAGCCCCCCAAATATGGTGAGAGAAGCTGCACTCAGAGAAGAATGTGTCCCATTAAAGAAAAATACTCGGTATAACGTTGCAGACGCATTGGTAGATATGTTGCACATAGAAGGAGATTGAGAATGATAAGCGTATACAGTTGACTGCCATTGATTTGACCCTTGCGGGACTGAAATATTTGGTCGAATTATCGTAATGATAGAATTAACTAACGGTGGCAGAACGAATGACTTCGAATCTTTTTTTAAAATCAAGGGAAAGATCCTGACAACTTTTTTTACTTGACCTTGATCAACATAGCTTTGCAATTTACACGCGGCGCCATGCTGGACGAATGAAGTGGACTGCTGAATATGGGGCCATAACAGTAGAGAAAACAAGCAGTAATGGATGGCCTCATGGGTGGAAGGAGTGTGAGCCACTAACAGATAAAAATAAAACTGCTTCACACCTAGGGAAGCATTCCACTATCTGCTAGATTTCTTGTGTTTTCAAGCTTTTCATAACTGCTGTGAGTATAAGGGGGCACCAGTGTGGTCGAAAAAACTGAAACGGTATGCTTTCGTGTTAAACTAAATGCATTTTCCTTCCATGGTATCATATTTCCCAAATTCTAATATGACCCCAGACCTAGCGTGCATCCAAATTTTTTGAGGGCTCAACGTAAGAAAATAAAAGTGCACCTGAATATAATACGCTCCCAATCAATAAAAGAAAAATATAGTATGCCCCCACATTTGCGATCATTAAAAATTAGGCATGCAGAATTACCTTAACAGACGGGAATTTTTTTTCGTGACCTTTTATAATGGAAGCCGTGCATTGTTGTCACCATTTGCGCTTCGTTGGTTACAGATGCCAAGCACACAGAGGCGGTACTCTCGAGCGATCACATTTAGAGATACTGCTATCAGTTTCACAAGACTTTGCATCTGATTTGTCAAAGTATGCATCTGACAGCTTTCCTGGCATTGTGTGGTAGAAACACTGGGGCCGATTACGTAGATGCATCCGGTGCCAATTGGCACAGAACTTTGTGAAACTCATAGTATTTCTAAAGTTATTGCCAAAAGTACCGCTCAGCATTGTAGTTGAGCACAAAATGAACCAACAGCAACCTTCACAAAATCGTGCTCTGTCACCATTTCGTGATGCCGATAATGCTGCGTCTGGTGATTCTGATGGCAAGCTGTTGCCAACACTGCGAACATGGTTTTGGTTTCATATATGACTGTAATGTGCCAGCAATCTTTTAACCAATTTTTTCAGAAAAAAGGTGCCACATCGCAAGGGCCTCTCGAAATGCTCTTTTAGCTTCTTTGACAGGCTGTGTAAGTTCTGATAAATGTGGTAATGTATGAATTCTTGCCGGGACCTTCCAGTGAGTCCGAATTAGGCGAAACGTCAAATGAACGGGTGTCGACTCTGTTAACGGTACTACGAGAAAAAAATATTTATGCTTATTCCTGCTCGCAGTTAGGTTAGGTTAGGTCTGACTAGGTTTTATAACTGCAGAGCTGCGCATGTTGCATTGTGTAAAAAACAGTAAGAACCTCCTCTTCCACCACGTAGGTCTGCCTGGTACGTGGAGAAACTAGCAGTCAAGGTTGGTGTCCAGGCTCCGAGCCTGAGCCCTGCTCAGTTGGAAATGGCTGCCACCCGATGGAGTGCCAACATTGTGAGTGTGGCTGCATTGACACCAGCGTGTACAGGGGCTGTATTTTGGAAAACGTCTTACGAGTACATTGCTTTCAAGCTACAGCCAAACCTCCATATAACTAACATGCATATACTTAGATATAATGAGTATTGGATATGAAGTAAATATAGAATGCTCCTCACCAATACCTGGGTAACTAAAGTATTCTTACAACAAATGTAGGATGTAACAAACTTATTTTCATGTCATATGCGACTTTATTGTTATGAATTTCGACTGTATACACCAATTGGGTAAACTGGCAGAAACAGACGTATTATCGCACATGCATTGTTTTGCTTTTTTTGACAGTGATAGTTTTTCTCGGACTGTCAATGTTGTCACTTTCTTGCCTGGAGTAACACACATCGACTGTATGAGAAAATTACATATTGAATGTACTTGCTGTTATTGTTGTTCTTTGAGTGTTGCTTGTTTTTCGGGGGACAAGTTCACCCAATAACAAATCAAGTTCTTAACTTACACACTTGGAAGTGCTTGGTCCTTCACCATCACTACAATGTGGCAATATTAAGAGAGGTCTGTTGGTAGGAAATGCAGGAACGTGTGAGCTTTGTTCATTGATCTAAAAGGCTATCACTTCTAACTGCAGAAATGTGCTGACCTTTTCTTTTTATTCGCTGAATGTAAGGGATGAACACTTGAATTATGTCCTGTATCCAATTTTGTGAAGCTGCATTCGTAGAAGGCAGTTTCGAGTTTTCAATCCTTTGATCAGGGTGGTCAGAGTGCAGTCACTTCACAATCGCTTCACCAGATGCCCTTTTAGCTTCTTTGACAGGCTGTGTTCATCAATGACATGCCTGTAAACCTGAACTTGTGCATGCCATTAAATTCTTTCAAGGGTCCCTCAGGAAGTCTGTGAGCCATAGTTTCAAAACCACCAGTGTAGAAATTCACAAATGACTGGAGTCATCCACAGTATGCCAGGAAAACACCTCCAGGTGGATGTATTTGCATGTGAGAAACGTGCAGATCAATGAAGTTATAGGAGAAGGTTCACTTGAACGCTCTACACGTCCAGGTGGGTTCTAGAATTTGAACCAGCCGTAAGTGTCTGCAATGTTTTGTGCCAGTAACCATGGCAATGGGAAGTTGGTAGCAACATTTACAAGCTAACAACAAAAACAACAAAAAAAGCTTTGATCAGTTAGGCCTTCAGCTAAACAAAAAATTGGGCGAATCGGTATAGTTCGACCATATAAAGAACCAGCACACAAGTACATTAAGGTAGATCTTACGGCAACACTGGCTGTTTTACTCTGCAGGGAAGAGCTGTTGGTGTCTTCCTGGGCTGCATTCTGGGCATGTTCCCGCTGTTGTTTCTCTCGTCAAAAGAGGACATGAGGCAGCGATCAGAAGATCGGCAGTCGCAAGACAAGAAGTCTACCAGTTGAGCTTGCCTGCCATCTCGCACCTTCTGCCGAACCTCCTGCCAAAGAATGTTGACTTCCTGAACGCTGCCTAATCTATCCGGCCTGCACGTCCAGCCTTCCTTCAACTGGGAAGCATATAGACTATAACGCACCTCTCTGCCTTTCTTCTTGGCTGCTGGTGCCTCGTGGGCTGTGGGAGACCGCTGACTGCGAGGCATGCCGTAACTGACATTGTCTATGAACTCTCTATGTTTAATAACGTCTTGTGATCTCTGTGACAAGCCGTCTTGATTGCGCACGTGTTTTATGCACCCACACATACAGTGACGTTGGTAACCCGTCAACAGCCAGCCTTGTCTCCGAGCTGCTGTCGTGTGTTTGATAAGTGCAACTCAGTTGAAGCTAGCTCTTGCAGGTCTCATTGGCGTAATGCTCCCGGCCGAGCTGTTTTTTCCGCGAGTTGTTCAGAATGATGATGGTTAATCTCACTCACAAAACAGGCGTGCCTGTTGCTTGGCCGGGCGTGCGTTAGTTCCATTGTGGTAGCCGCTTGCATGGGGTGACGGGTTGTGGTTTGCGCTGCGCAAATTGTAATGCGGTGATATTTGAACTGTAGGCTTTGAGCTGGTGTGTCATCTTATGTGTTGTTGAACACTGAAGCTGAACATTTTCCACCATTGCATGTACTTAAAACATGAATGCCTCTTGCAGACTGCCTATCATACTGAATTGTTGCACAATTATGTATGTGCTCCACAAGAGATGTTTTGTTTCTCCAGACAAGGTTGTGGCGCTGTTAGTTAACCAGTAGAATAATCAAACCTAGGCACCGACATAGAACAGCTTAGTAGAGGTAGCAGGAAGAGGTGCGAAGTCATGAAACACCAGATGCTATCGTCTATATTTTACATATTTCCTCATTCTCTGAGGGCCACTGGGCAGTCAACCTCTTAGGCCACTGGTGTTGCATTAAGTACGCTGAGTGCGGAATTGTAATGCCATTGAATCCAAAGCTGTGCCACATCTAGAAGTAATCATCAATTTAGGTAATCTATAGTGTAATGTCGAGCATGTTCTCTTAGCTTATGTGACCAACTAGATATAGCTATTAGCTCAGCTGCACTTTTGACTGTAATGTTTACCATTCATGTTCACCTGTTCAAATCATATTTTAGGTTTCTTTGTGGCTTGCATGTAGAAGGCCACTGATTGATTGGCCCATGTATCCTAGTGGTAACAACTGCACTAGTCCTTTACATATTTTTTACCCTGTAAGATATTTGGGCTGAATCGGTCGGCAGCCCTAGCTGCCATCTAAGCGACGGTGTGAAACTATCGTCAACTATACTGACTTTTAAAAACTATTCCAAGAGACACCCCGGCTAACACATTCTCAAATGTGGTGGCACATGGCTGCTATTTTTGTATTGCCTTACGATTACTTCTGCAGTGTACAGGAACAACTCATTGATGAAATGTGCATAAAAGCTATTGAGATTCCTGGCATTTGAAAGAGCAGCATATGGTTGTTTGAGCCACTGATGCATTTGTGAGGCTCAGACTTAAGTCTGTCGGTTCTTAACTAATGTGACTTGTTGGTTGGGTGTACATCTGTCATATGAGTAGGGACATACTGTAACCAGGGCTGGTATTTTCTAGCGATGCTTTTTTCAATGTTATTCCTATTTGGACTTCGTCAGTGGTCGGAACAGTGCTCTGCCCCCTTATTGTCAGTGGTATCAGCTGGCCATGAACAGGAGATGATAGGTGCGGTAAGAATCGCTAGAAAATTGTGGCCTACGCCTCTAAAGGTCATCCCATTATAAACATTTCATGTAGGACCAATACTACATTAAAATCTGACAAGCTTATTCGATAAAAAATGTAAGCAGTGTTGTGAAATGTCGCCTCACCTGGGATTCAAGGAATGAGGCAATTAGCATTTGAAGACACATCAGAGCGACAGACTGAAAGTTGTTTCTTGTACATAGAAGGGCACTCTGTCTGTTAACTACTTAAAAGTGGTCACAACTGTGTGAAGTTTTGCAACTTGTACAGGCTACTGCACATTACATTTTCCACATGCTGTCACATCTCACGAAGTACGCCAGCTACAGTAGGTTGCCTCAATTTAGATATGGAACACAGCATGAAATGAAGAGGATCAGTGCCCATTCTCAATATTTCATGTTGTATTTCATTTTTAGCACGGAAAACATGTCAAACACCTGAGCGTACTTCTTGTGTTCGCTCATAGGCTGTTTTAGGTGCTTGCTTTGAATATTTAGGTGACACAGGTAGATGGATATTGCAGATATATGACATTATAGTCAAGTGTAGCCCATAACGGGTATTGATGGACATTATGGTTCTTGAATAAAAGGCAACAGGTTCTTGTTTCTCTTTATAGAATTAAGCTTAATGGCACACGAAAGATAACTGCTAAATTAGCTTATACTGGTCAGTTACTCATTAAAAAATCTGCTTGTCTTTCCTGCTGAAATAATAAATGTAGCTAAGAAATTGCAGCTCAAACTTAGCTTTTCGAGGTTTGCGCCATTACTGGAGCAGCAGTAATATCAGTGTGATGTTGTAAATGTCACTGCATTTTCACATGTTTTGGGTGCTTCCATGCAGAAGGAAACAAGTTTGAATGGTACACAATCATTCTTTATTTTTAACCAATGCCTCCTTTACTAGATGCCCGCCGCGTTGCTCACTTTCCCATTGTAGCGGCGGTTCCCTTAGTTGAAGTTAGTTCAGCATAAATTCCGTGAGGCGGCGCTCATTGCCTTTTCAACTTCCGGCGGATGTGGCAACGGCAGCTGAATGCATCCGCCGGCACGTTATATGCGCGAGCGTCTGTTAGCGAGCGTTATCGCGGGCCTTCGAGATGCTGACAGATGCCATGTCAATCTCAGAGGCCGCAGCATGTGATTGCAAGTTGCGGGCGTTTGCCATGAGAGGCGCTCGTTGCCCTTTCGCGGAGGAGAGAAAAGGGAGAGGGCCCGGAACCGAGCTACCGGACAACGCGGCAGGCATCTAGTAAAGGAGGCATTGTTTTAACCAACAAGCACCTAGCAGGCATTGTCAGAATCTAGAACATTACATGGAGCTGATGCACAAATTGCACAGTTGTGTTGTCACCCATGTTTTGATTTTGCATCCTTTCCACCCTGGCTTTCCATCCTGCTCCCAGTAGGACTCACCTGTTTGGTATTCCATGAGAACTTGTTCTTGGTCAAACTGGTATTTACTGAAAGACATATTTACTGCTAGAAAGACAAATACGCAGGAAGAAACAGACAAATTTGAAAATTACTGCCCATGTTGTTTATGTTTTATACTGTGTAGTATTCCTCCCTCTAGCCACAAGTACGACCTTTTGTCTTCCAGAACTGTAATCTACCAATCCTGCTTTACCCTACAAAGCCCAGCCACCATTCCTCATCAAGAAAAATTAGGACAATTTTTTGACATTTATTCCTGGTCATGGAAGGTGCAGTTCTACAAAAAAAAAATTTTTAATGTGAGTAGACAATAATTAGTAATTGGCTTCCTGAACTGTCACATGCTGAAAACTCACTCCAGCTTATCAATATCTTTCCCTAGCTCATTCCTCAGTTCCGCATCGCCATCATTGGCATCGCTATCCGCAGCACATCAATTGTGAGAAGTGCAAGTGATGCCGTGTGTGATTCCATCAATGAGAGAGGAGAGTTTGGTCATGCGAGCTCGGATTGCCACAACACCACCAGATAGAATGCCTTCCCCCCCCGCATCAGGGGAAGCGGAACTCACTAATTATACCTGTAGTATCGCACAATTTTTGCTGTGGTGCGGTCCAGCCTCGAGGGCCTTTCCCTTCGTGAGTTGGAGGCAGCGTGGAGTTGGCCACGGCGTGCGTGTATCTTTTGACGGGAGTGCTGGCGGCGATGGCTTGCTCAGCGAGCACTCCAGCTTCGGAAAGGAGTGTAAGTTTAAGCCAGCATGCTGTAAAACGTCCTTTAACCTGAAATGTCATAGAGGAAGCAGGACCTTCAGACCCTCAAGCAGTTTGGCAAGCTTACGATCGGGGAGCGAGAATGCTTAGCCCACGCCACAGCTAATTTTAAACATTTGTGACACACTCGTAACTGCCGTCTGAGTTTTGTTAACTTTTTCATGCCATAATGAAAATGTCGAGGTGTCAAATTCAGTATGCTAAAATGATGCATTGGGCTCTGTGGGGTCAAGTTGATATTTCTGTTTAGTGCCCCTTGAACTTGTATAGGCCTAATGCGAGTGGTCCAGGGTCTCCATGCTTGCGTGCTCTGTGACTGCAAGCAAATCAACATTTATAATGCTCAAAATCGCATTCAAGTGCACAAGAAAGAGTTCGGTGCATCAGAGCTGACAGCATGTGATGCAGTAAACATACCTAAATGTGGTGGCAGCTAACCAGCTACTAACTTGATTTACTGGTGCATTAAGGTTTAACTTGTTTCGATGTCATGTTACGCTGGATCGTTGTTTCGCCATTTCTGGCAGCAGTTTCGTTCTATGCATTGAATTTCTACCATACTAGGGGCCACACCGCTGATAAGACTACCGAGTGATAGCCACACAGAGTCATGAGCTGACATACACATTTCTCTCAAGCCCACATTGCACGGAAACCTAGAATGATCATCCCTAGGGATGTTGCAAGTTTATGTAGCTATTTATTGTGTTCTCACATATTCCTGTAATGTTTAGTGTAGTGTGTAGATGTGTTTGTGCATAGATCGAAGCTCATGTCATTTGACATTCTTAGGCCTGCATTTTACGGTAATCTTTTATTACAATGCCTGCTCAGCTATATTGCAATCATTGCCATGTTTTGGCTCAAAGGGAACACTTCAGAGCTTGAAGAGGCTTAGACATCGTAGCATTGCATGACGGTCTGTCTATAAGCAGAAAGATGCCAAGTTAAGCTATAGGTGAGGTGGGAGAATAGAGTATGAGGACGTTTAGAATACTTAAGCAACGTTACTATTCCAGCAAGCATCTTCAGGAATTAGAGCCAGGAGGTTTTTATAAAACTTGGTTAACACAACTCAGCGTAATTTAGGTAAATGTAGTCTGAAGTCTGGTCGGTAATGGTCTGTTTGGATTCGGCTGCTCTGTGCACATAAATGCCTATCTAAGAACCAGCATTCTAAGCAGTGTGGGTGCCATGTTGCCCCAATGCTATAGTTTACAGACAAAATGGAAAGCTGTGTGGAAGTGTGGGCTTTTCTGCATTTTCCATCGGTGCTGTATGACTGCTTGAAAATAACAGTCTATTTGAAAGCAGATGTTCCTTGCATGTTGGTTTGTTATTGTTCCCACATTGATGAATTGTCCCAGTGATTCAATCTTGATGCTGTTACAGAATTCAGAGTGTAATTCTGTCCTGCAGTACTCAACATTGTACCTGTGCCTGTTCGCCTCCTCTGACATGTATGAAGTGCTTTCCTGTCAAAAGTTGCGGACATGCATGACATGTAGGATAAAAATTACTCCTTGGAGGGTGTAATCTTGTTGACACTCCAAAAGGTGTATACCTGTAAGGGCGCAACATTTTTATGAATGCTTATCATTGTGAGATAAAAATTGTTGCCCAGAGTGTAATCACGTTCACATCCCAAAAGGTTCAAATGCTACACGCATAAGAATTTACTGTTTTTATCAAAGCTTGTGAAGATTTTGGAAATACTGCATCCCAGTGTTGTACTGACCATGGCCAAGGTGGCTTTTGTTGTGTTCCAGTGTGCACCAAGATTTAACAGTGCCTCTCTCTTGTATTGTTGGGAGACACTGCAATGAGATTCCCATCACAACCTTTGTGATAAACAGGGTTCTTGCCAAGGAGATACCTGAAAACCCTACCGGTATGCATTCATAGCATTTTTCTGAGACGCTGTGACGTCCAGACGTTCACACTGGGTCACAAGTTATGGGACTGCATGCTGTAGTATTTGGTGGTACAGCGTCTGTGGGACGCTTTTTCTTGGTTAAAATTTACATGTGAAAAATAGATGCCATTTGCAGTTGCTTGTGTGGGCTAATTATTGATGCATTGGTGTACTATAATTTTATAATTGTTTCATCTAGACAGTTTTAATTGGTACTCTGTATTTAGTAGCATATCTCCTATTGCAAGTCATGAAGCCTGTCAGTTTTGCGCCATGATCTTATGTTCCAAGTCCCACATTCCTGAACATATAAGCTTGCATTGGGAGTGGGCACTTGAGCTTACAATTTTTTGTCAGGGTCGTTATTATGGAATATAGTGGAGACTGCTGTATTTCATCTATATTTAAAGCTGTCCTTGCAATCGCTACCTAATCAGCCTGTGAGTTGTGATATCTTTTACCTGTGCTTGTTAATATATGCAGTGTTCACCTATTTTGCTGCTAAAAGAAAATTATAGCATTGTCCCAATGCTGTACGACGCGTGTTTGACAGCAATATACCATGACCAAACGTGCATCAGAATTCTGGTGCCTATTCTCTTGTTGACACTATGTAATTGTATGTGTTGTTATTGTTATAATGTATTTACCTCCTTCATGGTTATCATGCACTCATGGCTCCATTCTTGGATAACAGTCATTTTTGTTATTTATTAAAAAACTTACTGTGAAAAAAAGAAAAGAAAAACAAGACGAAAGCATACAGATTTATGAAACGTATAGCAGCTATTTATAAGGTTACACCTGCAAATTCTGTTTTTGAAGTTCAGTGCACTGATAAGATGATGTATTACCAGTGTGACTTTCATATTTTTGCATAGGCAATTGACTTTCTTTTTCTGGTGGATATTGGTAGTTTCTTTCTACATGTGTGGATTTAAGAAATAGCCTTTTGTTGGTCAAATAACAAAGTTTACAACTAGAAACAACAGTCGGCCTCTGAGGTGAGGCGCACTTTTATCGCTACTGTAAAACACAATAAAGATGTATCAACATTTGGGTAGCATTCTTCAACAAGTGCAGACCTAAAAGGACTGCAGCGCTTCTGGAGAAAATTTAGCCATGCACATTAGGTGGAAAATTTTGGCCCTGCGGTGTATATTGTGAACCCACTACCGGTGAGACTGTGATTAAGTGCAGCTATACTTGGTGTCTCTGCGTGGAGCGCGTAATTAGCCGCACGGCGAACTAGCCCTCGAGGTAGTTCACTATCCATCACTATGCACTGTGTCCATACTACGTAGTAGTTTATGAGCAGCAAGAAAGTGAACATGAGGTAAATCCCACATTCAAATTAAAACTGTGTGCTGCTAGTTTTTTTTTTGCAGCATGACATTGTCGCGAGAACAGGAAAGACCTAATACATCACCTTTTTGCAATGCTAACCCTCCAGACTGAGTTTCATTTTCTTTTGAACGCACAACTCATGCCTCTTCTTTCGCCGACACCGCGCACCTCGTGGCCAGACTTCGCCACATCATCATTGCCCCATTGTTGGAAGTGCACTGGCCAATTGTAATGCGGGAGTCGTTTCTTGGGATGATGTTGGGAAGGCACGTTCATTGCCGTTAAAGCTTTCTTCACTTTTGAAATGTAGCGTCGTTTCAACTCTGGGAATACACCCTCTGTGACTGGAGCCCAAATGCTGTCGAGAAGCAACATACTCCTTTCTTTTTGCTGCACATGGCATTTGTTCACTCGTTAGAGTGCATGTGGTGGTCAATTCTCGGAGGTCAATTCACCCAGCCAAGTATGCTGAAATCATCTTCCATCTTAGAACACCTCAAAGTTGTAACAATGTGCTTTCGAACACGTTGCCAGACTTAGAAAAAACTTGCTTTTGTTTTTTACCTTTTCTCTCTCTCTTTTCTTTTATTTTTTGTGCGCAAACCGGGCTAAAACCTGTACTCTCGTGTGGAGCTGACCTCGGGGAAATCATTGCTGCTAGTATACTTGTGGAGTAAGCCGACTGTAATCATTTTTGTGTTACTGGCAAATCAGCCGAAGTTATGCAGGGAGCGCTAAATATTCCTCTACGGGCATCAGTAGCTTCAAACTTGTTCTACCTAGCTTCTGTTTTCACTGGCGTCTGCACAGTAAGATGTTTTCTGGACTTTATTTCACAGGCAAGTCCAACTTCAAACAACAAAAATTAAACTGCTTGGTTTCTTCTTGGAAGCTAGCTTCTCTACTTGACTTCAAAGGCACCTTGAACTAACCTAGGTACACTCTGCTTGTCTTCTTTGTTAGAGAGAAATGTGGATACTCAAACCAGCTTTGCATTTCAGGCCAATTCAGCTTTAAACACTTGAACACCAATCACTACATGTAGCTTCTTCGAAGCTGGTTCCTTCGCAGCAGGATCGATCTCTTGTACAGACAAGTCTGCTGCAGACATTACCTTTCCTTTGCAGGCATCTGTACTAACAAAGTAACAATATGAACTATTCGATCATCGCTTGATTTCAAAGGAACCTTGAACTAACCTAGATACACCCTGCCCGTCTTCTCTGTAAAAGATAAGTGTGGATACTTGAACCAGCTTCAAATTTCGACATTGTTTTCAGCAGCTTCTTACACAAACCGCATCAACTGTGCATGGGACGGCACTGGCAAATATGTCTGACACATCACATCCGCCGCTTTAAAAGCAGTTCAAACTTGTAACCTACATTCACTCAATGGCCAGCTCTTCCTGGGCCCCCTTCCAGAGGAGACATGTTCACAATAACACATGTGCAAATCTCGTTTCATTCGCCTCTGTTTTACAGGTATGGCCAGCTTTCTAACAAGCAGAGTTGCTTAAGCATTGCTCTGCAAGGAAAATGAGTGCAAAAACAGGCATGCATACACTAGAAAGAGCTCATTCATGTTGCTTCCTAGGTGCACCCACTCTTTCCTGTCTTGCGCTTCTGCCAGCCTTCCTAATGCAAGCTTCAGAGAAAAGGTAGTTTAGGGATAAACCTGTTTAAAGGCTTGCCTTCTTTACAGGCACTTTGAAAAAGCGATGCAAAGTGAATTCACGTTCTCCAGATGAATCTCAAAGCTAAATTGTTCACAATAATAGACCTTGCGGGGTGAAACCAACTTTATTAATTGCCTTCATTCTTTAGGCAAGTCTTCATACAACTTCTAGACAACTGAACCTTGCTTGACATTTGGCTTTGATCATAAATTCTCTTGAATTCGAGGTGCTATCAAATGAGTTTTGCGGAAATCTTCCAAGGAAGAAGTTGGCATTTGCCCGAGACAGGCTTGAAGCTGCAAACGAAACTGAAGAAAGGAAAGCTGTAAAGTCGAAAAAGATATCCTTGTCCAGAGATTGAACATGCCGCAACAGCCATTTCAGGCTTCTGTTATCTAAGCCGACCATGAGACCAGCAGATGGCAAGGCAAGCAGATAGTATTGCTTGACTCTCGAATTCATGGCTTCGCACTACATGGAAACTGTGCTTATTGCAGAACGTCCTCAGTCCTATGCATTTCCAGACAGGTGGTGAATGTAGGTTGGAATCGCCCCGCTGGCTCATGTGCAAGATTTCCCTTGCGGCAGTGACTGCAAGGCATGAAAAAATGTACTGTTTAGTATATTTGATATACGAGTGTATTTAGTAAGAGTAATTAGCCATTGTGCATCATAGAAATGTTTTGTTATCTATACTAGATATTTCACGAAAATGCGTGCAAAATTCCTTAAAGAGTCCCTCACCAGGCCACATAGCGAATTTCGGTTACATGCTGGAAGCTATGTGCCCAGCGCTGGATTAAGGAGGGGGCTAAGGGGGCTCTAGCCCAGGGCCTCACCTCGGACAGTAGGAAAAGGGGGCCCATTTATTCTAACCTGCTTAGTATATGGTACCATGGGCAACGGAACTTCGAGTGACATGTATGAAGCGAGAAAACCAGAATGAGCAGACGGGGCCTCCCGCCTAATGTAACAGCATGCGTTTAGCCTGATCATTTGGGAAGAGCTTGTCGAGCTGCAAGAACAGGAATCCCCCGCCACCCCGGCGGCGCCCTCTTTCTTACGAAGCGAGGTGCGTTTGCTTGGAAGAGTTTTCGTGGTTTCTTGTCAGTCCGTCTATCCAGTGCTGTCTGGAGAGGAGGGGCGAGGGGGAAACACCTAAAACATGTAATGTGAAATGAGGACCTAAATCTCCCTTGCCCCTTGTCACCACCACGCCACCCTCCACCTCTCAAATAGTTCCGCCGCTGTCCTTCTCATAGAAAGGATGTGCTGCAGTACCCAACAGTGCCTCCCATTCGACTTTTCTTTATTATTTATTTATTTCAAGATTACTGCCAGCCTCTGATTAGAGGCCTTAAGCAGGAGGGGTTATATACATGACGAACAATACATTGAGTAAAAGGTGTGAAGCGTGAGCAAAATGAAATAGCACTGAATTTGAAAATGTGAACAGCGTGTCATTTTCGAAAACGTAGCATTTAGCGGTAACAATGTAAAACCATTCCAGAAGAAGAAAATGCAAACTGCTCTTAGCGCTAAGTTGACGAACACTTAAGAGACAGAAAAACAAAAATAGAAGAATATATGTATAGAAAGCATGGCAAACGATTTGAGAACATAAATCCTATCAGACAAACATAATGTAATAGTGTGTATAAAAATATGTAGCAGTGGCAGACGCATCAGAAAGCATGTGCGTTCAATTACGTGGAAGGACAGGCCGAAAAAAAAGAAAAAAGGAAAGGAGGGCAGAGATGTACCCCGCTCATTTATACAATTTCTTTAAGGAGTTTTAAGAATGATTCAATGGTGTCACAGGCAACCACCACAGCAGGAAGTACATTCCATTCCTGAATCGTTTGGGGAAAATATGAATTTCTAAACGCTTCTGTTTTGCAGTAATCTTTAAGCTGCTTAGCGCGGCTAGACCGAGTTGATTGACGAGCGAGAGACTTGGTATACGTGTCCTTGTCGATGCCTAATTTTCCATGATAGAGCAGATACATGTACTTTAATCGTTCTTTATATCTCCGTTTTTGTAGGATAACTAGTTCTGCTGTTTTGAGCATAGCACTTGGTGATGCATACCGGCTAAAGGAATTGAATACAAATCTTATCGCCTTTCTCTGAATTTTTTCCACCTTTTTTATGTTAATATCGCTATGTGGATCCCAGACGACGGATCCATACTCAAGAATTGGGTGGACAAAAGTTTTGTAAGCTAGCAGCTTTATCTCACGGGATGAGTTTCTTAAGCAATGCCTCAAGTAACCAAGCTTCTGTATGGCTTTCTTTTCTATGTATGACACGTGCTCATTCCACTTTAAGTCCGAGCTGATAACTATGCCCAAATATTTATAACTTGTCACGTGGTCTAAAATTTGCCCATCGATCAAATACTGATTGTTTAAAGGGTGTCGTTTCCGTGTCACAGTCATCGCTACAGTTTTTTTTGCATTGATTTTCATTTGCCATGTGCTGCACCATGATTGCACTGTAAAAAGCGAGGTATTTAACAGCGATTGGTCAGCGGGACTACAGATTTCTTGATATAAAATACAATCGTCAGCAAACAATTTTATTTTAACTGGCAGTTCCTGTGCAATATCATTGATGAAAATTAACAAAAATAAGGGCCCAAGCACTGATTCCTGTGGGATTCCGGATAGTACAGGTCTTGAATGTGAATGTGTTCCGTCTATGTTTACAGTTTGCCGTCTCGAAGTAAGGTATGCTTGAGTCCAAGATAGAAGCGACTCATTTTAAGTATAGGTTTCAATTTTATCATGAGTTTGGTGTGTGACACCCGGTCAAATACTTTCTCGAAATCTAGAAAAATAATATCAATTTGCCCTTGCTCATCCAGAATAGCTGCGAAATCATGAATGGTTTCTAATAGCTGAGTAGTGGTTGAAAGCCCTTTACGAAATCCATGCTGCCTGGGGTCGAGAAAACCATGAAGCTCAAGAAAAACTGTTAGATGTTTAAAGATAATGTGCTCAAGAAGTTTGGAACATGTGCGAAGTATAGAAATGGGTCGATAAGAAGAAAGCAGCAATGAGTCTCCTCCTTTTGGCACGGGAACAATCCTTCCAAACTTCCAGTCATGAGGCAACTCGGATATATGGAACAACTTATTAAAAATCACACATAAGAATTTAGAGCACCGCCTGGCATACCGGAACAGGAATGTGTTGGGTATTGCATCGACACCAGAAGATTTTTTTGTATCAATGTTAAGTAATAGCTTTAGAACACCTTCTTACATTATTATAACATCACTAATAGGTGGAACACTTTGAATTGTCGAAGGTATGGGCTTTTCACCATTATCAACTGTAAACACGGAACAGAAAAAGTTGTTGAAGGATTCTGCAACTAGTAATTTGTCCGACACTGGTTCACATTAATGCAGAGGGTGGGTACGGTTGTTTGAGGAAAAATGCCGCCAGAATTTTGCAGGGGACGAAAGGAGAAAATGCTTCATGGTGACATTGTGGTAGTAGTCTTTTGATTTTTTAATGCTTTGGCTTAAATGAGTGCGCAGCGCTGAAAGTTTGCGCATGTTACTTTCAGAGGGGTGCTTCCGAAGTTGTTTTCTAGTCTTCTTCGCCTTTCGTTCCAAGCGTACAATTTCTTTTGTTATCCATGGGCGGGTTTTGCGGACAGTGATTACCTTAGTCGGTACAAAGTTATTCACGCATTGCAACACAAGATTTCTAAAGTATTGCCAAAGATCCTCTACTGAGCATAAAGCAGACTGGGACAGAGAAACAAAGTTGGAAAAAGCTAAGTCCAGAGCATCTAATATATGTACATCATCTGCTTGTGAGAAAACAAGCACTGAACGCTTTTCTTGCTTAACCCTAGCGACATGGTCCAAACACTTCATAAGACATAGCATTCTGTGATCTGATATGCCATTGACGACGCTAAGTCCTGTAACCTGTGGAAGCATACTTCTGCTAACTAAAAAAAGATCCAAGGTAGATTCTGAGTCATTATGTATGCGTGTAGGTTGTTTTACTAATTGTGTTAGGTCATGATACATTATAAGATCAACAAAGGGTTCAGCGATTTGTGCACCTGGCCGAGGAAATTTACCGTCCCATACCACTGATGGAAAATTTACCGCGATGGTAATTTGGGTGGGGGAGGATGAATCCGATAGCAGCTGATGATGAGTCTGATGGCAGAGTCTAGGCAGGAAAGGAAAGAAGATGTCACATGTGCTTTGGGGCGCATGGAATGTTCACTGTTCAGGCTAGGGTTGTGGAAGAGTGAAGGGGGAAGTTGGAGAGCTGGACACAAAGGCCTGTCTCCAGGGCCCATTCCTGCCTAGCGGCTGCACACCCTCGCACGCGCTCGACGGAAAAGGTAGGTCAGACAGGCCGCCGAACTTTCCAGAAAGAAGTAGAAAAAGATGACTCAGAGGCGACGGAGGGCGCGTAACTTCGCCCGCGCTAGGAGTCGCCCTCTCCCCTTCATTCTCGCGCTCGGCATAGACGGTGCGAAAGAAAAATCGAGAACCTTCCAGAACAGACGATTGCTCCTAGCCAATAGGAAGACGAGACCGGAACGGGAGAAGGAGTGAGTTTGTACGGAGAAGGAGGGAATCTGTACAAGGAACTCTGCGTATGTGAATGCCTGCTTTGGCGCTAGTAACAGACAGACGCGGCGCACGTCTATAAAAGGAAGTTGATCGCGGGCTGCGATTCAGCCCCGAGCCGCCGGTTAAGCTTGCATAAGCCCGCCCGCTGAGGAGCTCCCGGGGGACGCACCACTCTCGGCCAGCCACGGAACATCCAGGCAGCGTGCGCCAGTCATCGGGACAGCCACCGTTGGACATCTGCGGTCGCATCGGACTGACGAAATGCCCGGTGAACAATTAGCATCCATTCATGCGAAAATGCTCAGTCGGAAGCATCAAAGTGGTGCGTTTAAACAAAAGGCGACGTTAGAAAGAGAAGAGCATGAAAAGAAGCTACCAAAGATGACAAAGTACCTACTGAATGCAGCTTCCGCGGAGCAGTATGATCACTCTACCCAGAGTCCGTGTCAAACTCCCAATAGTACCGACTGTGTTTCTCTGGATGACTTGCCAACTCCATCACCACGGTTTCCTGGCAAGAAGCAAGGTTTGACTCATCTTGGTTGTCTGGATCCTGTGAAAACGGCGCCAAACTCAGTCGTCCATATTTCTGAGCAACCGACACTAACCGAGCCCTGTCCTGTTCCTGAGTCAGAAGCGTCTATGCTGCTCGGCCGGGCCCCTGCCACAGAGCTCCAGGTGTCCGGTCCGCCATGCCCCATTTCTACTACTGCTGATCAACAGGTGCCAAACCTCAATGATATGAGCCTCCTTCTACTGACGAGCGCCAGGAAACAATACTCCAAAAACTGACTCGCTTGTTTCCTGTTAGTTTGGCTTCAAATAATCATGTTCCCACCCACAAAATGTGCCTTGAGAGGACGAATGGGATGGCTTCTCGTTGCGGCAACAGAGAAGTACAGACACCCCTGCAGCAAGAGGTACATTGCGAGATTTTCCAAAGTGACCCTGCTAAGTGGCCGGACGTTATTCTGACAGCTTTAGGAGTGTATGCCTTGAGATAGGGCCATTGTATTTTCAAAATTGGGCAGAAAATTTTCCGCCTTCCGAAAGGCAATACAAAGCTCAGAAACGCTATATGTCACCTCATCTTTTCGTGCGAAAGGCTGTAAATGGGGAGGCGTACGAGCGACACTGGTTAATGTACTCGGAGTCCAAAGGTTCTGTTTACTGTTTCATGTGCAAACTAGTTTCGATTTCAAGCAACCCCAGTGCTTTCACCACGCATGGCTTTTCTGATCAGAAAAGAGCAGAAGAAAAGGTTTGCGCACATGAAAATGTAGAATCGAGCACCGGAACTACTTGGCAGCATGGCTCGCCCGCTCTAACTCGAGCAGCGCGGTTGACAAGGAGCTCGTTAAGCATCTTATCACTGAGACCTCTTACTGGACAGAGGTGTTGAAGCGCGTAGTCGTTATAGTTAACCTTCTAGCTGAGCGCAACCTAGTGTTTAGGGGCAGTGAGGAGATTTTTGGTTCACCGAGAAATGGCAATTATATGGGAGTGCTCGAGGCCATTGCCAAGTTTGATCCCTTTCTAGAGGAGCACATCAAACGCTATGGGAACAAAGGGAAAGGTCACCCATCGTATCTGTCAAAAACCATTTGTGATGAATTTATCGAGCACATGGCAAAGGCTGTCAAGGAACGTCTCGCTGACGAAGTGGAACGCGCAAAATACTTCTCTTTAATGGTTGATTCGACTCCAGACCTTACATTGATCAGCTGTCAGTTGTTTTACAATACTATTTAAATGAGAAAGTGTACGAACACTTTCTTGGATTTGTTCCAATTGAATCGCATACCGGCTTGTATCTTTTCGATACCGTGATGTCCCTCTTGACAACCAATGACATCTCAATTGATGATTGTAGGGGCCAAGCTTATGATAATGCGAGTAATATGTCAGCAAAATACAAAAGACTGCAAGCTCAAATCAAACACCTGGACAAATTGGCAGTTTACGTCCCGTGTGCTGGTCATTCACTGAACTTAGTTGGCACGTGTAGCGTTGACAGTGGCCTTCAGGCAGTCAAATTTTTCACTGTAATTCAGAGACTGTATGTGTTCTTTGCTGCCTCCCCTAAGCGATGGAGGTATCTTTTGGACAGCATGGGCGGAACTGGCCAGCAGCTTGTTTTGAAAAGTTTCTCTGAGACCAGGTGGGCAAGACACGCTGAATCATGTAAGGCCATTCTGAAAAATTTCAATGCAGTATTGTGTTGCCTTGAAGCTGTATCAAAGAACGAGGAAGAAAACGGTGACACTAGGAACAAAGCGCACTCTCACTTCAAGAAAATGACAAAACTAGAGACTGCATTCATGGCGATTTTCTGGAGTGAAATCTTGGAGTGCTTTGACAAAACAAGCGTAGCACTTCAGAAACCAGGCCTAGACATTTCAACTGCTGTAGACCTGCTGAGCTCTCTAGAAGGCTTTGTTAATTCTTTGTGACCTCTCTTTGATACCTTCAAAGAGAGAGCACGCATGCTAAGTACCAATCAATGTTATCAGGATGAGGGCAAACACATCGTTTTGAGCAAGCACCCGGACGGAAAAAGCGATAGTGTGCTACAAGGTAGAAAAAAGTTTATTGTAGAGACCTACAAGGGGTTGGGGGGGGAGGGGGTTGTACTTGGTGGCTCTGCTTTGCGGGTGCGAAAGGTTCGGATTCTTAAAATAACTGACTGAAGTTGGGAGCGAGGCCTCTCTGGCACAGCAGGCTGAGAAGTTGGTGAAAACCTACAAAAATGATTTGGAGCCAGCATTTTCGGCTGAAATCGTTCAGTTTGCGAACTTTCTGCACAACTCTGTGTGCCAGGACACGAGTCCCCCAGGAATAATGAAGTTGCTGCACGAAAGAAAGCTTCTTGATGTGTTTCCGAACCTTTCTATTGCTTTGTGAATGTACTTAAGGATACCCGTGGCGAACTTTGAGACCGAACGATCGTTTTCCAAGTTGTCACTGATAAAAAATCGCCTTCGTTCGAGCCTCCTTGACGACAAGGTGAACTCGCTTGCTATCATGTCCATTGAAAGTGACCTCCTCCGCGATCTATCCTTCGAACAGACTATATCTGATTTCGCCAAAGCGAAGGCGCGAAAGATGCCATTTTAAAAGAGGACGGTTTGCACTATGCATGAATAGTTCCAATAAGTTCGTTGTGTCGCCTCCCAGCCTCCACGTTGCCAATGAAAAGCTGAGAAGTGTAATTCAAGATATGCAAATCTTCGTTGCTCGTCTTTGTTTGTTCTTCTTGTGATATTTAGCGTACGTGTTCATAAAGAACTGTATTTTTGTTGTTTTTGATAGTGCCACGTTTATTTGGTGTCATCCTTGCTTGTCTTACCTTTAACGAAATTATTTTCAAATAATGTTTTCTGATTACAGTTGGTAATTTTCATCTTTATTCTAGTGCATTTTTATGGTGTTTGTATTGCCTTAAGCATTGTATATATCTATTGCATATTTATAGAGTAACGTGTGTAACGATTGCTGCAGTCTGATGCTTGAATTTGAATAAAGAATGTTTTGGATGCAACCATGCGTCTCCTCAAGGGATTAAACTTAGTGATGCAAACAAAGCCTAGCTTCAGAAGGATCGACATCTGAGCTGTGCTCTCTTTTCTACGTTCTTGTTCGTCTTGAGTGCACTAAACATTCCCTTAAGGCCTATCTTTTGCTGAAAACAGAATGCAGATTAATCACAAAGTGAACATATGTGTTGGTGTTTACAACAGCACGCATTTCAAGTAAGTTTTGTTGTTTTCCTTATAGTAATAACAACAATAATAATCCCGTTGGACGCACTTCATTCTTTTTAGTAGCGTAGCAGGTGACAGGGGGGGGGGAGTCATATAGGGAAAGGGGGCCTGCAAGCGCATTAGCCCAGGGCCCCCCTTTTTCTTAATCCGGCCCCGTCGGGAAAGCATTGCTTTGAAAGGCACTCCACACGACTTCAGTAAGTCGGCGTTCAACTCGTAATCCTCTGGACGAAAGTGCAGCGAGCACACTATGCGATTTTTCGGCGCTTTGTCAACGCGCTGTGGCAGAGGTACGACACTTAACCACTTCGAACGGATAGGTTCACTCGTTGGCACGCAGTGACAAGTAACGTTGGATTCGCCGCTGCAACTGCCCTTGGCCAAGTTCCGCGGACTGTTCGCGCATCCCACGACATCACATGGACGTGGTGTTCTCGCTGCTTGTGCCAAATGCAAGTTTAGCGAGCCAGCAAAACCAGCGCAGCACGACGCGATAACGAAGAAGAAGTATTTTAATGACTGGAAAATGTAGAGAGGTCAGCCGGATAATGGAGCATCTGGCCTGCTACTCCACGTAAGGGAAGGGGACGAGGGGAAGAAAAAGGGTCACAATGGGGGATGATAATGGGAGGAACGAGGTGAAGGACACATTACACAACTGGTATCACAGACGTAAGTCCAGGCCCGTGTCACCTGTGTGTGGCGCTGTAGAGACTATAGAACATGTGCTCGTGGTGTGCCCTGAGTATGCGCGCGAAAGACTGACAATGGCAGATGCCTTGAGACATTTACACAATGGACCACTGTCGGAGGACCTCTTGCTAGGCGCAAGGCCGCAGAGTTGGCAGACAACAGAGACAACGCGTGCTCTTTGACGCGATAACGAAACAACTGAAACTCCCATGGAAACTCCAAAGCAGGCGCGGCGCAGCGTCAAACTAAAGCGAAACCTTTCGACCACCCATACTACTCAAGGGTAACGTCAAAATGTTATTTTTTTCTTAGAATCGAACAGAAGTAGAGAAGTAACATTTTCTTACGTCTTATAACCTAATGAAATGATCTTTTTAATACGAGTAGTTGAGTACTGGTGACGTAAATTATGCTAAAGAGTGCCTTCGTAATCGGGCTAGTACCGGAATGTCGCTGGCGGGGGTCTCAAATCGTGTCATGCATTTACCTCAATTTCTCGGTTACTAAAGCTCTGTTCGCGATTATATTGACGCTTATCACTTTAAAGTTATCACTTTAACTTGACTTTATAGTAACTTTTAGTGTCCCTTTATGAACCGCAGCAGACACCGGCTTCCGGGACATGCGGGGGAACTTCCGGTAGCGTCACGAGCTCCCGCCATGCTATGGTGGCTAGAGGCCCCCTCTAGCCACCGTAGCCATGCTCCCGCCGCGGACAAAGAGCGTGCGCATGGTGCCCCCATATAAGTTATTTCTTTATTCTATGCCCGTATGGTGCGCCGTCCAACCTTTTTGGTGGCGGTCAATGGCATGGTCAGTGGTGTCAGCGCGGTTATCTCATTGCCTGTGGTTCCCTGGGGCTGCTCAAGGCGACATCTCGTGACGGCAGCAGCAGACCATTTGAGCTCTAATCCAAACGGGCGTGTCGTCGTCAGCTCATACCCAGGGTTGCCGGATTTGGCTACTTTGCGCCAAATTGGCTACTTTTTGAGGCTGTTGGCGGGGAAAAAAATGCCTTGGCTACTTGGCAACATTTTTGGCTACTTTCGAAATAGCTTGACTATTGTAAATATTGGATAGAAACTTGTGTAACTCATATTATGCAGCAACATTAGCAAATATTTAGGCCAACGCACGACGACGACACTCCAAATGTTTTTAAGCTGGCCCATCATCATCGTCAATCTGACTCGGGCGCTTTCATTTCATACAAAGAATTTTGCACTGGTGACGTCACAGCGTGTTCCATCTTTGCATTGACGTTCCGCGTCAGGCCTTCCGCACATTGGGCTTCTATTTTCGGAGTTCTGGCAGCCAGACGGCAAACAGCTCGTGCCGATCCTGATGGGAAGTCAACGTGAGGTGGAATCCTAAGACAACCCGAAGCTGCCCGAAGTTAGCAAAATCGAACACTTGGACAGCTGGCCGCGGGATAAACGTAAACATGCTACCAGCATGTCAGCGGCCGGTCTGGCCGGCGCGCTCTCGGCGTAGTCGGTCCATTTATGTGTTCCCAGCTTGAAAATGTACAGCTGTATTCAGGAATACAATCACTTTTTGCGAAATTTCACGCGACTGGGCATCTCACTTTGCAGAGCGCAACAAAAGGCCTGCGACGCGTCTGATGCCAAGACGCAAAATCGCACGTAAATAATCGCGAAAGCGATCGCTCGAGGATGCCTCGAGCGTTGACATTCCTCGAGAAACGTGTGCCAAGATTAACTCAGGCACCTGAACTGGTGCTGTGATTCTGATTTGTGATACTATTCTAGTCATACTGCATGCTGATCAAAGCGCTCTTAGCTGTAGTCATTTATACACGTTTCATAATATTTTTTTATGTTCCTACATTTACTAAAAGCAGCTTTAAGTGTTGGCTGTGATAAAGTCTTCAGAGTTGCATAATAAATGAAAATGCAACGTTTTTCCTTAACGTGGCTACATTATTTGGCTACATTTCTGCATGTGGCCAAAGTTGGCTACTTTTCTGGCTACTTCCCGTGATTTGTTGGCTACTTTTCAAATTTTGGACCTGGCAACCCTGCTCATGCCCATTTCAAAGTTGTTCTTTATTCTGTGCCCATTTCGAAGATGACTGAAGCGACTTACACGTTGTCTGGGTTCGGAAGCTTCCTAGAGCGGCGACGCGTCACCTTCGTCGAGCCGCTGCCCGCCTTTCGAGTGTGCAGCATCTGCGGCGTCGTAACATCCAGCACTCGGCTTCTTCCCTGCTGTCACGTCGTGTGCGACGGCCCCTGCGGCCGCCAGGTTCATGCAGCGGGTTCCTGCCCTCTAGACGGTCGCACTGTCACGACATCCAGCATCGTGCCCTTCAAGTTCGAGCAGTCTGAACTGGAGCAGCTTCTCGTCCGTTGCCTCAACTGCGCCGACAACTGCACTTTCGCCGGCAAGCTGAGCGAGCTCGGGGATCACCTGTGCGCGTGCGAATGCGACGCAGTCGAGTGCCCTAAGTGTGGTGAACGGGTGTGCCGAAACGAGGCAGCAAGCCACTGCAACACGTGTTGTGACTCGGCTACTTCCATGACCCGGGACGCGAGCGGGACGAACGCATGCGCCGCCGTCGAAGAAATTGCGCGAATGAAGCAAGACCTCGAGGAGCTGCGTGAATTCGTGTCCAAAGCAGAAACAGTAAAAGTCGCTATCGCCAACGACGTGAACTCCCTAGCAGAGCGCGCAGAGCGCTTCGAGACTCAGCTGATGTCTGTGGCTCAGGAAGTCGCCGACTTGAAGCGCCCGTTACCTGCAAGAGCTATGAACGCGGGTTTTCCACATGGACTGCACCGCAGTGCCTCCAAAAGTTGTGATTGCGCTCTAACATTGTACAAGATTGGTAAACCGAATTCACAGTGTGGTTCGGAAGTAATCGGCGAACTATGCACGCTGAAAGGCTACACCTTTCGTGTATCGATCACGACACTTGAGAGCCAATATAAATTCCAGCTGTTTTTCTGCAGCGGTCTTTGGGATGACTACGTGGACTGGCCTTTCGCAAGCACTGTCAAATTGAGGATACTGCATCCCAGAGACAAAACGAAGGACGCCACGATTCCAGCAATTCGACTGAAGCCAGAACCTTACTGCTGTCGGAAACCACCACGAGGCAGTTATAACAACGGCATACAGTTCAAAGAGTTATATCGACCGTTCATACACAATGGCAACTACATGCTCGGCGGGAACCTGTATCTGAGCGTCGAATTCTTTGAATAACTGGTAATTGTATCATCGGGTACAGGTGATTGTTGTGGCCTCCGTTTGCGAGGCTCTGCAACAGGCTTGATGTGCTAAATGTGCTTCAAGTGGCATCAATAACATATATAAAGAAAGCTCTATTCCTGCTGTTGTCGTGTCTGTACTCTGATATAGCTTTGTAGCATGGAAAGAATAGACGAGATTGAAGGGAAACGGTATGCATGTGCGCAAACCTTAGCAACTAGCCCGATGACTGTTGGCGTCTTATGTAGAAATGCAGGACCAGCGCAGTATGCTCGCCTAAGGAACCATTAAATATAAAGTATGCACTGTTCAACAGCAAGCACTTTTGGTAACGTTCACAAAAATTGCGCGAACTGTGGTTCCAATAAAAAAAATGTCTTCGCCAAAGGGGCCCTCTCTCCAGTGAGCCCGAATGGGAAGAAGCCCTCAAAAGTCCGGACCTCAAACTCCATCTCAAGGCCGTCCAGAGGGCCCAAGAACAGGCGGAGCGTCACCACGTTCCCGTCCCGACTTGGGCGTCGCCTACGGTTTCGGCCCAAGGAGCTCCCCGCGTGCGATCTCCAACGGCTTAGACCCCTCAGGACCTCAATAAAGTTCTTGACTGACTGACTTCGCCAAAGGAATAGCCCATGTAGCATCGAACTACACAGTGCGTGCTTTCACGTGAAGGCTGTCGATAATATACACCACGAGCCCCGCGAAAAGGTGCATGAAAAGGTGCATTTTCATTTCCCACCCGTCGCGCCGTTCACGGAGTGCGACGGGCGTCCGATCGAGCCATCGAAAAATGGTGAACTGAATGGGAAATGCAGTGCATAGTTCGAAACAAGATACCGCAGGGCAGGAAATTTTATATGCAATATACAGCCGCGGTTCGTGAAGTTTTCACGACAAGGCTTCTGAAGAGCTTGTGCGCTATCTGGCAATGACTGTGCGGTTCCAAGCGGCACACAAGGGCCGTATTTAACGAACCTAAGCGATGGATGTATCTTTTGGACAGCATGGGCGGAACTGGCCAGCAGCTTGTTTTGAAAAGTCTCCCTGAGACCAGGTGGTCAAGACACGCTGAATCATGTAAGGCCATTCGGAAAATTTTCAATGCAGTCTTGTGTTGCCTTGAAGCTATATCAAAGAAAGAGGAAGAAAACGGTGACACTAGGAACAAAGCGCACTCTCTCTTCAAGAAAATGACAAAACTAGAGACTGCATTCATGGCGATTTTCTGGAGTGAAATCTTGGAGCGCTTTGACAAAACGAACTTCAGAAACCAGGCCTAGACATTTCAACTGCTGTAGACCTGCTGAGCTCTCTAGAAGGCTTTGTTAATTGTTTGTGACCTCTCTTTGATACCTTCAAAGAGAGAGCACGCACGCTAAGTACCAATCAATGTTATCAGGATGAGGGCAAACACATCGTTTTGAGCAAGCACCCGGACGGAAAAAGCGATAGTGCGCTACAAGGTAGAAAAAAGTTTATTGTAGAGACCTACAAGGGGTTGGGGGGGGGGGAGGGGGTTGTACTTGGTGGCTCTGCTTTGCGGGTGCGAAAGGTTCGGATTCTTAAAATAACTGACTGAAGTTGGGAGCGAGGCCTCTCTGGCACAGCAGGCTGAGAAGTTGGTGAAAACCTACAAAAATGATTTGGAGCCAGCATTTCCGGCTGAAATCGTTCAGTTTGCGAACTTTCTGCACAACTCTGTGTGCCAGAACGCGAGTCTCCCAGGAATAATGAAGTTGCTGCACGAAAGAAAGCTTCTTGATGCGTTTCCGAACCTTTCTATTGCTTTGCGAATGTACTTAGCATACCCGTGGCGAACTGTGAGACCGAACGATCGTTTTCCAAGTTATCACTGATAAAAAATCGCCTTCGTTTGAGCCTCCTTGACGACAAGGTGAACTCGCTTGCTATCATGTCCATTGAAAGTGACCTCCTCCGCGATCTATCCTTCGAACAGACTATATCTGATTTCGCCAAAGCGAAGGCGCGAAAGATGCCATTTTAAAAGAGGACTGTTTGCGCTATGCATGAATAGTTCCAATAAGTTCGTTGTGTCGCCTCCCAGCCCCCACGTTGCCAATGAAACGCTGAGCAGTGTAATTCAAGATATGCAAATATCTTGTTCGTGTTCGTCGTGTTCGTCTCCTGTTTGAATTAAAATGAAACATGGCATATTTCCAGTAGCGTAGCAGGCTGCGGGGGGGGGGGAGTCAGTATAGGGAAAAGGGGGCCTGCATGCGCATTAGCCCAGGGCCCCCATTTTTCTTAATCCGGCCCCATATGTGCCCTCCAAGAACTGTTCTACCGCAGGAATTTTTTCAAATTCATTCATTAAAGGGGCCTGTACGCTCGGGCTTGGTGAAATGACTCATTCCGCGGGTACGGTCCGCGGGAAACGGAAGTACGTTCCTCTTGCTACGGCATGGAGTAAAACAGACTTGCAGACAATTGGTTTGTAGGTTTTACTCTCTAAAAATTAAACGCCCCCTCACCAGGTCTGGCCATTTTGAGCTGACAAGCGCAGAGTATACAGTGTGCGATAACGATCGTGTCTGCAAAGTATTACATCGCTACGCGCCGCGGAAAGATCTGAAATTGCAAACCGAACGCTGTTTTCCCTCATCCTCGTGGCCGCCGCGCTCCAAGCCAGAGGATGATGTACGCGTGCTCGCGCTGTGGTTTCGCTCGGGGTGACACGTGACTTCGAGAATTATTCAAGCCAAAATCTGTTATTTGTGTGATATGTCGCTAGAATAGACGAATTAAAGCTTAGAGAAATAATAAAACACACAGACCGAATGTCTGCATGTTTTTGTTTTACTTCGCACCGCAGCAAGGTAGATGTGTTTCAGTTTTGTCTGCTTGTCCCACCTTGTGCAGTCGCGCGCGCAGATACTGAAACTATGTCATTTTCTATCGTGTTCCAGGGCGGGATCATGCTCTGTGATCCGCTTTTGTCTGCCTCATTATTCGTGTAGCACAGTCTTGTACCGTTAGTCAGGTGTCCTCGTGCACAGAGCGCGAAATCCTGTGCTGCGCGAAACGAGACAATCGCAACAGCTCGCGCACGACGCCGTCAGCAAAAGTGCGCCGCGCCGCAAAAAAAAAAACTAAAAAAAAATGAAGGCGGGACCTGTGACGCATGCGTCACGTGATACTCGAGGTCCGGTATGGGAGAACGAAAGGAAGGAATTTCGCTTGCGGAGGCTGGACGGGGCAAATGGAGAGAGCGTCTATGTTTGCGGTGAAGCTCGCCTCCTGAAATCATGGGTTCGCGGCACTAAAATATTTCTATCTCGGCTATTAATGAGCCGATTTGAAAAATTTTTGCGGCAGAACTCTCCATAGAAGACACGTAACAACTTCCAGCGTATAACGAAATTTGCTATGGGGCCTGCTAAGGAGCCTCTGAAGTCGGCTATTGAAGCAACAGATCAAACAACTGATGTTGCCTTGAATGATTCCCGAAGTCGCATGTCATTGTGAGTGACGTCACAGCGCTGTACTTGGCCCACTTGTGCGATTGACGTCCACTCTTCGGCTGGGAGCGCGGCTCCCCCAAGAAGGGCGCACGGCGATTGGTTTCAAATTTCACCTCTTTTCGCGGCATGTAGCGGTGTATTACTTTGCGGACATGATCGTTAGTGCGCATTGTATGCAGGTCAGCTCAATATGATCAGACCTGGTGAGGGGTCCTTTAAATATTCACCGGCGATCACGATACTACCTAACGCGAAATTTGAGCGCAGCTCTATACGTGTTTTCATTTCGCGTGTCAATATTTTGTATAATGATTACATAGGTACGCGGTTTATACTAAGAAGAGAACACTCTAAGTAGCGTAGTTGGTGCGGACAATCTGTCTCGTGCGGCACACTGCAAACGGAGCGAAGTATGGTGCGACTACCTCGTTAATCGCGAGAGGCAGCGCGCAGGTGATGCGGGGGCGCGATTCACAGCAGCTGCTGCAGACAGACCTCCGCTCATGCAGCGCTTTGTATCCACACAGACGACACGCGCTACTCTGGCGCCATATCGTGGCCATCGTCGCCGCACACCAAGTCTTGCGCGGCACTACGCTTTTCTTTTCACGCTTTCGTTTCACTAACGACAAGAGCTGTCCTTATATATTGACACGTGTACTTATCTTTATCGAGCAACCACGTTTCGCCGCTTAACAACTGTAATCGCACAGCGAGGGACGCGCCTGCATGTATCCGACGTTTCTGGAAAGTTATCGATGCTTTTACCCGGCTGTCTGTTGTCGCCGAACCTTGCGTTATCTGATTTCATCGCGTAACGCGAATGGTGTAGAACTTTGTGGAAGGCACGCGGGTCCGAACGATTAGTCTGGAACGTTCGACGACTGCTCTATAAAAGCCGACGCGCTTGACCCGCTGATCAGATTTACGACGATCGCCGACTGTGTTCGCCGCTCTCGTTGTGCTTTAAGTGTAGCCTGTTTTGTGGGCACAGGTTCGCCCAATAAAAGCTAGTTTTTGCCTTTCACAGTATTGCTACTGTGTTCTTTGACGTCACGACCACGTGACAATATCGTGCCACCAGTGCCAGCGGCGACAACACCCAAGGGAGCGTCACGTCGAGCCTCACTCGTAACCCTCGTAACCGCACGCCATCGCCTCTTGCAGGAGCAGTGATCCCCGTCAGACAGAAGCTGGTACCGCGGACTGACCTCAGCATCTGACGCCGCAGACGAGCGTAGCCACCCTTGGGAGCGCGGATGAGATCGCCCACGCGGTTGCGGACGCCGTGGCCGCCGGCAACTCGGCGCATGCGCAGGCTATCTCCCCTCCGCTCCTCTTGCGCTTTCCGCCTCATGCTTTCACTGTAGCCTCCTCCTCCGCTTTCCTCCTTGCGCTTTCCTTGCTCCGCGGTGGCGAGAGGTCTCGCTTTTCACTCCCCGATGCGCTCTTTCATCCTTCGCTCTGCTCGTTCGCTCGGCAGAGCGCCGACGCCGCCAAGGTACGCCGACGCGGGAACGGTCCCTTAAGAGCGCCGCACTAAAATGGTAAGATGAGGTAACCAAATAATTTCATTTGTATTGGTTTTACGACAGAGTCATACATTTGAAAATGGCTCGATACAGTCACTAGACAAGTAATTTTGCAAATCGGGATAATTAACTCTTCAACCAAGAGACTGACGCTAGCGGAAGTCTTGAAGCGCGCCATATCAAAGGAAATCACCATTTCCAGAAATGCAGTGAGTGAGTGAGTAAAGACTTTATTTGAAAACAAGGTATTGACGGATGACCTTGTTGTTAGGCAGCCACGAGCCCCTGGGCCCGGGCGGCTTCTTCAGCTCTCTCGATGACCTTGGCCTGCAGGTCAGGGTCGGAGCTGAGCAACACGGCCTCCCACTGCTCAGTACTACTTATTTCGTGATTTGTGTGATTTTCGGCTGGGCACGACCACATAATATGGAATAGATCCGCTTTTTGCTTACAATGCTTACATGTATTAGGGTATTGGTCCGGGTAGTAGTAGTGATAGGCTACGGGGTTGGGGTAGGTGTTCGTCTGAAGTCGTCTCCAAGCTACTTCTTGTCGCTTGTTAAGCGATTTGTGTGCTGGCGGGTACACTGCCCTGGCTAACCTGTAGTGCTGAGTTATTTCCTGGTAACTGACCATGCGATCCCTCCCTGACCCTAGCGTGAGCCGTCCGGTTGCTCGGTTGGCGAGTCCTCGAGCGGCGGTGTGGGCGGCATCGTTGCCGGGTAGGGAGGAGTGTGCTGGTGCCCAAATGATCTGGATTGGTCGTGGGTGTTGGTTTGTGTCTATTATGTGTTTTACGGGAGCCGAGACCCGACCTTTCGCAAAATTGCGTACTGCTGCTCTGGAATCGCTAATAATGTAATGACAATGTGTGGAGGCTATTGCCAGAGCGATAGCCGCCTCTTCCGCTGTTTCGGAGCTTCTGGTGCGAATTGAACCACCAGCGCGTATTTGACCTGAGGAGTCCACCACTGCAAGGGACATACAGTTGCGTTCTATGTATTCTGCTGCGTCGACATAGACTACGTCTTTGAAGGAGTGGAATTTCTGATGTAGGGCTTTGGACCGCTCGGCCCTCCTTTCCTTGTGGAATTCGGGGTGCATGTTTTTAGGGAGTGGATTAATTTTGAGATGGCGCCTCTGATCGTGAGAAATGTCTACTTTAATGCTTTGCATCGACTCGTAGTTGATGCCGAGATTCTGGAGGATGTTTCGCCCGGCGGCACTCTGAGCTAGCCTTTCGTATTGAGATATAAGGTGCGCTTCTACTAGTTCATCGAGAAATGCAAAAAAAGTTTCCGGTGCTAATTTTCACAGCGTAATAAGTTACGACCAATTTCACACAGAAAAGTGAAACTGAAGAGCCCAAGGACGCTATACTGTCCACAGGCGCATCCACCGAGGGGGCAGGGGGGCACATGCCTCCCCCGACATTTGAAAGCGGACACACTGGCGAATCCAACGAAACAGCTGGGGCCGAGCTTTGTTTCATACTAGCGCCCACTTAACTATGCTTTTCTTTATTACGTTTATCTCCTTTGGCAGCCAGGATTGTGTTTCGGGCCCCGCCGCGACGTGTCGTTGCAGATCATGCTTGGCCGGTCGCAATAAGCCTCACTTCGTTCGGAGCCATTTTGGAAAATGCGCTCGCGCGGCTACGCGAGAGTACTCGCGAGAACGTCACGCAGAGCCCGAAGCGCCTGGAAAGCTTCGGGTGCACTGTAAAATAATTTACACCCTAAAAAGTGAAAAAGGGTGCAAATGTGTCTATAACTCACACCCTTAGGGTGTCCGTTATATAGATAACACCCTAAGGGTGTGAGTTATAAGACACATTTACACCCTTTTTCACTTTTTAGGGTGTAAATTTTACAGTGTGCGCGCTCAAGACACCGGGCGAACTACGCGTGCGCACTATACCGCCTTCGCGGGCTCCTTGCATATGCAGATTGTAAGGGTTAAGAGGAAGCTTCAGCTCGGGCCGGACTCCGATGCCGCGTATTCAAATGTGAGACAGTGATTTTCTGAGATAACCCCTGTGCCGAGTTTAATGAAATTTGTTGCAGCTAGAGAGAAAGTTGAATTCTAGTTTCTGTTGGAGGCGGAATATTGATTTAGGGCATGAATCTTTAAATAAAGATTTCCGAAAGTTGTAAGTGAAAAAAGCAGAAGCGCGAAGTTTACAAGTGAGTAACGATCCACCAAGAACAGATATTGCAGTTCTGTAAACCGAGCCCGATAGAATATCCAATAGAAAATTTCGTTTAACAGTTTATATCTTACGTGAAATTGTTACTGGTTTCACTAGGGTTTTGCAAAAGTCCTCGCATATTGGTGGTGTATTCAAAAGCCATGTGCGATATATCAGTTTTGTCCGCTGTTGATGTACTGTTAGATCCAATTTAGGGAAATGCGATATCTGTTTTCATTCCTGAGTTACAGAGTTCTAAACTTGATAGTTTCGTTTTTGAAAATTGACGATTTTCAAAATTTTGTTACAGCTACTTCATGTTTACAACAGTCACTTCTTTCTTTTAAATGCAACAAACCTCATCAAGGTTGGTGCAGCGGTTGCCGAGTAAAAGGACGTCACATTTTCTATGTATTTAGATAGGAGCCCCCGAGCTAAAGCTTCCTCGTGCGAGCCGTCTTTACTCATCGCAGGTCGCTTTCAAGTTGGGGCGCCCGCGCTGCGGCGCTCAGTCGCGCTATACGTAGCCACCGCCGAACTAGCTAGCACGCCCCTCATACCCCCGCCCCGCCCCTGTCTCCTAGCACCCCGTGCCTAGCTTGCACGCGTGTGGAAGACGGCGGGCTTCCTCCCTTGCACGCACGAGATAAGTCACCATCCTCGCCTCACCCTCGCACGCTTTCACTCGAACCTACAGCATACGGCGCGCGGCCACGGTGTTATTGCACTTGGACTTAACCGGAACACCACCGCGACGGCGGGAATGCGCCTGGAGTGTCCATATATAATTGCCATCGCAATAAAAACGCCAGCTGTTAATTTGCTCTCGCGGCGTCTGTTCGTTTCCTTTCCCGCCCGCGTGTTTTGCGAGCAACCCACAGTGCGTATCGGTACGAACTCGCCCAGCTTTCAGTTTACACCAGGCCTATAAATGGTGCACGTAAAGATAGGGAGAAAAAAGATAGAATGAGAGGACACGCTGTTTTAACATTTTACTGCATTTGTGAGACGCGTTTAAATAGTAAACTTGACATTAAACTGTCAACAAGCACGGGTGCCTCCGATTCTAAATATGCATCACGCACTTCTTCTCGGGGTTCATCGCTGAACTCCGATCGCAGTTGAACACGCGCGCAAAATCGGGGCTCTGCCGAAGCGGCACGTTGCACAAGCGCTCGCCGCTTCCGTCGTCGCCGCAGAACAGGTGGCAGCCGAAGACGAAGAACACCTGCGACGCCTTCACGGTGCCCACGTCGGCGAAGAGAGAGGCGTTATTGGCGCGCCTCTTCGCCTCGTCCTCGTACATTCTAAACGCCGTCCCAACCGCCGACACTCCGGCCTGTAGTTCCAGGTCTGGCGAAGTGCCCAGGTTGGGCGTCCAGGCGCGGAGGCAGGCGTGGTTTCTCCTGTACACCTCCTCTCGGGAGGTGGCGTTTCTGTCGACGTAGTCGAGAAAGAGCGCGGCGGCCACCCGCGCCCCGAGTCCAGCGAGCAAGACACCGCGGTGGGCGTTGGGAAGGTACCACGGGAAGCCCAGGTGGTAGGGCGTGAGGCGCCACCTGAAGAAAACCGTGCCGCACTGGCCCGCGCAGTCGACCTGCTGGCCGCCAGCGCCGCCGCTCTCGACGTATTCGGCCGAAGAGGCGCCGGCTTTCCTGATGTGCGCCGAGAGCGCGATCCAGTTGCGCAGCGCGCTGTTCGTGACGTTCGGGTAGCTCGCGTAGTGCGGCCCGAAAAACTCGGGTCGCGACTTCTCCACGACGTCGAAAAGTCCGCGCACGTTGTACTCCGCGGCCCGGGACGAAATGTCGCCCCGAAGCGTGTCGTTAAGTTCCAGGAGCCGAGGAAACCGCGCGCGGATGCTCTCTGCCAGGTTGCGGAACTCTGCCAGCGACGCGGCGGCTCCAGCGTTGCCGGCGAGGAGAAAATGGTTTAGCGCGTGCTCGTAGAACCTGTAGGTTCGAGTGAAGCAGTACTGTTCCTGCTGGCTGGCCGCTTCGCCGGGGGAATCGAAGAACACGTCTCTGAGCGTGGCGCTGGTGTAGTAGATCGCCGCCTGGATGCCCAGGAAGCCGAGCACGTCGCCCATCACGGCTTCCCCTCTGTCGCGGAGAGCCTCGAATATGGCGGCGAAGGAACGGGTGTTGTACACGACGACGGCTTCGAGGTCGGAGAAGTAATACCTCAGGTAGCGTCGCAGCAGGGATCTCCACTTCTCCTCGGGCACGGACGGTGCGTACTGGCTCAGGGACGACACGTGTTCGTGCTCCTCCTTGTCCGCTGCGTCGATGTAGATGTCGAAGACCTTGGTCATCGCGGACAGGGCGCTGACGACTTCGGCGTACCGTGCTCCGTCGAAGGCACCCTCCGTGAAGCTCTTGTAAGCGGCGCGGACGTCTTGCCTAGCGCGGTCCGTCTTCATGTGCTCCCGGAAGCGGCGGAGTGTCTTCTGGAATTGCGAGTCCAAGGGGAACAAAAGGGCGCGCAGTCCGTCTTCGGTGTAACCGACTTCGATGCCGAAGAACACCGGCAGGGCGACGTGCCTCGCCATGAAGAAGAGCGAAGACACGAAGTCCGCGTGTTCGTTGCTGTTCGGCCACGTCATACCACCCTCAGCCAAGACCGCCTTCACGTCGTTTTCGGCGCCAACGCCCTCCGAGAACCCACGTCCACGGCCAACGTCGAGGCAGGCTTCCAGGAACCTCGCCGCCTGTCCCACCGGCTCGTCGTGCCTTCTGAGGGCCGAGACCTTCTCTTTGCGGACACGCTGGATGACGTCGCTTGTGAATGCCTTCCACGCGACCATGGCCGCCGACGAGGCGTGGTTCCGCTTCCAGGCTCCGCAGGCGTACTGGTAGAAGTTGCCACACGGACTGGCGGACGTGTCGACGGAGCTCCGCAACAGCGCTTCGTACCGGTCGACGCAAGGGCTTCCGGAAGCGTCCGCGACGCAGGATCTGGCGCTGCCACCGCGCGCCGCGCTACTGTCGTTCCTGTCGTGGCCGGCGGAGAGGCCGTGTTCTCGGCCTCGTATGCTCCAGGAACCGGTGACAACGCGCCAGGTGATGACCAGCATGACGATGCAGAGCAGGGTGGTGACCGCCGCTATGACCGCGACCGTCAGCAAAGTGCGACCCACCGAGTTGGCTTCGCTCATGGGCGCCTGCTCGTACGCCACTGCCTCGACGCTGCGAGTCTGCGGTTGCATACAGGGTCACACTTACAAACTCGGCATTAATAGCAGCGGTTGCTGACGCAAGACGATGTAGCGTTTTGCAGCGAAAGGCTGTTTATGCCACTTGATGGGTTTGTTTGTTGGAATGTGAAAACCTGGCTACAAGCGCGATATTACCCGTGCGTTGAATAAATTCTCAGCCGCACCGGGACTCACTCCGTCGTTCAAGACGCGACCAAGAGGCGTATAGCTCGGCAGTACCTTTGTTCAACCGACCAGGAAGGGTCGCGTTTGAGAGAGCTCACTGTGCCATAGCAGGTACGCCTTATCGAACTCAAGCTAGGTTTCATCAGGAGTTGTATGGCCTACAAATGTGCAGTATGTTGAAAAATATTCATGATTGCTCCCCCCTCGTTTGACACGTAAAGTGTAAGAGTGGCGTGGAGAAACTCGTCTAGCGAGACGGAGCGATATCCAACCCTTTTGAGCACGCTCGGCGGAACGTGTCCGTCTCCCTAGAGGAACACTTCTACAGGGCTGAGCGAACGTAAGACACGAATGGACCAATCGCTGTCGTCTCTCTCTCTCTGTGTGTTGGCAATGTACATGCTGCGGTGTACGGTCCGTGCTGGCGCCAGTAACCTTCAGCGTAATGGTCAAGATAAATCTGGAGCCCCACAGTGTACTGCACCTCACCAACTCCCTGTTGTGCAGCGAATGCTGTAGGGATCGCGTCGGCCAATTAGTAACGAGAGCTGACTGCGCCTTCGAGAGAAAGGAGAAAACACGGCATCGCCCAATGTGCGCTACTAATCTTTCCGCGACGCTTGTACATGGCCAGCCTATAGAGTGCGGAGGGCGGTCGGAAGAGGAGAATGCAAGATTAGTCATTCTGATTCTCTTTTATGGTTTTTTTTTCTTGCGCAGCGTACAGTTGATTAGGTGGGGTACTTAAACAATTACTAAACAGAACTATAATGAGAATTGTACTAGTAAATTACCCTTCTAAAATAGCAAAAATACACCTTTACTGGGAGAAGAGGCTCGGTGCGCAGACTTAACAAATTATAGCTTACTAAATACTTGTAATCAACATTTTTTTTGTAGCTTTGTAATGGATCGATTACCCCGTTTCTTCGGCAAGGCTCACTGTAATTCAATAACTGTTCCCAGTAACCAATTACACGTAAGCAGTTTACTTTATCGACGAGACACGCTGGTAACAGGCGACGCAGCTTCGAACACTCGAATGTAGTGGTAACTATACAGTATTAGAACGCCCAGAGTTGTGTCATACAGTAGCATCGTGAAGATATCGACGGTGAAGCCAGCGGCGCCCAATGTTTGTCTCCTGACCTTCGCGGAAGGTCGCGCAGCCTGTATTTTCTGCACTGCAGTTTGTGCATCTGTAGAGGGTTTCGCGTTTGTCGTTGTATGATCGCTACCACGCACGTCGGAAAGCTCATGTCCGGCTACCTCAGACTTAGCTTTTTTTTTCATTTGTCATTGAATAGTTCTCGACCTTCGTTCGCTCATTTTTTCGTCCGGTCTGCGTACGTTACGACGACACCCTTCCCTCCAGCGCATATGCCCAACGACGTTGCAGTGTCGCTACCGATGTCCTGGCAAGAAAACGAGGGTAGATGACCGAATAAAATATTGAAACGACATTCTTAGTGAAATTATAAAGAGCGCGTGCTAGAGTGCATATGACACACTGCAAGAGCGAGGTCAGCTCGTCCTATTTACCGTATTCGTGCAATTTTAAGAACAGTTGGCAGCAGTGTAATGTAAGATAATCGATTACGTTTTAGTTTAGCAATTACTCAGTTACTTTCGTGGAGCTTAACTGGTCACCGTAATCATAACAGTTTTGAACGAAGTAATTTTAACTGTAATCGGTTATTTTTCCCCTGAGACTTGTGGAAGTTAGTCTGTAAGCCATAAAAAACGGAAGAACAAAAGACGGGCTGGCGACGCCGCCTCGAAGTTCGCGCACCAGGTCATCGTGATGTCATAGATTTTGACGGCGTGTGCTCGGACTTAGCGTATATTTTTAACGGTTAATATAAAGACTATAATTGCATTCCAAATGAGCCGAACACTGAACTTACCAAGTTCCGAGAACGTTCACTGAGTCGCAACGGCCTAAATCAATAAAAAAAACACTGATATCGGTGACGTCACGTTATAGAGCTTTAGCGTGACCGGTATTCCGACATACGCGACAGCTCTTGCGTAATACCGGGTTACCGGACGCCGGTAGCGACATTTGAGCGCTTTCGCATGGTTAACCCAGGTTCGAGAAGGAGTTCCTATAGGAAACAATGGGAAAACGTGTCACCCAGAACGGACGTCTCGCTGACAGACCCCACCAAGGCACGAATATTAAGTTCGTCATACGAGGCAGCAGCGTACATTAGGGAGTTTTAGTTTGTCCGGTATTCGGGTAAATGCAGGCGGATGAGGGCGTTGGGCAGAGGCCTAAACGGGAGCGGCCTGCATGGTGCAGCCAGCTGGTGGCGCAGAGCTCAACCAGACCAAAAACAGCTAATATTGTCTCAATCAAATGTATTCTGCTTTGCTGCTAGTGTACATTTTGGCACTGGCGTAATCGTGTTGCTGCACAAATTTTCACCCGCAGCAAAGTAAAATACACTTGGTTACTGCAATATTAGCTGTGCTTGTCTGGCTGAGCTCGGCGCCACCAGGTGGCTGCACCGAGCAGGCCGCTCCCGTTTACGCCTCTGCCCCAACGGCCCCGTCCGCCTCCGTTTACCCGAATACGGGACAAGCTAAACCTCTCCATTATCATTCCTAACTTATTGAGCGTTTCTCTACAGTGTACCTATAATATACAGCGTCTCTCATATAGCTCAGGTGTCGAAACTCAATCGATCAATTTTACCCGTCGGCTGCGCTCCTTCAGCCATCGCCGAAAGCCCTTGTCAGGTTTGTCCCCTACGGTCGAGCCCGACAGCAGCTGTCGCTTGGAGAGCTGTGTCAGCTTAGGCCTCGCCCCGGGACCAGTGGGACCGGACATCGTGGTTGCCGATGGAGCCGGTTGCTCGTTCGCATTGTGAGAGCTGCGTGGAGGAGAACCATGGATTTCTTAGCTGTGACCGAGCAAAACTTTATCAGATTAAAAAAAAAAGAGATTAGCGGCGATTTACCGGTAAATGCGAGAGCAATGTGTTAGCATCACGTCGCACTTCTTTGAGGTCCCACATCTGGGATTTAAACCGCGTTCACCACACTGCAAAGTGTTGTTCCGCGAACTCATATATATATATATATATATATATATATATATATATATATATATATATATATATATATATATATGACTTCTACGTTGACACTCCTAATGCTAACGCATAGAAAACAATAAAGGTGTAGTTCCGCCTCAAAATTCGAAGCAGTGAGGGCGATCGTCTACGCAACTTTGTGGACGCGCCACTGGGGCACATGGCCAACATATTGTGAATTCTTGTAAAGAATTAAGGTTACTCTGGAGGCTCAGCACGTGCAATGCGTTTTGAAATATATTCACGTGGGCTTTCGAGACTCGTCCACCACTGCCCGTATCCATATGCTGAATCAGATGCATTTCCATAATCGACGATGGCCATATATTACCGCTTTTGGGATGTCTGTCCTCAAAAATATGCAAAAATGTGATGCATTGGCGTTCAACTTCAAATTATATCGAACTTCTAAAGGGAAGAGTTCGGAAAAATTTTAACTGGAATGCAAATGCTTTTCGTGGCTGATTTTAGGAACGGATGTATCTAAAGTGCGCGCTAGCCTTAGGATTTCTGCCCAACAGCGATGACCTTTCATGTCCATTGAAGGACGGATGCCCGTACAAGAGATTTGCAATTACCCTTGTCTTGCATCAGCTGACTCCATATTTTCTTATTTCATCGCAATACGTTATTCTTGGCCGTCCTTGAGCGTGTTTTCCTACCCTTGGCAGCCATTTAGTAACTGCTGCAATAGATCATCGGTTATCGGCTCAACGCCTTACCATGGGGCTGCCGAAGTTCATTTCTATTTCTTAATCTCAACTCTGATATCAGCCACCCCTGTTTGCTTTCTAATGCGCAATGCCGTGTTCCTGTCTCTGTACGTTACGCCTATCAGTTATGTTCTGTTCAATCACTCGCTGCGCAGTTCCTCTAGCTTCTCCACGAGCTTTTCTTTCTTCTTATTTTTTGTTAACCTCATGTTGTGTGAGAGAGAAGAGAGAAGTTTAATGATACGAAATGCAGAGAGGTCGGCCTGAGGTATATTCCTCTAGCCAGCTACTGGGCGTTGGGGGAAGGGGAAGAGGGAAAGAAAGAGGGAAAAAAGAGGCGCACGATGGGTGGCGATGACGAGAGATGGAAGATGTAGAACATTTGGCAGGCAATTTGGCTTGCTCAAAGCCTACAGTCCAGGCCCGTACTTATTAAAAAGTTCAGTAACGCCTGGATGGCCTTGAAACTCGATTGAGCGTCTGGCCAAGGGCCTAAGATAACGTCCTCCGACAACGGTGGGCTGTTGAGACGCGTTAACGTCATTGTAAAACTTTTGACGCTCTTCCACGTACTTAGGCCAGTCACAAAGCACGTGACCTATAGTCTCGTTCACATCGCACAACTCGCAGTCTGAAGACTCGGTGCACGTGGGGCATAATAACTATCCCCGTAGGTCGAAAAACTACGGCATGTAGCGAAGGACACACGCATCTCAATTCCGCTCGTTGTCACCTTTGAGAGCGGACCATGCTCAGCAGCTTTCCGGTGATCTTCCTCACTCTGTTGGGTACCAAGCCCGTGCGGCCGGAGGGCGCTGATCCCGGAGGCCCTTCAGCGCTGCCCGCGGTCTTGGGCGACAGGGTGGCGGCGTCAGGCTGCATCCAGAACGGCGTGCGCGTGTGTGTAGTCGTCGTCGCGGCGCCCGCAGCGGACTTGGCCACGCCAGCTGCCTTGGAAGGGCTGCCACGCTCTGGGGACTTGGCTGCGCCAGCTGCCTTAGAAGGGTTGCCACGCTCTGGGGACTTGGCCGCGCCAGCTGCCTTGGAAGGGCTGCCATGCTCTGGGGACTTGGCCGCGCCAGCTGCCTTGGAAGGGCTGCCACGCTCTGGGGACTTGGCCGCGCCAGCTGCCTTGGAAGGGCTGCCATGCTCTGGGGACTTGGCAGCGCCAGCTGCCTTGGAAGGGCTGCCACGCTCTGGGGACTTGGCCGCGCCAGCTGCCTTGGAAGGGCTGCCACGCTCTGGGGACTCCCATGCTGCCTTGGGCTTGGACGCGACGTCCTGGAAAGCGTTGTTGAATCTATCAGGTCTATCGAGAACTAGCGCAAATGATCTCAAGCTTTCATATCTTTGTCCCAGTGGGAGATATAGCCGCAGGGCACACTCCTATATGTAGTTTGCATCTTGCGAGCGCTGGGAGCTCCTTTGAGCGAGAGAATCGCTTGCCACATAGCTGTATTTTCAATGATTCTCGTGCGACACCGCGTGCAGATTATTACGTCCACCGTGATCAGCCTTGAGGGGAGTAGGCGTACACTATTGAAAAATTTGTACATCCGGAGAACCAAAAGAGAACCTCACGAGCCGGATGCAGTGAGGAACTCCGTTGCGCAAGGACCAACAGCGCACAACAAGCTAGTCTTCTTCCCTTCTCTGTAATACGCACTCGGCTCTCCTTATACTGATTGGTTGACACGAGCACTGACATTTGCTGCACGGTACAGAGTTTGTGAGGAGTAAACCTCATGCGTATTGTTTCCGGTAAAAAAAGAAAAAAAAGAACTAACATGTTCTCATGGCTTACACCGGAGCGACCGCAATGCGATAGCACTGTGGCGCCCTGTCATTGGATGACTGTCCTCCTCGGTAACCTGATGCACGGAATCGCACTAGCATCCAAAACACTTTTGTTCTACTACGTCGAAACTGCCATTCCCTCAGTTACGCTCCCTTACAATGTGACCTGCTCCACTTCCGCCACTGTGCTACCTTCTCCAGCTGCTCTGCCGCCGCCCAACGCTAACTATGGCGCTGCGATGCCTGCCTCCTTACAGCGTGACTTGTGATGTTCTTTGCCACGCGACACTTGAGCTCTCCAACATAGTTTCCTACTAAATTTACTAATAGGAAACTCTGACGCGTTGATAGTTCAGCCACCATGGGAATGATGGTTATAGCACTTAGATTTGTTTAAACTTCGTGCGTGTGCTAACGAATGCTCTTGTCACGTTATTTATTACGCCTTTTTTTCTAACTTTCAAAGCACTCATAGTTTTCTAAATAGAGCGAGGCAATATTCTGCTGCATGTGATCAAATTTCTAAGTCAGCCGAAATGACGAAGTTGGGGCAAATTTATGCAATGCCCGTGATTTCCATGCTGGTTAGACCGCACCACTTGAAGTTTCCCGTCCACAATTTTTGTAGGATGCCGAAGAATATGCGGCCAGAACACCATGAAGAATAAACAGTCAAACAGTGTCGAGGCTAAAGGAAACAAGGTCCACATACATAGCGGTTAAAATGATTCCATGATTCTGATTCAGTGCTCATTATATATTTTTATTCCGTCTCTCGTCTTTTTTTCGTGTTCATTATTGACTCCCTTAGTATCTGATCAGTATCGTATTTCACGTTCATTTACATTTGCCTTGTCTTCTTTTGCGTCGACACTTGGTCGACTCTTCGTTTTTCTGAACAAGAGACCAGGTGGACTGATCCCGGAGATGTGCAATCTACAATACAATGTGGTTCATTTTCGACTATATTGACGCTAATTACGCTTATACCGTCAATTGTACCTACTCTGATATTAATGCTCTCTTCTTGCGGGCACCACCGAACCTGCCACCCAGACACCATTGCCTCGCACGAGTCCTGCTTAGACCAAGCGAACTCACTCTATTACCCAAAAGTGTTCCGTACGGTGGCTTTGCCTCAACATATCCACATTTATGGCGGTGCACCCTTTACAGGGGTATAGTGCAATGAAGTAAATTTACTATATTGGCGCTCATTAGGCCCGTACCATTAATTTTACTTACTCAGCGACTAATTCTGGGTTTTTGTCTCGTTGAAACTTACATTTATATATCTCTTTCAACTCGCTACAATGCTCTGGAAGCGCTAAAGTGCTGTTGTTTTTTCGGAAGTGGTTACAAGATACCAAAACCCAGATATATGTCTCACCTGTGTGAATTCAGCTAAGACATTGTCGGCAAGCCCCTACGCTCGAAGCGTGAGGGTGTGCGATCAAGAAGAATGACCCAGAATCCCAAGTCATGCTGGCAGAGTGGGTTAACCGCGTAGCGGCTACATGGCCTCCAGGCTAGCTCCTCTGTGCCAGTGTCTCAACTACTAATTTACGCCTCCAATAAAGTTTACTTTTCTATCTATCTATCTATCTATCTATCTATCTATCTATCTATCTATCTATCTATCTATCTATCTATCTATCTATCTATCTATCTATCTATCTATCTATCTATCTATCTATCTATCTATCTATCTATCTATCTATCTATCTATCACATCAGTGATTGCGTAACGCTCCTACCTCGTGGTCTTACCTTCCCTGGCGATCCCTCCTGCTTCGCTGATGCTGTCGCCGCTGGTTTTTTGGCGGCGTCGGTGTGTTTGGACGATCCTCCGCCGGCGTGCTTAGGGGATCCCCCATCTGTGGGCTTCGAAGCGTGGTCGGCCGCCGCCCCTTTCGCCGGCCCCGCTGACTCTCGTTTTGGCGATCCTCCCTTCTGGGGCGAGGCGCTTCCAGCTGGCTTGGCTTTAACCCCTTGGTCCGCTGCTACGGCCGGTTTGTGGGATCAGATTCGTTTTAGGCACGATTGTATGAGTTCTATCTGAAAGATAGCTAAGTTCTGACAAACGGTCGAACTTTTGACGGCCGTGATTGGCTCAGGAGACTAATGCGGTCTCTCCTATTGGCTGAAAACGCCTCAATTGCAGAATTACCCTTGCATGTGTCCTGCCATATCCGTATGTTTCCCGATGACTGTGTTATTTACCGCGCACTTAATACCATCACTGACCAAATAACTCTTCAATCCGACCTTAACCGGGTACAAGAATGGTGTGATGTTTGGCTGATGACACTCAACTCTAATAAATGCAAACTTGTCTTGTTTACCCGTCGTCATCAGCCTCTTCGCTTTTCTTATCGGATTGGCGACGTCACCGTGGAATCAGTGGAATCCTACAAATACCTAGGTATCACCTTGACTAATGATCTAACCTGGAATGCACATGTTACTAATGTTATTTCATCGGCTAACAAGACATTGGGATTTCTAAGACGTCACCTTCGCGTCGCTCCATTGCATGTAAAACTGTCAGCCTATAGATCATGGGTAAGAACGAAACTCGAATACGCATCTGCCATCTGGGATCCGCATCAAGCATATCTCGCCAAGGCCCTCGAGGTAGTTCAAAATCGCGCCACCAGGTATATTCATCCCACATGCTCTCACAACGTCAGCATATCATCTTTAAAAAAAGAATCTTCCTTATCGCTTCTATCCCTTCGTCACCGCATTGCCACCCTTTCCCTCTTCCACAGGTTCTACTATTCAAGGCTCAATCGACCACCATACATTGTTCCCCCAACGCGCCGGTCACGACGCATTGGCCATCCCCAGCAGGTAGCACAACCACATTCACGCACAAATACATTTTCAGCCTCATTTTTCTACCAAGCATCTAAAGGCTGGGATGGCCTTCCTCATGAAATCGCCGCCATCACCGGCTCTTCACAATTTGTTCAAGAAGCAACAACTTTTTATTTACAGAATTGAATGCATTATAACACTTGTTTGTATATGTTGTATTCCCACCTCTTATGTGATACCCCTACTACGGGGTCTTTAAGGAAATGAAATGAATTCGAAAGTATGGCAGACATTTTACAGTGCCCATTAGAATTGCACCCCTGAAGAGAATCAAACCGTGAAAAACGTGCACGCAATTATTTTGTAATCCGACGTGGCGTACCAGCAGTGCCAATAAGCGGGTCCAACGAAGTCCCCAGATATCCGAAAGAATTTTGCACGGTCGACAAATTTTCAGTTTCGGCTAAAAATGAAAATGATGGATTAAGCGCAAGGGCAATTAACTCGGAAATGTGAAAATGGAGAAATCGCATCGCTCGGCTCTCGGTTGAACCGAATTTGACAAGGCTCCTTGCATTCGAAGGGGAAAGCTAAACTCTGCCGTCAGGCAGACGGTTTTAGCTTCGCATTCAGTTAAACGCAACAAACCCGATATCACTGCAACTGTAACGAAAGGCGAACAACACTATTATTCCGCTACCACGAGTTTTAAGGGAAGCTTCTGAGTTAATGCTGCTTATCTCGCGAGGGTTTGTAACTGCCGGCATAAAAAAAAAATTACGTGCCGAATTTGCGATACGATTCTGAAGCGCGCCGTACTGGGAGAATCCGGATTAATTGTGAGCAGGTCGGGTGCACTTAAATTTAAGTGAACGAGCGTTATTGCGTCTCCCTCCCCGTCGAAATGAGGCCGCGCAACGGCCCGGAAGGGAACTTGTTGCGACCTCGAACTCAGCAGTGCAACGCCATAGTCACTAAGCAACTGCGGAGGGTAGCCCTGCCGACCTCGCACGTCGGCCACTCACCACGTTTCGGCGATCCCCCGGACAGTTTAGCGGGACCGCTGCGCTTCGGAGAGCTGCCACTTTTGGGCGACGAGTAGGCGGCCTTCGGCGAGGTGGTCTTATTCGACGGGCTGATGTTACCATACGGAGAACCGCCTTGCGAGGCCATGGTTTCCACTTCTTTTCTTGCAGCTCGATGGTGATGATGATGATGACGACGATGACGACGACTTCAAACCATTGCGCACGCCGATTAACGGGTATGTGCTAAGAATCATGGGGGCGCAGGCAGAATGCATTGAGTATACTTTTAAAGCTCCGTAGGTGAAACTAAGAAGAAAATAACCTGTGTTCAATAGCCGGGCGCGAGTGGTTCAATTTCTGTGTTTTATTTAAAATAAGAAAGATAGAATGCAGGCACCTGCATTGAACGAGGCACGTGCGAAATGTTGGCCCGAAATCGCCCGATTCTCTACAATAGCACAGCCCGATTCCTTGCCGCCCCTCTTTGTAGGTAGAAAGCTAGGATAAAAGATTCGGCATATCTATGTGGGAATCTGCTAAACAAAGCTTTCTATGGCGTTTCCGCAAATGCTTAGACAGTTGTCATGGAAACGTAACGTAACTTCTTCCTCTATACACTCGGCAGCTTCTCTGCCAACTTCTTCACTTTTCTGCATGGCTCATCGCTCAGCGGACGCTGTGGACCCATTCTGTTCACGTTTCCACATTCGGCTGCTTCGGTTGACGTCTGCTTCGCTTCCCTATGACGACATTTTCAAATTTTCGTCGTCGACTTCTTCACGTTCTATTGTTCTGCTTTCCTATTAGGACGCATACCTTTCCAGGGGCAATGAACAATAATGTGCACGTATACCCGGCGTCACGCGCCCAGTTGTACAGACCCACAAAGCTAAGTTTATGCGGGCACATGCCAAGGGAACATACTCGGTGGCACGTACCCAGTCTCTCAATTTGTCTACTTGGCAGGACAGAGCCTTCAAAGTGGGAGGATGAGGGAAAGAACGCTTCGTTTCAAAAAGTCGTCATCCTCAGCGTTACAAAACATTGAACTGTTGAAATTAATTTATTTAATTAATTGCGTACACACAATACACAATACTGTTCGGACCCATAGCCTTGGCGGCTAGTTTGGGGTCCAATAACAAAATAGACATAAGAATAACAGCGTACTTATTGTACGAGACAACCTAAACACATGTTATGAAATCATTTTTACATGGAAAATGTAGAATGAACAAAAGACTATGTCATGACGTCAGGGGACACAAATAGAAAGACTCTGTGAACATTCATGAAATAAGTTTCTTAAGCATTGCACAAAGTTTTGGCTGGTCTTTACTCTGAGCGGGAGTGCGTTCCATATTAAAGCACCGTTGAAGACCAATTGTCTCTGTCCATATAGATTGTGACATTGTGGTAAGTTAATAGAGTTGTTACTAACTGCCCTCGTGTTTCGTGCCGGAAAATAAAGTATTGTGGTACGTAGATGGTTATTATAACGTATTATTGCATTAACTACCTGAACGATTCTTACTTTATGTCTGAGATACCGTTAACTACCTGAGCAACTCTTACTTTATGACTCCACATCTCTTACAGGGACGTGTAGTCCTCCACAACTAGTCCACCGAGCGGCTCATTCACCATGCTTGTTCTACATGCTTCTGACGGCTTAGAAGTCCCTTCTTCAAAAGTTCGCCCAGAAGTTCATCCTCCGACGGAATATAACCGGCACTCCCGTGTGTCCGCTTCCTTCTCCGTAATCTTGCGGGTAGAGAAAGTTTGACTTTTGACGATTCGAGCTGGGGCGGCCCAGACACCTCATATCAGGTGCGTCTATAGGGCTTACAGCCGACACAACTGGAACGTGTCCTAATTGCTCTACTGTTGCGCCCATGGCGCGGATACTCTACAATTAACTTTTCTGACGCCAACTTGAGGTCGCTATGTGCAACTGTGTATGTGCAGCTCTTCAATGACAAAAAAAATCGTGGCAGTGCCCATTTCACGATGCCTTTCGACGATAATGCGTTAGTGCTAACCGAGCTATGTGTGAGGCGTGTACTGATAACATCATCACGTACAGGGAAATCGTAGATCATTACAGAGCCGAAAGAAGAATCTTTCCGCCTCCGCATCGGTCTCTCTCTCTGGAGGACGCTCGCATTTGGCGGCGCCTCCAGGGAAACAATTACAAATCACTATATTGGATATACTTAACTCAGACGAGGGACTATAACGACGTTCTCTGTAACATTTTTAAGGAGAAAGGTACGCTAGACCTTATAATATGGGATTGTGCTGGCTTTCCAAGGGCCAAGGAAAAGATTGACAATAAAGAAGCCTGGGAGGCCTTGCTCCAGAGCGAGGCTGAAGACGAGCAGCGTCGAGCAATCCGCCTGGCCGTTGAGGCCGTTGTTACGATCGGCCGGCAGGGGTACCGAGCTGCAAAGTTTTCCCAGCCCGCTGCGACGAGTCGTTTGGGAGAGCTAACAATGCGCCTCCTGCGTACAGCCAAGCGGCGCCAGCGAGTCTAGCCACGTTCGGCAGACATAATCTTGTTAGTTGATTCGCTGTCGCCTTCACGGTCTACTTGGAGCAAGAGAGCTCCTGGAAAAGGGTGCCTTGCGGTGATTTCTCACGGGCCCCAGAAGTCGTCACATTCAATTGACAGACGCGGCGGCTAGCTGCGGAGTCAGCTCTTAGATCAAGAAGCGCCTGCTTGGGTCAAGCGTATCAACTCCTGTCTACGAGAACCCTCTCACCTCGGTGTGTTCAGTGAAACCAAAGTGCGGAAGTGAGTGTGTGAACCCTCCCTCTGAAAGGCGGGTCGACTACGATGACTTTGAACGCTCCCATTGGACGAAGGTTGAACGGCAGTTTTCCCTCACCTAGGGATCTAGGGAGGACAGAGGGTTTTTAGGCAGCCGTTGCCGGCTGTTCGGTGTGCTTTCTGTTTCAGTCAAGCTAGACTGATGAAATGTAACGTTCTCCAACCTTCATATAGATATTGTAAATTAATCCCGTATTCCTCGTTCTCGATAAGAACAAGTCCTTCCCTTCAACAGTGTCCTTAGCGTGGATGAGTCAGACGACGGCATGAGCCAGCTACCACTTATTTCATGCCCTATCCCAATCCTTACACCGTGAAGGCTCACCGTCCTCAAGCCGCGGAAGACTGCTTCGTCCTCTCCACCCCCTCCTACCTGCGCGTAGGTTAAGAGGTGAGCACCCCAGCTTGGTGGAATAATAAAGTTTTCAATCAATCAATCAATGCGCAGATAGCCATTTCGGAAAAAAGGTAAGCCGATGGCCCTTTACAATGTTGTCGCAGCCGTGTTCAATCACTTCTCTAAAAAGTGCTGGTTGGGCGCATGGGACTGTCTCCATGCCAATACATGTGCTGCCGCCAATTTACGCCATGATTAAAAGGATATGCACGGGTTGACTTTTTCGGAAACAAAAAGGTAAGCCTATAACGCATCACAACGTTGTCGCAGCCGTGTTCAATCACTTCTCTAAAAACCGCTGGTTGGGCGCATTCAACTGTCTCCATGCTAATACATGTGCTACCGTCACTTTACGCCATGAATAAAAGGATATGCGCAGGTTGACTTTCGCGGAAAAAAAAAGGTAAGCCCGTTACAATGTTGGCGCAGCGGCTTCTTTCTTCTTTATTTATTTATAAACAAATAAATAAACAAATAGCGTGTAAGTGACGTCAGCAGGTGCGCTGGGAGTGTCGTAAAAGAACTAACGCTTTAGAGAGAATTGGATTGGTGGCACATTATTAAAGGTCCTGCAGGACGCACGTCAGCGCGCAGTGGGCGTCTCCCACGCAGGGACCAACAGGGAGTACCTGGCGGCCGCTGCTCGGACCTGCTGGACAGCCCATTGCTGGTCTTGTCGGAGTGGGCTTCGTAGGGTCTCCTCACGCTTGTCGGAGGTAGAGCCATGCGGAGCGTTTCTGCACTCCCAGAGCACGTGTACGAGTGTCGCCGTGACCCCGCACGAGAATTTATTTTTAATAAAGGGAAAATGAGACATCCACCCAAACGTAGCTAAGAGCTACGAAAGAAACCCATACTGAATCCTCGAAAGAAACGCCTCCCAGTTGAAAAAACAAAATTCGTCCTAGTCCGGGACTCGAACCCAGGACAGCCGCCTTTCCGGGGCAGCCGCTCTTCCATCTGAGCTAAATACACGACGAACTGTTGCCTTTGCTTGGAGTTGTAGACAAATTCGACTGATATTTCGAAAATTCGAAAATGATATTTTCCTGGGCTTACCATTTTTTTCAATTTTTCGGGGAAAATTATTCGGCGCCTAATCGTTTATTTATCGCGTAAAAGGGCATCCGCGCGAGCCCGGGGACTCAAATATGCCGAGAACGAGCGCTTAAGAGCCACTTGATATTTTCCTGGGCTATAGGCTTACCATTTTCTCAATTTTTCGGGGAAAATTATTCTGCGCCTAATCGTTTATTTATCGCGTAAAACGGCATCCGCGCGAGCCCGGGACTCATATATGCGGAGAATGGGCGCATACCAGACAGTTTATTTTTCGTCGGAAAAATGATATTTTCCTGGGCTATAGGCTTACCATTTTTTAAATTTTTCGGGGAAAATTATTCTGCGGCTAATTGTTTATTTATCGCGTTAAACGGTATCAGCGCGAGCCCGGGGACTCATATATGCCGAGAACGAGCGCTTACCAGACAGTTAATTTCTCGTTGGAAAAATGATATTTTCCTGGGCTATAAGCTTACCATTTTTTCAATTTTTCTGGGAAAATTATTCTGCACCTAATCGTTTATTTATCGCGTAAAACGGCATCCGAGCCCGCGGACTCATATATCCCGAGAACGAGCGCTTAAGGGCCACTTTATTTTTCGTCGGAAAAATGATATTTTCCTGGGCTATAGGCTTACCATTTTTTCAATTTTTCGGGGAAAATTATTCTGCGCCTAATCGTTTATTTATCGCGTAAAACGGCATCCGCGCGAGCCCGGGGACTCATATATGCCGAGAATGAGCGCTTAGGAGCCACTTTATTTTTCGTCGGAAAAATGATATTTTCCTGGGCTATAGGCTTAGCATTTTTTCAATTTTTCGGGGAAAATTATTCGGCGCCTAATCGTTTATTTATCGCGTAAAACGGCATCAGCGCGAGCCCGGGGACTCATATATGCCGAGAACGAGCGCTTAAGGGCCACTTTATTTTTCGACGGAAAAATGATATTTTCCTGGGCGCTTACCATTTTTTCAATTTTTCGGGGAAAATTATTCTGCGCCTAATCGTTTATTTATCGCGTTAAACGGTATCAGCGCGAGCCCGGGGACTCATATATGCCGAGAACGAGCGCTTACCAGACAGTTAATTTCTCGTTGGAAAAATGATATTTTCCTGGGCTATATTTTCTGGGAAAATTATTCTGCACCTAATCGTTTATTTATCGCGTAAAACGGCATCCGAGCCCGCGGACTCATATATCCCGAGAACGAGCGCTTAAGGGCCACTGTATTTTTCGTGCGAAAAATAATATTTTCCTGGGCTATAGGCTTAACATTTTTCCAATTTTTCTGAGAAAATTATTCTGCGCCTAATCGTTTATTTATCGCGTAGAACGGCATCAGCGCGAGCCCGGGGACTCATATATGCCGAGAATGAGCAATTAGGAGCCACTTTATTTTTCGTCGGAAAAATGATATTTTCCTGGGCTATAGGCTTAGCATTTTTTCAATTTTTCGGGGAAAATTATTCGGCGCCTAATCGTTTATTTATCGCGTAAAACGGCATCCGCGCGAGCCCGGGGACTCATATATGCCGAGAATGAGCGCTTAGGAGCCACTTTATTTTTCGTCGGAAAAATGATATTTTCCTGGGCTATAGGCTTAGCATTTTTTCAATTTTTCGGGGAAAATTATTCTGCGCCTAATCGTTTATTTATCGCGTAAAACAACATCCGCGCGAGCCCGGGGAATCATATATGCCGAGAACGAGCGCTTTCAAGCCACTTTATTTTTCGTGCGAAAAATAATATTTTCCTGTGCTATAGGCTTAGCATTTTTCCAATTTTTCTGAGAAAATTATTCTGCGCCTAATCGTTTATTTATCGCTTAAAACGGCATCCGCGCGAGCCCGGGGACTCATATATGCCGAGAATGAGCACTTCAGAGCCACTTTATTTTTCATCGGAAAAATGATATTTTCCTGGGCTATAGGCTTAGCATTTTTTCAGTTTTTCGGGGAAAATTACTCTGCGCCTAATCGTTTATTTATCGCGTAAAACAACATCCGCGCGAGCCCGGGGAATCATATATGCCGAGAAAGAGCGCTTTCAAGGCACTTTATTTTTCGTGCGAAGAATATTTTCCTGGGCTATAGGCTTAGCATTTTTCCAATTTTTCCGGGAAAATTATTCTGCGCCTAATCGTTTATTTATCGCGTAAAACGGCATCAGCGCGTGCCCGGGGACTCATATATGCCGAGAACGAGCGCTTAAGAGCCACTTTATTTTTCGTCGGAAAAATGATATTTTCCTGGGCTATAGGCTTACCAATTTTTCAATTTTTCGGGGAAAATTATTCTGCGCCTAATCGTTTATTTATCGCGTAAAACAACATCCGCGCGAGCCCGGGGAATCATATATGCCGAGAACGAGCGCTTTCAAGCCACTTTATTTTTCGTGCGAAAAATAATATTTTCCTGGGCTATAGGCTTAGCATTTTTCCAATTTTTCTGGGAAAATTATTCTGCGCCTAATCGTTTATTTATCGCGTAGAACGGCATCAGCGCGAGCCCGGGGACTCATATATGCCGAGAACGAGCGCTTAAGAGCCACTTTATTTTTCGTCCGAAAAATGATATTTTCCTGGGCTATAGGCTTAGCATTTTTTCAATTTTTCGGGGAAAATTATTCGGCGCCTAATCGTTTATTTATCGCGTAAAAGGGCATCCGCGCGAGCCCTGGGACTCAAACATGCCGAGAACGAGCGCTTAAGAGCCACTTGATATTTTCCTGGGCTATAGGCTTACCATTTTCTCAATTTTTCGGGGAAAATTATTCTGCGCCTAATCGTTTATTTATCGCGTAAAACGGCATCCGCGCGAGCCCGGGACTCATATATGCGGAGAATGGGCGCATACCAGACAGTTTATTTTTCGTCGGAAAAATGATATTTTCCTGGGCTATAGGCTTACCATTTTTTAAATTTTTCGGGGAAAATTATTCTGCGGCTAATTGTTTATTTATCGCGTTAAACGGTATCAGCGCGAGCCCGGGGACTCATATATGCCGAGAACGAGCGCTTACCAGAGAGTTAATTTCTCGTTGGAAAAATGATATTTTCCTGGGCTATATTTTCTGGGAAAATTATTCTGCACCTAATCGTTTATTTATCGCGTAAAACGGCATCCGAGCCCGCGGACTCATATATCCCGAGAACGAGCGCTTAAGGGCCACTTTATTTTTCGTCGGAAAAATGATATTTTCCTGGGCTATAGGCTTACCATTTTTTAAATTTTTCGGGGAAAATTATTCTGCGCCTAATCGTTTATTTATCGCGTAAAACGGCATCCGCGCGAGCCCGGGGACTCATATATGCCGAGAATGAGCGCTTAGGAGCCACTTTATTTTTCGTCGGAAAAATGATATTTTCCTGGGCTATAGGCTTAGCATTTTTTCAATTTTACGGGGAAAATTATTCTGCGCCTAATCGTTTATTTATCGCGTAAAACAACATCCGCGCGAGCCCGGGGAATCATATATGCCGAGAACGAGCGCTTTCAAGCCACTTTATTTTTCGTGCGAAAAATGATATTTTCCTGGGCTAGAGGCTTAGCATTTTTCCAATTTTTCTGGGAAAATTATTCTGCGCCTAATCGTTTATTTATCGCGTAGAACGGCATCAGCGCGAGCCCGGGCACTCATATATGCCGAGAACGAGCGCTTAAGATCCACTTTATTTTTCGTCCGAAAAATGATATTTTCCTGGGCTATAGGCTTAGCATTTTTTCAATTTTTCTGGGAAAATTATTCTGCGCCTAATCGTTTATTTATCGCGTAAAACGGCATCAGCGCGAGCCCGGGGACTCATATATGCCGAGAACGAGCGCTTAAGGGCCACTTTATTTTTCGTCGGAAAAACGAAATTTCCTGGGCTACAGGCTTACCATTTTTTCAATTTTTCGGGGAAAATTATTCTGCGACTAATCGTTTATTTATCGCGTAAAACGGCATCCGCGCGAGCCCGGGGACTCATATATGCCGAGAACGAGCGCTTTCAAGCCACTTTACTTTTCGTCCGAAAAATGATATTTTCCTGGGCTATAGGCTTAGCATTTTTTCAATTTTTCTGGGAAAATTATTTTGCGCCTAATCGTTTATTTTTCGCGTAAAACGGCATCAGCGCGAGCCCGGGGACTCATATATGCCGAGAACGAGCGCTTAAGAGCCACTTTATTTTTCGTCCGAAAAATGATATTTTCCTGGGCTATAGGCTTAGCATTTTTTCAATTTTTCTGGGAAAATTATTCTGCGCCTAATCGTTTATTTATCGCGTAAAATGGCATCAGCGCGAGCCCGGGGACTCATATATGCCAAGAACGAGCGCTTAAGAGCCTCTTTATTTTTCGTCGGAAAAATGATATATTCCTGGGCTATAGGCTTACCATTTTTTCAATTTTTCGGGGAAAATTATTCTGCGCCTAATCGTTTATTTATCGCTTAAAACGGCATCCGCGCGAGCCCGGGGACTCATATATGCCGAGAATGAGCACTTAAGAGCCACTTTATTTTTCATCGGAAAAATGATATTTTCCTGGGCTATAGGCTTAGCATTTTTTCAATTTTACGGGGAAAATTATTCTGCGCCTAATCGTTTATTTATCGCGTAAAACAACATCCGCGCGAGCCTGGGGAATCATATATGCCGAGAACGAGCGCTTTCAAGCCACTTTATTTTTCATGCGAAAAATGATATTTTCCTGCTTAGCATTTTTTCAGTTTTTCGGGGAATATTACTCTGCGCCTAATCGTTTATTTATCGCGTAAAACGGCATCCGCGCGAGCCCGGGGACTCATATATGCCGAGAACGAGCGCTTAAGAGCCACTTTATTTTTCGTCCGAAAAATGATATTTTCCTGGGCTATAGGCTTAGCATTTTTTCAATTTTTCTGGGAAAATTATTCTGCGCCTAATCGTTTATTTATCGCGTAAAACGGCATCAGCGCGAGCCCGGGGACTCATATATGCCGAGAACGACCGCTTAAGAGCCTCTTTATTTTTCGTCGGAAAAATGATATATTCCTGGGCTATAGGCTTACCATTTTTTCAATTTTTCGGGGAAAATTATTCTGCGCCTAATCGTTTATTTATCGCTTAAAACGGCATCCGCGCGAGCCCGGGGACTCATATATGCCGAGAATGAGCACTTAAGAGCCACTTTATTTTTCGTCGGAAAAATGATATTTTCCTGGGCTATAGGCTTAGCATTTTTTCAATTTTTCGGGGAAAATTATTCTGCGCCTAATCGTTTATTTATCGCGTAAAACAACATCCGCGCGAGCCTGGGGAATCATATATGCCGAGAACGAGCGCTTTCAAGCCACTTTATTTTTCATGCGAAAAATGATATTTTCCTGGGCTATAGGCTTAGCATTTTTCAGTTTTTCGGGGAAAATTACTCTGCGCCTAATCGTTTATTTATCGCGTAAAACAACATCCGCGCGAGCCCGGGGAATCATATATGCCGAGAAAGAGCGCTTTCAAGCCACTTTATTTTTCGTGCGAAAAATATTTTCCTGGCCTATAGGCTTAGCATTTTTCCAATTTTCCCGGGAAAATTATTCTGCGCCTAATCGTTTATTTATCGCGCAAAACGGCATCAGCGCGTGCCCGGGGACTCATATATGCCGAGAACGAGTGCTTAAGAGCCACTTTATTTTTCGTCGGAAAAATGATATTTTCCTGGGCTATAGGCTTAGCATTTTTTCAATTTTTCTGGGAAAATTATTCTGCGCCTAATCATTTATTTATCGCGTAAAACGGCATCAGCGCGAGCCCGGGGACTCATATATGCCGAGAACGAGCGCTTTAAAGCCACTTTACTTTTCGTCCGAAAAATGATATTTTCCTGGGCTATAGGCTTAGCATTTTTTCAATTTTTCGGGCAAAATTATTCTGCGCCTAATCGTTTATTTATCGCGTAAAACGGCATCCGCGCGAGCCCGGGGACTCATATATGCGGAGAACGAGCGCTTAAGAGCCACTTTATTTTTCGTCGGAAAAATGATATTTTCCTGGGCTATAGGCTTACCATTTTTTCAATTTTTCGGAGAAAATTATTCTGCGCCTAATCGTTTATTTATCGCGTAAAACGGCATCAGCTGGAGCCAGGGGACTCATATATGCCGAGAACGAGCGCTTAAGGGCCACTTTATTTTTCGTCGGAAAAATGATATTTTCCTGGGTTATAGGCTACCATTTTTTCAATTTTTCGGGTAAAATTATTCTGCGCCTAATCGTTTATTTATCGCGTCAAACGGCATCCGGCCGAGCCCGGGGACTCATATATGCCGAGAACGAGCGCTTCCAAACCACTTTACTTTTCGTCCGAAAAATGATATTTTCCTGCGCTATAGGCTTAGCATTTTTTAAATTTTTCTGGGAAAATTATTTTGCGCCTAATCGTTTATTTATCGCGTAAAACGGCATCAGCGTGAGCCCGGGGACTCATATATGCCGAGAACGAGCGCTTAAGGGCCACTATTTTTCGTCGGGAAAATGATATTTTCCTGGGCTATAGGCTTACCATTTTCTCAATTTTTCGGGGAAAATTATTCTGCGTCTAATCGTTTATTTATCGCGTAGAACGGCATCAGCGCGAGCCCGGGGACTCATATATGCCGAGAACGAGCGCTTAAGAGCCACTTTATTTTTCGTCCGAAAAATGATATTTTCCTGGGCTATATAGGCTTAGCATTTTTTCAATTTTTCTGGGAAAATTATTCTGCGCCTAATCGTTTATTTATCGCGTAGAACGGCATCAGCGCGAGCCCGGGGACTCATATATGCCGAGAACGAGCGCTTAAGAGCCACTTTATTTTTCGTCCGAAAAATGATATTTTCCTGGGCTATAGGCTTAGCATTTTTTCAATTTTTCTGGGAAAATTATTCTGCGCCTAATCGTTTATTTATCGCGTAAAACGGCATCAGCGCGAGCCCAGGGACTCATATATGCCGAGAACGAGCGCTTAAGGGCCACTTTATTTTTCGTCGGAAAAATGATATTTTCCTGGGCTACAGGCTTACCATTTTTTCAATTTTTCGGGGAAAATTATTCCGCGACTAATCGTTTATTTATCGCGTAAAACGGCATCCGCGCGAGCCCGGGGACTCATATATGCCGAGAACGAGCGCTTTCAAGCCACTTTACTTTTCGTCCGAAAAATGATATTTTCATGGGCTATAGGCTTAGCATTTTTTCAATTTTTCTGGGAAAATTATTTTGCGCCTAATCGTTTATTTATCGCGTAAAACGGCATCAGCGCGAGCCCGGCGACTCATATATGCCGAGAACGAGCGCTTAAGGGCCACTTTATTTTTCGACGGAAAAATGATATTTTCCTGGGCTATATTTTTCGGGGAAAATTATTCTGCGCCTAATCGTTTATTTATCGCGTAAAACGGCATCCACGCGAGCCCCGGGACTCATATATGCCGAGAATGAGCGCTTAGGATCCACTTTATTTTTCGTCGGAAAAATGATATTTTCCTGGGCTACAGGCTTAGCATTTTTTCAATTTTTCGGGGAAAATTATTCTGCGCCTAATCGTTTATTTATCGCGTAAAACAACATCCGCGCGAGCCCGGGGAATCATATATGCCGAGAACGAGTGCTTTCAAGCCACTTTATTTTTCGTGCGAAAAATAATATTTTCCTGGGCTATAGGCTTAGCATTTTTCCAATTTTGCTGGGAAAATTATTCTGCGCCTAATCGTTTATTTATCGCGTAGAACGGCATCAGCACGAGCCCGGGGACTCATATATGCCGAGAACGAGCGCTTAAGAGCCACTTTATTTTTCGTCCGAAAAATGATATTTTCCTGGGCTATAGGCTTAGCATTTTTTCAATTTTTCGGGGAAAATTATTCTGCGCCTAATCGTTTATTTATTGCGTAAAACGGCATCAGCGCGAGCCCGGGGACTCATATATGCCGAGAACGAGCGCTTAAGAGCCTCTTTATTTTTCGTAGGAAAAATGATATATTCCTGGGCTATAGGCTTACCATTTTTTCAATTTTTCGGGGAAAATTATTCTGCGCCTAATCGTTTATTTATCGCTTAAAACGGCATCCGCGCGAGCCCGGGGACTCATATATGCCGAGAACGAGCGCTTTAAAGCCACTTTACTTTTCGTCCGAAAAATGATATTTTCCTGGGCTATAGGCTTAGCATTTTTTCAATTTTTCGGGCAAAATTATTCTGCGCCTAATCGTTTATTTATCGCGTAAAACGGCATCCGCGCGAGCCCGGGGACTCATATATGCGGAGAACGAGCGCTTAAGAGCCACTTTATTTTTCGTCGGAAAAATGATATTTTCCTGGGCTATAGGCTTACCATTTTTTCAATTTTTCGGAGAAAATTATTCTGCGCCTAATCGTTTATTTATCGCGTAAAACGGCATCAGCTCGAGCCAGGGGACTCATATATGCCGAGAACGAGCGCTTAAGGGCCACTTTATTTTTCGTCGGAAAAATGATATTTTCCTGGGTTATAGGCTTACCATTTTTTCAATTTTTCGGGTAAAATTATTCTGCGCCTAATCGTTTATTTATCGTGTAAAACGGCATCCGGCCGAGCCCGGGGACTCATATATGCCGAGAACGAGCGCTTTCAAACCACTTTACTTTTCGTCCGAAAAATGATATTTTCCTGCGCTATAGGCTTAAAATTTTTTAAATTTTTCTGGGAAAATTATTTTGCGCCTAATCGTTTATTTATCGCGTAAAACGGCATCAGCGTGAGCCCGGGGACTCATATATGCCGAGAACGAGCGCTTAAGGGCCACTATTTTTCGTCGGGAAAATGATATTTTCCTGGGCTATAGGCTTACCATTTTCTCAATTTTCGGGGAAAATTATTCTGCGCCTAATCGTTTATTTATCGCGTAAAACGGCATCCGCGCGAGCCCGGGGACTCATATATGCCGAGAACGAGTGCTTAAGAGCCACTTTATTTTTCGTGCGAAAAATGATATTTTCCTGGGCTATACGCTTAGGATTTTTTCAATTTTTCGGGGAAAATTATTCGGCGCCTAATCGTTTATTTATCGCGTAAAAGGGCATCCGCGCGAGCCCGGGGACTCAAATATGCCGAGAACGAGCGCTTAAGAGCCACTTGATATTTTCCTGGGCTATAGGCTTACCATTTTCTCAATTTTTCGGGGAAAATTATTCTGCGTCTAATCGTTTATTTATCGCGTAGAACGGCATCAGCGCGAGCCCGGGGACTCATATATTCCGAGAACGAGCGCTTAAGAGCCACTTTATTTTTCGTCGGAAAAATGATATTTTCCTGGGCTATAGGCTTAGCATTTTTTCAATTTTTCTGGGAAAATTATTCTGCGCCTAATCGTTTATTTATCGCGTAGAACGGCATCAGCGCGAGCCCGGGGACTCATATATGCCGAGAACGAGCGCTTAAGAGCCACTTTATTTTTCGTCCGAAAAATGATATTTTCCTGGGCTATAGGCTTAGCATTATTTCAATTTTTCTGGGAAAATTATTCTGCGCCTAATCGTTTATTTATCGCGTAAAACGGCATCAGCGCGAGCCCAGGGACTCATATATGCCGAGAACGAGCGCTTAAGGGCCACTTTATTTTTCGTCGGAAAAATGATATTTTCCTGGGCTACAGGCTTACCATTTTTTCAATTTTTCGGGGAAAATTATTCTGCGACTAATCGTTTATTTATCGCGTAAAACGGCATCCGCGCGAGCCCGGGGACTCATATATGCCGAGAACGAGCGCTTTCAAGCCACTTTACTTTTCGTCCGAAAAATGATATTTTCATGGGCTATAGGCTTAGCATTTTTTCAATTTTTCTGGGAAAATTATTTTGCGCCTAATCGTTTATTTATCGCGTAAAACGGCATCAGCGCGAGCCCGGCGACTCATATATGCCGAGAACAAGCGCTTAAGGGCCACTTTATTTTTCGACGGAAAAATGATATTTTCCTGGGCTATATTTTTCGGGGAAAATTATTCTGCGCCTAATCGTTTATTTATCGCGTAAAACGGCATCCACGCGAGCCCCGGGACTCATATATGCCGAGAATGAGCGCTTAGGATCCACTTTATTTTTCGTCGGAAAAATGATATTTTCCTGGGCTATAGGCTTAGCATTTTTTCAATTTTTCGGGGAAAATTATTCTGCGCCTAATCGTTTATTTATCGCGTAAAACAACATCCGCGCGAGCACGGGGAATCATATATGCCGAGAACGAGTGCTTTCAAGCCACTTTATTTTTCGTGCGAAAAATAATATTTTCCTGGGCTATAGGCTTAGCATTTTTCCAATTTTGCTGGGAAAATTATTCTGCGCCTAATCGTTTATTTATCGCGTAGAACGGCATCAGCACGAGCCCGGGGACTCATATATGCCGAGAACGAGCGCTTAAGAGCCACTTTATTTTTCGTCCGAAAAATGATATTTTCCTGGGCTATAGGCTTAGCATTTTTTCAATTTTTCGGGGAAAATTATTCTGCGCCTAATCGTTTATTTATTGCGTAAAACGGCATCAGCGCGAGCCCGGGGACTCATATATGCCGAGAACGAGCGCTTAAGAGCCTCTTTATTTTTCGTAGGAAAAATGATATATTCCTGGGCGATAGGCTTACCATTTTTTCAATTTTTCGGGGAAAATTATTCTGCGCCTAATCGTTTATTTATCGCTTAAAACGGCATCCGCGCGAGCCCGGGGACTCATATATGCCGAGAACGAGCGCTTTAAAGCCACTTTACTTTTCGTCCGAAAAATGATATTTTCCTGGGCTATAGGCTTAGCATTTTTTCAATTTTTCGGGCAAAATTATTCTGCGCCTAATCGTTTATTTATCGCGTAAAACGGCATCCGCGCGAGCCCGGGGACTCATATATGCGGAGAACGAGCGCTTAAGAGCCACTTTATTTTTCGTCGGAAAAATGATATTTTCCTGGGCTATAGGCTTACCATTTTTTCAATTTTTCGGAGAAAATTATTCTGCGCCTAATCGTTTATTTATCGCGTAAAACGGCATCAGCTCGAGCCAGGGGACTCATATATGCCGAGAACGAGCGCTTAAGGGCCACTTTATTTTTCGTCGGAAAAATGATATTTTCCTGGGTTATAGGCTTACCATTTTTTCAATTTTTCGGGTAAAATTATTCTGCGCCTAATCGTTTATTTATCGTGTAAAACGGCATCCGGCCGAGCCCGGGGACTCATATATGCCGAGAACGAGCGCTTTCAAACCACTTTACTTTTCGTCCGAAAAATGATATTTTCCTGCGCTATAGGCTTAAAATTTTTAAAATTTTTCTGGGAAAATTATTTTGCGCCTAATCGTTTATTTATCGCGTAAAACGGCATCAGCGTGAGCCCGGGGACTCATATATGCCGAGAACGAGCGCTTAAGGGCCACTATTTTTCGTCGGGAAAATGATATTTTCCTGGGCTATAGGCTTACCATTTTCTCAATTTTCGGGGAAAATTATTCTGCGCCTAATCGTTTATTTATCGCGTAAAACGGCATCCGCGCGAGCCCGGGGACTCATATATGCCGAGAACGAGTGCTTAAGAGCCACTTTATTTTTCGTGCGAAAAATGATATTTTCCTGGGCTATACGCTTAGGATTTTTTCAATTTTTCGGGGAAAATTATTCGGCGCCTAATCGTTTATTTATCGCGTAAAAGGGCATCCGCGCGAGCCCGGGGACTCAAATATGCCGAGAACGAGCGCTTAAGAGCCACTTGATATTTTCCTGGGCTATAATAGGCTTACCATTTTCTCAATTTTTCGGGGAAAATTATTCTGCGTCTAATCGTTTATTTATCGCGTAGAACGGCATCAGCGCGAGCCCGGGGACTCATATATTCCGAGAACGAGCGCTTAAGAGCCACTTTATTTTTCGTCCGAAAAATGATATTTTCCTGGGCTATAGGCTTAGCATTTTTTCAATTTTTCTGGGAAAATTATTCTGCGCCTAATCGTTTATTTATCGCGTAGAACGGCATCAGCGCGAGCCCGGGGACTCATATATGCCGAGAACGAGCGCTTAAGAGCCACTTTATTTTTCGTCCGAAAAATGATATTTTCCTGGGCTATAGGCTTAGCATTATTTCAATTTTTCTGGGAAAATTATTCTGCGCCTAATCGTTTATTTATCGCGTAAAACGGCATCAGCGCGAGCCCAGGGACTCATATATGCCGAGAACGAGCGCTTAAGGGCCACTTTATTTTTCGTCGGAAAAATGATATTTTCCTGGCTACAGGCTTACCATTTTTTCAATTTTTCGGGGAAAATTATTCTGCGACTAATCGTTTATTTATCGCGTAAAACGGCATCCGCGCGAGCCCGGGGACTCATATATGCCGAGAACGAGCGCTTTCAAGCCACTTTACTTTTCGTCCGAAAAATGATATTTTCCTGGGCTATAGGCTTAGCATTTTTTCAATTTTTCTGGGAAAATTATTTTGCGCCTAATCGTTTATTTAGTGCGTAAAACGGCATCAGCGCGAGCCCGGGGACTCATATATGCCGAGAACGAGCGCTTAAGGGCCACTTTATTTTTCGACGGAAAAATGATATTTTCCTGGGCTATAGGCTTACCATTTTTTCAATTTTTCGGGGAAAATCATTCTGCGCCTAATCGTTTATTTATCGCGTAAAACGGCATCCGCGCGAGCCCGGGGACTCATATATGCCGAGAATGAGCGCTTAGGAGCCACTTTATTTTTCGTCGGAAAAATGATATTTTCCTGGGCTATAGGCTTAGCATTTTTTCAATTTTTCGGGGAAAATTATTCTGCGCCTAATCGTTTATTTATCGCGTAAAACAACATCCGCGCGAGCCCGGGGAATCATATATGCCGAGAACGAGCGCTTTCAAGCAACTTTATTTTTCGTGCGAAAAATAATATTTTCCTGGGCTATAGGCTTAGCATTTTTCCAATTTTTCTGGGAAAATTATTCTGCGCCTAATCGTTTATTTATCGCGTAGAACGGCATCAGCACGAGCCCGGGGACTCATATATGCCGAGAACGAGCGCTTAAGAGCCACTTTATTTTTCGTCCGAAAAATGATATTTTCCTGGGCTATAGGCTTAGCATTTTTTCAATTCTTCTGGGAAAATTATTCTGCGCCTAATCGTTTATTTATCGCGTAAAACGGCATCAGCGCGAGCCCGGGGACTCATATATGCCGAGAACGAGCGCTTAAGAGCCTCTTTATTTTTCGTAGGAAAAATGATATATTCCTGGGCTATAGGCTTACCATTTTTTCAATTTTTCGGGGAAAATTATTCTGCGCCTAATCGTTTATTTATCGCTTAAAACGGCATCCGCGCGAGCCCGGGGACTCATATATGCCGAGAATGAGCACTTTAGAGCCACTTTATTTTTCATCGGAAAAATGATATTTTCCTGGGCTATAGGCTTAGCATTTTTTCAATTTTTCGGGGAAATTTATTCTGCGCCTAATCGTTTATTTATCGCGTAAAACAACATCAGCGCGAGCCTGGGGAATCATATATGCCGAGAACGAGCGCTTTCAAGCCACTTTATTTTTCATGCGAAAAATGATATTTTCCTGGGCTATAGGCTTAGCATTTTTTCAGTTTTTCGGGGAAAATTACTCTGCGCCTAATCGTTTATTTATCGCGTAAAACAACATCCGCGCGAGCCCGGGGAATCATATATGCCGAGAAAGAGCGCTTTCAAGCCACTTTATTTTTCGTGCGAAAAATATTTTCCTGGGCTATAGGCTTAGCATTTTTCCAATTTTTCCGGGAAAATTATTCTGCGCCTAATCGTTTATTTATCGCGCAAAACGGCATCAGCGCGTGCCCGGGGACTCATATATGCCGAGAACGAGTGCTTAAGAGCCACTTTATTTTTCGTCGGAAAAATGATATTTTCCTGGGCTATAGGCTTACCATTTTTTCAATTTTTCTGGGAAAATTATTCTGCGCCTAATCGTTTATTTATCGCGTAAAACGGCATCAGCGCGAGCCCGGGGACTCATATATGCCGAGAACGAGCGCTTAAGGGCCACTTTATTTTTCGTCGGAAAAATGATATTTTCCTGGGGGCTTACGATTTTTTCAATTTTTCGGGGAAAATTATTCTGCGACTAATCGTTTATTTATCGCGTAAAACGGCATCCGCGCGAGCCCGGGGACTCATATATGCCGAGAACGAGCGCTTGCAAGCCACTTTACTTTTCGTCCGAAAAATGATATTTTCCTGGCCTATAGGCTTAGCATTTTTTCAATTTTTCTGGGAAAATTATTTTGCGCCTGATCGTTTATTTATCGCGTAAAACGGCATCAGCGCGAGCCCGGGGACTCATATATGCCGAGAACGAGCGCTTAAGGGCCACTTTCTTTTTCGACGGAAAAATGATATTTCATAGGCTTACCATTTTTTCAATTTTTCGGGGAAAATTATTCTGCGCCTAATCGTTTATTTATCGCTTAAAACGGCATCCGCGCGAGCCCGGGGACTCATATATGCCGAGAATGAGCGCTTAGGAGCCACTTTATTTTTCGTCGGAAAAATGATATTTTCCTGGGCTATAGGCTTAGCATTTTTTCAATTTTTCGGGGAAAATTATTCTGCGCCTAATCGTTTATTTATCGCGTAAAACAACACCCGCGCGAGCCCGGGGAATCATATATGCCGAGAACGAGCGCTTTCAAGCCCCTTTATTTTTCGTGCGAAAAATAATATTTTCCTGGGCTATAGGCTTAGCATTTTTCCAATTTTTCTGGGAAAATTATTCTGCGCCTAATCGTTTATTTATCGCGTAGAACGGCATCAGCGCGAGCCCGGGGACTCATATATGCCGAGAACGAGCGCTTAAGAGCCACTTTATTTTTCGTCCGAAAAATGATATTTTCCTGGGCTATAGGCTTAGCATTTTTTCAATTTTTCTAGGAAAATTATTCTGCGCCTAATCGTTTATTTATCGCGTAAAACGGCATCAGCGCGAGCCCGGGGACTCATATATGCCGAGAACGACCGCTTAAGAGCCTCTTTATTTTTCGTCGGAAAAATGATATATTCCTGGGCTATAGGCTTACCATTTTTTCAATTTTTCGGGGAAAATTATTCTGCGCCTAATCGTTTATTTATCGCGTAAAACGGCATCCGCGCGAGCCCGGGGACTCATATATGCCGAGAAAGAGCGCTTAGGAGCCACTTTATTTTTCGTCGGAAAAATGATATTTTCCTGGGCTATAGGCTTAGCATTTTTTCAATTTTTCGGGGAAAATTATTTTGCGCCTAATCGTTTATTTATCACGTAAAACGGCATCAGCGCGAGCCCGGGGACTCATATATGCCGAGAACGAGCGCTTAAGGGCCACTTTATTTTTCGACGGAAAAATGATATTTTCCTGGGCTATAGGCTTACCATTTTTTCAATTTTTCGGGGAAAATTATTCTGCGCCTAATCGTTTATTTATCGCGTAAAACGGCATCCGCGCGAGCCCGGGGACTCATATATGCCGAGAATGAGCGCTTAGGAGCCACTTTATTTTTCGTCGGAAAAATGATATTTTCCTGGGCTATAGGCTTAGCATTTTTTCAATTTTTCTGGGAAAATTATTCTGCGCCTAATCGTTTATTTATCGCGTAAAACGGCATCAGCGCGAGCCCGGGGACTCATATATGCCGAGAACGAGCGCTTTCAAGCCACTTTACTTTTCGTCCGAAAAATGATATTTTCCTGGGCTATAGGCTTAGCATTTTTTCAATTTTTCTGGGAAAATTATTTTGCGCCTAATCGTTTATTTATCGCGTAAAACGGCATCAGCGCGAGCCCGGGGACTCATATATGCCGAAAACGAGCGCTTAAGGGCCACTTTATTTTTCGACGGAAAAATGATATTTTCCTGGGCTATAGGCTTACCATTTTCTCAATTTTCGGGGAAAATTATTCTGCGCCTAATCGTTTATTTATCGCGTAAAACGGCATCCGCGCGAGCCCGGGGACTCATATATGCCGAGAACGAGTGCTTAAGAGCCACTTTATTTTTCGTGCGAAAAATGATATTTTCCTGGGCTATACTCTTAGGATTTTTTCAATTTTTCGGGGAAAATTATTCGGCGCCTAATCGTTTATTTATCGCGTAAAAGGGCATCCGCGCGAGCCCGGGGACTCAAATATGCTGAGAACGAGCGCTTAAGAGCCACTTGATATTTTCCTGGGCTATAGGCTTACCATTTTCTCAATTTTTCGGGGAAAATTATTCTGCGTCTAATCGTTTATTTATCGCGTAGAACGGCATCAGCGCGAGCCCGGGGACTCATATATTCCGAGAACGAGCGCTTAAGAGCCACTTTATTTTTCGTCCGAAAAATGATATTTTCCTGGGCTATAGGCTTAGCATTTTTTCAATTTTTCTGGGAAAATTATTCTGCGCCTAATCGTTTATTTATCGCGTAGAACGGCATCAGCGCGAGCCCGGGGACTCATATATGCCGAGAACGAGCGCTTAAGAGCCACTTTATTTTTCGTCGGAAAAATGATATTTTCCTGGGCTACAGGCTTACCATTTTTTCAATTTTTCGGGGAAAATTATTCTGCGACTAATCGTTTATTTATCGCGTAAAACGGCATCCGCGCGAGCCCGGGGACTCATATATGCCGAGAACGAGCGCTTTCAAGCCACTTTACTTTTCGTCCGAAAAATGATATTTTCCTGGGCTATAGGCTTAGCATTTTTTCAATTTTTCTGGGAAAATTATTTTGCGCCTAATCGTTTATTTATCGCGTAAAACGGCATCAGCGCGTGCCCGGGGACTCATATATGCCGAGAACGAGCGCTTAAGGGCCACTTTATTTTTCGACGGAAAAATGATATTTTCCTGGGCTATAGGCTTACCATTTTTTCAATTTTTCGGGGAAAATCATTCTGCGCCTAATCGTTTATTTATCGCGTAAAACGGCATCCGCGCGAGCCCGGGGACTCATATATGCCGAGAATGAGCGCTTAGGAGCCACTTTATTTTTCGTCGGAAAAATGATATTTTCCTGGGCTATAGGCTTAGCATTTTTTCAATTTTTCGGGGAAAATTATTCTGCGCCTAATCGTTTATTTATCGCGTAAAACAACATCCGCGCGAGCCCGGGGAATCATATATGCCGAGAACGAGCGCTTTCAAGCAACTTTATTTTTCGTGCGAAAAATAATATTTTCCTGGGCTATAGGCTTAGCATTTTTCCAATTTTTCTGGGAAAATTATTCTGCGCCTAATCGTTTATTTATCGCGTAGAACGGCATCAGCACGAGCCCGGGGACTCATATATGCCGAGAACGAGCGCTTAAGAGCCACTTTATTTTTCGTCCGAAAAATGATATTTTCCTGGGCTATAGGCTTAGCATTTTTTCAATTTTTCTGGGAAAATTATTCTGCGCCTAATCGTTTATTTATCGCGTAAAACGGCATCAGCGCGAGCCCGGGGACTCATATATGCCGAGAACGAGCGCTTAAGAGCCTCTTTATTTTTCGTAGGAAAAATGATATATTCCTGGGCTATAGGCTTACCATTTTTTCAATTTTTCGGGGAAAATTATTCTGCGCCTAATCGTTTATTTATCGCTTAAAACGGCATCCGCGCGAGCCCGGGGACTCATATATGCCGAGAATGAGCACTTTAGAGCCACTTTATTTTTCATCGGAAAAATGATATTTTCCTGGGCTATAGGCTTAGCATTTTTTCAATTTTTCGGGGAAATTTATTCTGCGCCTAATCGTTTATTTATCGCGTAAAACAACATCAGCGCGAGCCTGGGGAATCATATATGCCGAGAACGAGCGCTTTCAAGCCACTTTATTTTTCATGCGAAAAATGATATTTTCCTGGGCTATAGGCTTAGCATTTTTTGAGTTTTTCGGGGAAAATTACTCTGCGCCTAATCGTTTATTTATCGCGTAAAACAACATCCGCGCGAGCCCGGGGAATCATATATGCCGAGAAAGAGCGCTTTCAAGCCACTTTATTTTTCGTGCGAAAAATATTTTCCTGGGCTATAGGCTTAGCATTTTTCCAATTTTTCCGGGAAAATTATTCTGCGCCTAATCGTTTATTTATCGCGCAAAACGGCATCAGCGCGTGCCCGGGGACTCATATATGCCGAGAACGAGTGCTTAAGAGCCACTTTATTTTTCGTCGGAAAAATGATATTTTCCTGGGCTATAGGCTTACCATTTTTTCAATTTTTCTGGGAAAATTATTCTGCGCCTAATCGTTTATTTATCGCGTAAAACGGCATCAGCGCGAGCCCGGGGACTCATATATGCCGAGAACGAGCGCTTAAGGGCCACTTTATTTTTCGTCGGAAAAATGATATTTTCCTGGGGGCTTACCATTTTTTCAATTTTTCGGGGAAAATTATTCTGCGACTAATCGTTTATTTATCGCGTAAAACGGCATCCGCGCGAGCCCGGGGACTCATATATGCCGAGAACGAGCGCTTGCAAGCCACTTTACTTTTCGTCCGAAAAATGATATTTTCCTGGCCTATAGGCTTAGCATTTTTTCAATTTTTCTGGGAAAATTATTTTGCGCCTAATCGTTTATTTATCGCGTAAAACGGCATCAGCGCGAGCCCGGGGACTCATATATGCCGAGAACGAGCGCTTAAGGGCCACTTTCTTTTTCGACGGAAAAATGATATTTCATAGGCTTACCATTTTTTCAATTTTTCGGGGAAAATTATTCTGCGCCTAATCGTTTATTTATCGCTTAAAACGGCATCCGCGCGAGCCCGGGGACTCATATATGCCGAGAATGAGCGCTTAGGAGCCACTTTATTTTTCGTCGGAAAAATGATATTTTCCTGGGCTATAGGCTTAGCATTTTTTCAATTTTTCGGGGAAAATTATTCTGCACCTAATCGTTTATTTATCGCGTAAAACAACACCCGCGCGAGCCCGGGGAATCATATATGCCGAGAACGAGCGCTTTCAAGCCACTTTATTTTTCGTGCGAAAAATAATATTTTCCTGGGCTATAGGCTTAGCATTTTTCCAATTTTTCTGGGAAAATTATTCTGCGCCTAATCGTTTATTTATCGCGTAGAACGGCATCAGCGCGAGCCCGGGGACTCATATATGCCGAGAACGAGCGCTTAAGAGCCACTTTATTTTTCGTCCGAAAAATGATATTTTCCTGGGCTATAGGCTTAGCATTTTTTCAATTTTTCTGGGAAAATTATTCTGCGCCTAATCGTTTATTTATCGCGTAAAACGGCATCAGCGCGAGCCCGGGGACTCATATATGCCGAGAACGACCGCTTAAGAGCCTCTTTATTTTTCGTCGGAAAAATGATATATTCCTGGGCTATAGGCTTACCATTTTTTCAATTTTTCGGGGAAAATTATTCTGCGCCTAATCGTTTATTTATCGCGTAAAACGGCATCCGCGCGAGCCCGGGGACTCATATATGCCGAGAAAGAGCGCTTACGAGCCACTTTATTTTTCGTCGGAAAAATGATATTTTCCTGGGCTATAGGCTTAGCATTTTTTCAATTTTTCGGGGAAAATTATTTTGCGCCTAATCGTTTATTTATCGCGTAAAACGGCATCAGCGCGAGCCCGGGGACTCATATATGCCGAGAACGAGCGCTTAAGGGCCACTTTATTTTTCGACGGAAAAATGATATTTTCCTGGGCTATAGGCTTACCATTTTTTCAATTTTTCGGGGAAAATTATTCTGCGCCTAATCGTTTATTTATTGCGTAAAACGGCATCAGCGCGAGCCCGGGGACTCATATATGCCGAGAACGAGCGCTTAAGAGCCTCTTTATTTTTCGTAGGAAAAATGATATATTCCTGGGCGATAGGCTTACCATTTTTTCAATTTTTCGGGGAAAATTATTCTGCGCCTAATCGTTTATTTATCGCGTAGAACGGCATCAGCACGAGCCCGGGGACTCATATATGCCGAGAACGAGCGCTTAAGAGCCACTTTATTTTTCGTCCGAAAAATGATATTTTCCTGGGCTATAGGCTTAGCATTTTTTCAATTTTTCGGGGAAAATTATTCTGCGCCTAATCGTTTATTTATTGCGTAAAACGGCATCAGCGCGAGCCCGGGGACTCATATATGCCGAGAACGAGCGCTTAAGAGCCTCTTTATTTTTCGTAGGAAAAATGATATATTCCTGGGCTATAGGCTTACCATTTTTTCAATTTTTCGGGGAAAATTATTCTGCGCCTAATCGTTTATTTATCGCTTAAAACGGCATCCGCGCGAGCCCGGGGACTCATATATGCCGAGAACGAGCGCTTTAAAGCCACTTTACTTTTCGTCCGAAAAATGATATTTTCCTGGGCTATAGGCTTAGCATTTTTTCAATTTTTCGGGCAAAATTATTCTGCGCCTAATCGTTTATTTATCGCGTAAAACGGCATCCGCGCGAGCCCGGGGACTCATATATGCGGAGAACGAGCGCTTAAGAGCCACTTTATTTTTCGTCGGAAAAATGATATTTTCCTGGGCTATAGGCTTACCATTTTTTCAATTTTTCGGAGAAAATTATTCTGCGCCTAATCGTTTATTTATCGCGTAAAACGGCATCAGCTCGAGCCAGGGGACTCATATATGCCGAGAACGAGCGCTTAAGGGCCACTTTATTTTTCGTCGGAAAAATGATATTTTCCTGGGTTATAGGCTTACCATTTTTTCAATTTTTCGGGTAAAATTATTCTGCGCCTAATCGTTTATTTATCGTGTAAAACGGCATCCGGCCGAGCCCGGGGACTCATATATGCCGAGAACGAGCGCTTTCAAACCACTTTACTTTTCGTCCGAAAAATGATATTTTCCTGCGCTATAGGCTTAAAATTTTTTAAATTTTTCTGGGAAAATTATTTTGCGCCTAATCGTTTATTTATCGCGTAAAACGGCATCAGCGTGAGCCCGGGGACTCATATATGCCGAGAACGAGCGCTTAAGGGCCACTATTTTTCGTCGGGAAAATGATATTTTCCTGGGCTATAGGCTTACCATTTTCTCAATTTTCGGGGAAAATTATTCTGCGCCTAATCGTTTATTTATCGCGTAAAACGGCATCCGCGCGAGCCCGGGGACTCATATATGCCGAGAACGAGTGCTTAAGAGCCACTTTATTTTTCGTGCGAAAAATGATATTTTCCTGGGCTATACGCTTAGGATTTTTTCAATTTTTCGGGGAAAATTATTCGGCGCCTAATCGTTTATTTATCGCGTAAAAGGGCATCCGCGCGAGCCCGGGGACTCAAATATGCCGAGAACGAGCGCTTAAGAGCCACTTGATATTTTCCTGGGCTATAGGCTTACCATTTTCTCAATTTTTCGGGGAAAATTATTCTGCGTCTAATCGTTTATTTATCGCGTAGAACGGCATCAGCGCGAGCCCGGGGACTCATATATTCCGAGAACGAGCGCTTAAGAGCCACTTTATTTTTCGTCGGAAAAATGATATTTTCCTGGGCTATAGGCTTAGCATTTTTTCAATTTTTCTGGGAAAATTATTCTGCGCCTAATCGTTTATTTATCGCGTAGAACGGCATCAGCGCGAGCCCGGGGACTCATATATGCCGAGAACGAGCGCTTAAGAGCCACTTTATTTTTCGTCCGAAAAATGATATTTTCCTGGGCTATAGGCTTAGCATTATTTCAATTTTTCTGGGAAAATTATTCTGCGCCTAATCGTTTATTTATCGCGTAAAACGGCATCAGCGCGAGCCCAGGGACTCATATATGCCGAGAACGAGCGCTTAAGGGCCACTTTATTTTTCGTCGGAAAAATGATATTTTCCTGGGCTACAGGCTTACCATTTTTTCAATTTTTCGGGGAAAATTATTCTGCGACTAATCGTTTATTTATCGCGTAAAACGGCATCCGCGCGAGCCCGGGGACTCATATATGCCGAGAACGAGCGCTTTCAAGCCACTTTACTTTTCGTCCGAAAAATGATATTTTCATGGGCTATAGGCTTAGCATTTTTTCAATTTTTCTGGGAAAATTATTTTGCGCCTAATCGTTTATTTATCGCGTAAAACGGCATCAGCGCGAGCCCGGCGACTCATATATGCCGAGAACAAGCGCTTAAGGGCCACTTTATTTTTCGACGGAAAAATGATATTTTCCTGGGCTATATTTTTCGGGGAAAATTATTCTGCGCCTAATCGTTTATTTATCGCGTAAAACGGCATCCACGCGAGCCCCGGGACTCATATATGCCGAGAATGAGCGCTTAGGATCCACTTTATTTTTCGTCGGAAAAATGATATTTTCCTGGGCTATAGGCTTAGCATTTTTTCAATTTTTCGGGGAAAATTATTCTGCGCCTAATCGTTTATTTATCGCGTAAAACAACATCCGCGCGAGCACGGGGAATCATATATGCCGAGAACGAGTGCTTTCAAGCCACTTTATTTTTCGTGCGAAAAATAATATTTTCCTGGGCTATAGGCTTAGCATTTTTCCAATTTTGCTGGGAAAATTATTCTGCGCCTAATCGTTTATTTATCGCGTAGAACGGCATCAGCACGAGCCCGGGGACTCATATATGCCGAGAACGAGCGCTTAAGAGCCACTTTATTTTTCGTCCGAAAAATGATATTTTCCTGGGCTATAGGCTTAGCATTTTTTCAATTTTTCGGGGAAAATTATTCTGCGCCTAATCGTTTATTTATTGCGTAAAACGGCATCAGCGCGAGCCCGGGGACTCATATATGCCGAGAACGAGCGCTTAAGAGCCTCTTTATTTTTCGTAGGAAAAATGATATATTCCTGGGCGATAGGCTTACCATTTTTTCAATTTTTCGGGGAAAATTATTCTGCGCCTAATCGTTTATTTATCGCTTAAAACGGCATCCGCGCGAGCCCGGGGACTCATATATGCCGAGAACGAGCGCTTTAAAGCCACTTTACTTTTCGTCCGAAAAATGATATTTTCCTGGGCTATAGGCTTAGCATTTTTTCAATTTTTCGGGCAAAATTATTCTGCGCCTAATCGTTTATTTATCGCGTAAAACGGCATCCGCGCGAGCCCGGGGACTCATATATGCGGAGAACGAGCGCTTAAGAGCCACTTTATTTTTCGTCGGAAAAATGATATTTTCCTGGGCTATAGGCTTACCATTTTTTCAATTTTTCGGAGAAAATTATTCTGCGCCTAATCGTTTATTTATCGCGTAAAACGGCATCAGCTCGAGCCAGGGGACTCATATATGCCGAGAACGAGCGCTTAAGGGCCACTTTATTTTTCGTCGGAAAAATGATATTTTCCTGGGTTATAGGCTTACCATTTTTTCAATTTTTCGGGTAAAATTATTCTGCGCCTAATCGTTTATTTATCGTGTAAAACGGCATCCGGCCGAGCCCGGGGACTCATATATGCCGAGAACGAGCGCTTTCAAACCACTTTACTTTTCGTCCGAAAAATGATATTTTCCTGCGCTATAGGCTTAAAATTTTTAAAATTTTTCTGGGAAAATTATTTTGCGCCTAATCGTTTATTTATCGCGTAAAACGGCATCAGCGTGAGCCCGGGGACTCATATATGCCGAGAACGAGCGCTTAAGGGCCACTATTTTTCGTCGGGAAAATGATATTTTCCTGGGCTATAGGCTTACCATTTTCTCAATTTTCGGGGAAAATTATTCTGCGCCTAATCGTTTATTTATCGCGTAAAACGGCATCCGCGCGAGCCCGGGGACTCATATATGCCGAGAACGAGTGCTTAAGAGCCACTTTATTTTTCGTGCGAAAAATGATATTTTCCTGGGCTATACGCTTAGGATTTTTTCAATTTTTCGGGGAAAATTATTCGGCGCCTAATCGTTTATTTATCGCGTAAAAGGGCATCCGCGCGAGCCCGGGGACTCAAATATGCCGAGAACGAGCGCTTAAGAGCCACTTGATATTTTCCTGGGCTATAATAGGCTTACCATTTTCTCAATTTTTCGGGGAAAATTATTCTGCGTCTAATCGTTTATTTATCGCGTAGAACGGCATCAGCGCGAGCCCGGGGACTCATATATTCCGAGAACGAGCGCTTAAGAGCCACTTTATTTTTCGTCCGAAAAATGATATTTTCCTGGGCTATAGGCTTAGCATTTTTTCAATTTTTCTGGGAAAATTATTCTGCGCCTAATCGTTTATTTATCGCGTAGAACGGCATCAGCGCGAGCCCGGGGACTCATATATGCCGAGAACGAGCGCTTAAGAGCCACTTTATTTTTCGTCCGAAAAATGATATTTTCCTGGGCTATAGGCTTAGCATTATTTCAATTTTTCTGGGAAAATTATTCTGCGCCTAATCGTTTATTTATCGCGTAAAACGGCATCAGCGCGAGCCCAGGGACTCATATATGCCGAGAACGAGCGCTTAAGGGCCACTTTATTTTTCGTCGGAAAAATGATATTTTCCTGGCTACAGGCTTACCATTTTTTCAATTTTTCGGGGAAAATTATTCTGCGACTAATCGTTTATTTATCGCGTAAAACGGCATCCGCGCGAGCCCGGGGACTCATATATGCCGAGAACGAGCGCTTTCAAGCCACTTTACTTTTCGTCCGAAAAATGATATTTTCCTGGGCTATAGGCTTAGCATTTTTTCAATTTTTCTGGGAAAATTATTTTGCGCCTAATCGTTTATTTAGTGCGTAAAACGGCATCAGCGCGAGCCCGGGGACTCATATATGCCGAGAACGAGCGCTTAAGGGCCACTTTATTTTTCGACGGAAAAATGATATTTTCCTGGGCTATAGGCTTACTATTTTTTCAATTTTTCGGGGAAAATCATTCTGCGCCTAATCGTTTATTTATCGCGTAAAACGGCATCCGCGCGAGCCCGGGGACTCATATATGCCGAGAATGAGCGCTTAGGAGCCACTTTATTTTTCGTCGGAAAAATGATATTTTCCTGGGCTATAGGCTTAGCATTTTTTCAATTTTTCGGGGAAAATTATTCTGCGCCTAATCGTTTATTTATCGCGTAAAACAACATCCGCGCGAGCCCGGGGAATCATATATGCCGAGAACGAGCGCTTTCAAGCAACTTTATTTTTCGTGCGAAAAATAATATTTTCCTGGGCTATAGGCTTAGCATTTTTCCAATTTTTCTGGGAAAATTATTCTGCGCCTAATCGTTTATTTATCGCGTAGAACGGCATCAGCACGAGCCCGGGGACTCATATATGCCGAGAACGAGCGCTTAAGAGCCACTTTATTTTTCGTCCGAAAAATGATATTTTCCTGGGCTATAGGCTTAGCATTTTTTCAATTCTTCTGGGAAAATTATTCTGCGCCTAATCGTTTATTTATCGCGTAAAACGGCATCAGCGCGAGCCCGGGGACTCATATATGCCGAGAACGAGCGCTTAAGAGCCTCTTTATTTTTCGTAGGAAAAATGATATATTCCTGGGCTATAGGCTTACCATTTTTTCAATTTTTCGGGGAAAATTATTCTGCGCCTAATCGTTTATTTATCGCTTAAAACGGCATCCGCGCGAGCCCGGGGACTCATATATGCCGAGAATGAGCACTTTAGAGCCACTTTATTTTTCATCGGAAAAATGATATTTTCCTGGGCTATAGGCTTAGCATTTTTTCAATTTTTCGGGGAAATTTATTCTGCGCCTAATCGTTTATTTATCGCGTAAAACAACATCAGCGCGAGCCTGGGGAATCATATATGCCGAGAACGAGCGCTTTCAAGCCACTTTATTTTTCATGCGAAAAATGATATTTTCCTGGGCTATAGGCTTAGCATTTTTTCAGTTTTTCGGGGAAAATTACTCTGCGCCTAATCGTTTATTTATCGCGTAAAACAACATCCGCGCGAGCCCGGGGAATCATATATGCCGAGAAAGAGCGCTTTCAAGCCACTTTATTTTTCGTGCGAAAAATATTTTCCTGGGCTATAGGCTTAGCATTTTTCCAATTTTTCCGGGAAAATTATTCTGCGCCTAATCGTTTATTTATCGCGCAAAACGGCATCAGCGCGTGCCCGGGGACTCATATATGCCGAGAACGAGTGCTTAAGAGCCACTTTATTTTTCGTCGGAAAAATGATATTTTCCTGGGCTATAGGCTTACCATTTTTTCAATTTTTCTGGGAAAATTATTCTGCGCCTAATCGTTTATTTATCGCGTAAAACGGCATCAGCGCGAGCCCGGGGACTCATATATGCCGAGAACGAGCGCTTAAGGGCCACTTTATTTTTCGTCGGAAAAATGATATTTTCCTGGGGGCTTACGATTTTTTCAATTTTTCGGGGAAAATTATTCTGCGACTAATCGTTTATTTATCGCGTAAAACGGCATCCGCGCGAGCCCGGGGACTCATATATGCCGAGAACGAGCGCTTGCAAGCCACTTTACTTTTCGTCCGAAAAATGATATTTTCCTGGCCTATAGGCTTAGCATTTTTTCAATTTTTCTGGGAAAATTATTTTGCGCCTGATCGTTTATTTATCGCGTAAAACGGCATCAGCGCGAGCCCGGGGACTCATATATGCCGAGAACGAGCGCTTAAGGGCCACTTTCTTTTTCGACGGAAAAATGATATTTCATAGGCTTACCATTTTTTCAATTTTTCGGGGAAAATTATTCTGCGCCTAATCGTTTATTTATCGCTTAAAACGGCATCCGCGCGAGCCCGGGGACTCATATATGCCGAGAATGAGCGCTTAGGAGCCACTTTATTTTTCGTCGGAAAAATGATATTTTCCTGGGCTATAGGCTTAGCATTTTTTCAATTTTTCGGGGAAAATTATTCTGCGCCTAATCGTTTATTTATCGCGTAAAACAACACCCGCGCGAGCCCGGGGAATCATATATGCCGAGAACGAGCGCTTTCAAGCCCCTTTATTTTTCGTGCGAAAAATAATATTTTCCTGGGCTATAGGCTTAGCATTTTTCCAATTTTTCTGGGAAAATTATTCTGCGCCTAATCGTTTATTTATCGCGTAGAACGGCATCAGCGCGAGCCCGGGGACTCATATATGCCGAGAACGAGCGCTTAAGAGCCACTTTATTTTTCGTCCGAAAAATGATATTTTCCTGGGCTATAGGCTTAGCATTTTTTCAATTTTTCTAGGAAAATTATTCTGCGCCTAATCGTTTATTTATCGCGTAAAACGGCATCAGCGCGAGCCCGGGGACTCATATATGCCGAGAACGACCGCTTAAGAGCCTCTTTATTTTTCGTCGGAAAAATGATATATTCCTGGGCTATAGGCTTACCATTTTTTCAATTTTTCGGGGAAAATTATTCTGCGCCTAATCGTTTATTTATCGCGTAAAACGGCATCCGCGCGAGCCCGGGGACTCATATATGCCGAGAAAGAGCGCTTAGGAGCCACTTTATTTTTCGTCGGAAAAATGATATTTTCCTGGGCTATAGGCTTAGCATTTTTTCAATTTTTCGGGGAAAATTATTTTGCGCCTAATCGTTTATTTATCACGTAAAACGGCATCAGCGCGAGCCCGGGGACTCATATATGCCGAGAACGAGCGCTTAAGGGCCACTTTATTTTTCGACGGAAAAATGATATTTTCCTGGGCTATAGGCTTACCATTTTTTCAATTTTTCGGGGAAAATTATTCTGCGCCTAATCGTTTATTTATCGCGTAAAACGGCATCCGCGCGAGCCCGGGGACTCATATATGCCGAGAATGAGCGCTTAGGAGCCACTTTATTTTTCGTCGGAAAAATGATATTTTCCTGGGCTATAGGCTTAGCATTTTTTCAATTTTTCTGGGAAAATTATTCTGCGCCTAATCGTTTATTTATCGCGTAAAACGGCATCAGCGCGAGCCCGGGGACTCATATATGCCGAGAACGAGCGCTTTCAAGCCACTTTACTTTTCGTCCGAAAAATGATATTTTCCTGGGCTATAGGCTTAGCATTTTTTCAATTTTTCTGGGAAAATTATTTTGCGCCTAATCGTTTATTTATCGCGTAAAACGGCATCAGCGCGAGCCCGGGGACTCATATATGCCGAAAACGAGCGCTTAAGGGCCACTTTATTTTTCGACGGAAAAATGATATTTTCCTGGGCTATAGGCTTACCATTTTCTCAATTTTCGGGGAAAATTATTCTGCGCCTAATCGTTTATTTATCGCGTAAAACGGCATCCGCGCGAGCCCGGGGACTCATATATGCCGAGAACGAGTGCTTAAGAGCCACTTTATTTTTCGTGCGAAAAATGATATTTTCCTGGGCTATACTCTTAGGATTTTTTCAATTTTTCGGGGAAAATTATTCGGCGCCTAATCGTTTATTTATCGCGTAAAAGGGCATCCGCGCGAGCCCGGGGACTCAAATATGCTGAGAACGAGCGCTTAAGAGCCACTTGATATTTTCCTGGGCTATAGGCTTACCATTTTCTCAATTTTTCGGGGAAAATTATTCTGCGTCTAATCGTTTATTTATCGCGTAGAACGGCATCAGCGCGAGCCCGGGGACTCATATATTCCGAGAACGAGCGCTTAAGAGCCACTTTATTTTTCGTCCGAAAAATGATATTTTCCTGGGCTATAGGCTTAGCATTTTTTCAATTTTTCTGGGAAAATTATTCTGCGCCTAATCGTTTATTTATCGCGTAGAACGGCATCAGCGCGAGCCCGGGGACTCATATATGCCGAGAACGAGCGCTTAAGAGCCACTTTATTTTTCGTCGGAAAAATGATATTTTCCTGGGCTACAGGCTTACCATTTTTTCAATTTTTCGGGGAAAATTATTCTGCGACTAATCGTTTATTTATCGCGTAAAACGGCATCCGCGCGAGCCCGGGGACTCATATATGCCGAGAACGAGCGCTTTCAAGCCACTTTACTTTTCGTCCGAAAAATGATATTTTCCTGGGCTATAGGCTTAGCATTTTTTCAATTTTTCTGGGAAAATTATTTTGCGCCTAATCGTTTATTTATCGCGTAAAACGGCATCAGCGCGTGCCCGGGGACTCATATATGCCGAGAACGAGCGCTTAAGGGCCACTTTATTTTTCGACGGAAAAATGATATTTTCCTGGGCTATAGGCTTACCATTTTTTCAATTTTTCGGGGAAAATCATTCTGCGCCTAATCGTTTATTTATCGCGTAAAACGGCATCCGCGCGAGCCCGGGGACTCATATATGCCGAGAATGAGCGCTTAGGAGCCACTTTATTTTTCGTCGGAAAAATGATATTTTCCTGGGCTATAGGCTTAGCATTTTTTCAATTTTTCGGGGAAAATTATTCTGCGCCTAATCGTTTATTTATCGCGTAAAACAACATCCGCGCGAGCCCGGGGAATCATATATGCCGAGAACGAGCGCTTTCAAGCAACTTTATTTTTCGTGCGAAAAATAATATTTTCCTGGGCTATAGGCTTAGCATTTTTCCAATTTTTCTGGGAAAATTATTCTGCGCCTAATCGTTTATTTATCGCGTAGAACGGCATCAGCACGAGCCCGGGGACTCATATATGCCGAGAACGAGCGCTTAAGAGCCACTTTATTTTTCGTCCGAAAAATGATATTTTCCTGGGCTATAGGCTTAGCATTTTTTCAATTTTTCTGGGAAAATTATTCTGCGCCTAATCGTTTATTTATCGCGTAAAACGGCATCAGCGCGAGCCCGGGGACTCATATATGCCGAGAACGAGCGCTTAAGAGCCTCTTTATTTTTCGTAGGAAAAATGATATATTCCTGGCCTATAGGCTTACCATTTTTTCAATTTTTCGGGGAAAATTATTCTGCGCCTAATCGTTTATTTATCGCTTAAAACGGCATCCGCGCGAGCCCGGGGACTCATATATGCCGAGAATGAGCACTTTAGAGCCACTTTATTTTTCATCGGAAAAATGATATTTTCCTGGGCTATAGGCTTAGCATTTTTTCAATTTTTCGGGGAAATTTATTCTGCGCCTAATCGTTTATTTATCGCGTAAAACAACATCAGCGCGAGCCTGGGGAATCATATATGCCGAGAACGAGCGCTTAAGAGCCACTTTATTTTTCGTCCGAAAAATGATATTTTCCTGGGCTATAGGCTTAGCATTATTTCAATTTTTCTGGGAAAATTATTCTGCGCCTAATCGTTTATTTATCGCGTAGAACGGCATCAGCGCGAGCCCGGGGACTCATATATGCCGAGAACGAGCGCTTAAGAGCCACTTTATTTTTCGTCCGAAAAATGATATTTTCCTGGGCTATAGGCTTAGCATTATTTCAATTTTTCTGGGAAAATTATTCTGCGCCTAATCGTTTATTTATCGCGTAAAACGGCATCAGCGCGAGCCCAGGGACTCATATATGCCGAGAACGAGCGCTTAAGGGCCACTTTATTTTTCGTCGGAAAAATGATATTTTCCTGGGCTACAGGCTTACCATTTTTTCAATTTTTCGGGGAAAATTATTCTGCGACTAATCGTTTATTTATCGCGTAAAACGGCATCCGCGCGAGCCCGGGGACTCATATATGCCGAGAACGAGCGCTTTCAAGCCACTTTACTTTTCGTCCGAAAAATGATATTTTCATGGGCTATAGGCTTAGCATTTTTTCAATTTTTCTGGGAAAATTATTTTGCGCCTAATCGTTTATTTATCGCGTAAAACGGCATCAGCCGAGCCCGGCGACTCATATATGCCGAGAACAAGCGCTTAAGGGCCACTTTATTTTTCGACGGAAAAATGATATTTTCCTGGGCTATATTTTTCGGGGAAAATTATTCTGCGCCTAATCGTTTATTTATCGCGTAAAACGGCATCCACGCGAGCCCCGGGACTCATATATGCCGAGAATGAGCGCTTAGGATCCACTTTATTTTTCGTCGGAAAAATGATATTTTCCTGGGCTATAGGCTTAGCATTTTTTCAATTTTTCGGGGAAAATTATTCTGCGCCTAATCGTTTATTTATCGCGTAAAACAACATCCGCGCGAGCACGGGGAATCATATATGCCGAGAACGAGTGCTTTCAAGCCACTTTATTTTTCGTGCGAAAAATAATATTTTCCTGGGCTATAGGCTTAGCATTTTTCCAATTTTGCTGGGAAAATTATTCTGCGCCTAATCGTTTATTTATCGCGTAGAACGGCATCAGCACGAGCCCGGGGACTCATATATGCCGAGAACGAGCGCTTAAGAGCCACTTTATTTTTCGTCCGAAAAATGATATTTTCCTGGGCTATAGGCTTAGCATTTTTTCAATTTTTCGGGGAAAATTATTCTGCGCCTAATCGTTTATTTATTGCGTAAAACGGCATCAGCGCGAGCCCGGGGACTCATATATGCCGAGAACGAGCGCTTAAGAGCCTCTTTATTTTTCGTAGGAAAAATGATATATTCCTGGGCGATAGGCTTACCATTTTTTCAATTTTTCGGGGAAAATTATTCTGCGCCTAATCGTTTATTTATCGCTTAAAACGGCATCCGCGCGAGCCCGGGGACTCATATATGCCGAGAACGAGCGCTTTAAAGCCACTTTACTTTTCGTCCGAAAAATGATATTTTCCTGGGCTATAGGCTTAGCATTTTTTCAATTTTTCGGGCAAAATTATTCTGCGCCTAATCGTTTATTTATCGCGTAAAACGGCATCCGCGCGAGCCCGGGGACTCATATATGCGGAGAACGAGCGCTTAAGAGCCACTTTATTTTTCGTCGGAAAAATGATATTTTCCTGGGCTATAGGCTTACCATTTTTTCAATTTTTCGGAGAAAATTATTCTGCGCCTAATCGTTTATTTATCGCGTAAAACGGCATCAGCTCGAGCCAGGGGACTCATATATGCCGAGAACGAGCGCTTAAGGGCCACTTTATTTTTCGTCGGAAAAATGATATTTTCCTGGGTTATAGGCTTACCATTTTTTCAATTTTTCGGGTAAAATTATTCTGCGCCTAATCGTTTATTTATCGTGTAAAACGGCATCCGGCCGAGCCCGGGGACTCATATATGCCGAGAACGAGCGCTTTCAAACCACTTTACTTTTCGTCCGAAAAATGATATTTTCCTGCGCTATAGGCTTAAAATTTTTAAAATTTTTCTGGGAAAATTATTTTGCGCCTAATCGTTTATTTATCGCGTAAAACGGCATCAGCGTGAGCCCGGGGACTCATATATGCCGAGAACGAGCGCTTAAGGGCCACTATTTTTCGTCGGGAAAATGATATTTTCCTGGGCTATAGGCTTACCATTTTCTCAATTTTCGGGGAAAATTATTCTGCGCCTAATCGTTTATTTATCGCGTAAAACGGCATCCGCGCGAGCCCGGGGACTCATATATGCCGAGAACGAGTGCTTAAGAGCCACTTTATTTTTCGTGCGAAAAATGATATTTTCCTGGGCTATACGCTTAGGATTTTTTCAATTTTTCGGGGAAAATTATTCGGCGCCTAATCGTTTATTTATCGCGTAAAAGGGCATCCGCGCGAGCCCGGGGACTCAAATATGCCGAGAACGAGCGCTTAAGAGCCACTTGATATTTTCCTGGGCTATAATAGGCTTACCATTTTCTCAATTTTTCGGGGAAAATTATTCTGCGTCTAATCGTTTATTTATCGCGTAGAACGGCATCAGCGCGAGCCCGGGGACTCATATATTCCGAGAACGAGCGCTTAAGAGCCACTTTATTTTTCGTCCGAAAAATGATATTTTCCTGGGCTATAGGCTTAGCATTTTTTCAATTTTTCTGGGAAAATTATTCTGCGCCTAATCGTTTATTTATCGCGTAGAACGGCATCAGCGCGAGCCCGGGGACTCATATATGCCGAGAACGAGCGCTTAAGAGCCACTTTATTTTTCGTCCGAAAAATGATATTTTCCTGGGCTATAGGCTTAGCATTATTTCAATTTTTCTGGGAAAATTATTCTGCGCCTAATCGTTTATTTATCGCGTAAAACGGCATCAGCGCGAGCCCAGGGACTCATATATGCCGAGAACGAGCGCTTAAGGGCCACTTTATTTTTCGTCGGAAAAATGATATTTTCCTGGCTACAGGCTTACCATTTTTTCAATTTTTCGGGGAAAATTATTCTGCGACTAATCGTTTATTTATCGCGTAAAACGGCATCCGCGCGAGCCCGGGGACTCATATATGCCGAGAACGAGCGCTTTCAAGCCACTTTACTTTTCGTCCGAAAAATGATATTTTCCTGGGCTATAGGCTTAGCATTTTTTCAATTTTTCTGGGAAAATTATTTTGCGCCTAATCGTTTATTTAGTGCGTAAAACGGCATCAGCGCGAGCCCGGGGACTCATATATGCCGAGAACGAGCGCTTAAGGGCCACTTTATTTTTCGACGGAAAAATGATATTTTCCTGGGCTATAGGCTTACTATTTTTTCAATTTTTCGGGGAAAATCATTCTGCGCCTAATCGTTTATTTATCGCGTAAAACGGCATCCGCGCGAGCCCGGGGACTCATATATGCCGAGAATGAGCGCTTAGGAGCCACTTTATTTTTCGTCGGAAAAATGATATTTTCCTGGGCTATAGGCTTAGCATTTTTTCAATTTTTCGGGGAAAATTATTCTGCGCCTAATCGTTTATTTATCGCGTAAAACAACATCCGCGCGAGCCCGGGGAATCATATATGCCGAGAACGAGCGCTTTCAAGCAACTTTATTTTTCGTGCGAAAAATAATATTTTCCTGGGCTATAGGCTTAGCATTTTTCCAATTTTTCTGGGAAAATTATTCTGCGCCTAATCGTTTATTTATCGCGTAGAACGGCATCAGCACGAGCCCGGGGACTCATATATGCCGAGAACGAGCGCTTAAGAGCCACTTTATTTTTCGTCCGAAAAATGATATTTTCCTGGGCTATAGGCTTAGCATTTTTTCAATTCTTCTGGGAAAATTATTCTGCGCCTAATCGTTTATTTATCGCGTAAAACGGCATCAGCGCGAGCCCGGGGACTCATATATGCCGAGAACGAGCGCTTAAGAGCCTCTTTATTTTTCGTAGGAAAAATGATATATTCCTGGGCTATAGGCTTACCATTTTTTCAATTTTTCGGGGAAAATTATTCTGCGCCTAATCGTTTATTTATCGCTTAAAACGGCATCCGCGCGAGCCCGGGGACTCATATATGCCGAGAATGAGCACTTTAGAGCCACTTTATTTTTCATCGGAAAAATGATATTTTCCTGGGCTATAGGCTTAGCATTTTTTCAATTTTTCGGGGAAATTTATTCTGCGCCTAATCGTTTATTTATCGCGTAAAACAACATCAGCGCGAGCCTGGGGAATCATATATGCCGAGAACGAGCGCTTTCAAGCCACTTTATTTTTCATGCGAAAAATGATATTTTCCTGGGCTATAGGCTTAGCATTTTTTCAGTTTTTCGGGGAAAATTACTCTGCGCCTAATCGTTTATTTATCGCGTAAAACAACATCCGCGCGAGCCCGGGGAATCATATATGCCGAGAAAGAGCGCTTTCAAGCCACTTTATTTTTCGTGCGAAAAATATTTTCCTGGGCTATAGGCTTAGCATTTTTCCAATTTTTCCGGGAAAATTATTCTGCGCCTAATCGTTTATTTATCGCGCAAAACGGCATCAGCGCGTGCCCGGGGACTCATATATGCCGAGAACGAGTGCTTAAGAGCCACTTTATTTTTCGTCGGAAAAATGATATTTTCCTGGGCTATAGGCTTACCATTTTTTCAATTTTTCTGGGAAAATTATTCTGCGCCTAATCGTTTATTTATCGCGTAAAACGGCATCAGCGCGAGCCCGGGGACTCATATATGCCGAGAACGAGCGCTTAAGGGCCACTTTATTTTTCGTCGGAAAAATGATATTTTCCTGGGGGCTTACGATTTTTTCAATTTTTCGGGGAAAATTATTCTGCGACTAATCGTTTATTTATCGCGTAAAACGGCATCCGCGCGAGCCCGGGGACTCATATATGCCGAGAACGAGCGCTTGCAAGCCACTTTACTTTTCGTCCGAAAAATGATATTTTCCTGGCCTATAGGCTTAGCATTTTTTCAATTTTTCTGGGAAAATTATTTTGCGCCTGATCGTTTATTTATCGCGTAAAACGGCATCAGCGCGAGCCCGGGGACTCATATATGCCGAGAACGAGCGCTTAAGGGCCACTTTCTTTTTCGACGGAAAAATGATATTTCATAGGCTTACCATTTTTTCAATTTTTCGGGGAAAATTATTCTGCGCCTAATCGTTTATTTATCGCTTAAAACGGCATCCGCGCGAGCCCGGGGACTCATATATGCCGAGAATGAGCGCTTAGGAGCCACTTTATTTTTCGTCGGAAAAATGATATTTTCCTGGGCTATAGGCTTAGCATTTTTTCAATTTTTCGGGGAAAATTATTCTGCGCCTAATCGTTTATTTATCGCGTAAAACAACACCCGCGCGAGCCCGGGGAATCATATATGCCGAGAACGAGCGCTTTCAAGCCCCTTTATTTTTCGTGCGAAAAATAATATTTTCCTGGGCTATAGGCTTAGCATTTTTCCAATTTTTCTGGGAAAATTATTCTGCGCCTAATCGTTTATTTATCGCGTAGAACGGCATCAGCGCGAGCCCGGGGACTCATATATGCCGAGAACGAGCGCTTAAGAGCCACTTTATTTTTCGTCCGAAAAATGATATTTTCCTGGGCTATAGGCTTAGCATTTTTTCAATTTTTCTAGGAAAATTATTCTGCGCCTAATCGTTTATTTATCGCGTAAAACGGCATCAGCGCGAGCCCGGGGACTCATATATGCCGAGAACGACCGCTTAAGAGCCTCTTTATTTTTCGTCGGAAAAATGATATATTCCTGGGCTATAGGCTTACCATTTTTTCAATTTTTCGGGGAAAATTATTCTGCGCCTAATCGTTTATTTATCGCGTAAAACGGCATCCGCGCGAGCCCGGGGACTCATATATGCCGAGAAAGAGCGCTTAGGAGCCACTTTATTTTTCGTCGGAAAAATGATATTTTCCTGGGCTATAGGCTTAGCATTTTTTCAATTTTTCGGGGAAAATTATTTTGCGCCTAATCGTTTATTTATCACGTAAAACGGCATCAGCGCGAGCCCGGGGACTCATATATGCCGAGAACGAGCGCTTAAGGGCCACTTTATTTTTCGACGGAAAAATGATATTTTCCTGGGCTATAGGCTTACCATTTTTTCAATTTTTCGGGGAAAATTATTCTGCGCCTAATCGTTTATTTATCGCGTAAAACGGCATCCGCGCGAGCCCGGGGACTCATATATGCCGAGAATGAGCGCTTAGGAGCCACTTTATTTTTCGTCGGAAAAATGATATTTTCCTGGGCTATAGGCTTAGCATTTTTTCAATTTTTCTGGGAAAATTATTCTGCGCCTAATCGTTTATTTATCGCGTAAAACGGCATCAGCGCGAGCCCGGGGACTCATATATGCCGAGAACGAGCGCTTTCAAGCCACTTTACTTTTCGTCCGAAAAATGATATTTTCCTGGGCTATAGGCTTAGCATTTTTTCAATTTTTCTGGGAAAATTATTTTGCGCCTAATCGTTTATTTATCGCGTAAAACGGCATCAGCGCGAGCCCGGGGACTCATATATGCCGAAAACGAGCGCTTAAGGGCCACTTTATTTTTCGACGGAAAAATGATATTTTCCTGGGCTATAGGCTTACCATTTTCTCAATTTTCGGGGAAAATTATTCTGCGCCTAATCGTTTATTTATCGCGTAAAACGGCATCCGCGCGAGCCCGGGGACTCATATATGCCGAGAACGAGTGCTTAAGAGCCACTTTATTTTTCGTGCGAAAAATGATATTTTCCTGGGCTATACTCTTAGGATTTTTTCAATTTTTCGGGGAAAATTATTCGGCGCCTAATCGTTTATTTATCGCGTAAAAGGGCATCCGCGCGAGCCCGGGGACTCAAATATGCTGAGAACGAGCGCTTAAGAGCCACTTGATATTTTCCTGGGCTATAGGCTTACCATTTTCTCAATTTTTCGGGGAAAATTATTCTGCGTCTAATCGTTTATTTATCGCGTAGAACGGCATCAGCGCGAGCCCGGGGACTCATATATTCCGAGAACGAGCGCTTAAGAGCCACTTTATTTTTCGTCCGAAAAATGATATTTTCCTGGGCTATAGGCTTAGCATTTTTTCAATTTTTCTGGGAAAATTATTCTGCGCCTAATCGTTTATTTATCGCGTAGAACGGCATCAGCGCGAGCCCGGGGACTCATATATGCCGAGAACGAGCGCTTAAGAGCCACTTTATTTTTCGTCGGAAAAATGATATTTTCCTGGGCTACAGGCTTACCATTTTTTCAATTTTTCGGGGAAAATTATTCTGCGACTAATCGTTTATTTATCGCGTAAAACGGCATCCGCGCGAGCCCGGGGACTCATATATGCCGAGAACGAGCGCTTTCAAGCCACTTTACTTTTCGTCCGAAAAATGATATTTTCCTGGGCTATAGGCTTAGCATTTTTTCAATTTTTCTGGGAAAATTATTTTGCGCCTAATCGTTTATTTATCGCGTAAAACGGCATCAGCGCGTGCCCGGGGACTCATATATGCCGAGAACGAGCGCTTAAGGGCCACTTTATTTTTCGACGGAAAAATGATATTTTCCTGGGCTATAGGCTTACCATTTTTTCAATTTTTCGGGGAAAATCATTCTGCGCCTAATCGTTTATTTATCGCGTAAAACGGCATCCGCGCGAGCCCGGGGACTCATATATGCCGAGAATGAGCGCTTAGGAGCCACTTTATTTTTCGTCGGAAAAATGATATTTTCCTGGGCTATAGGCTTAGCATTTTTTCAATTTTTCGGGGAAAATTATTCTGCGCCTAATCGTTTATTTATCGCGTAAAACAACATCCGCGCGAGCCCGGGGAATCATATATGCCGAGAACGAGCGCTTTCAAGCAACTTTATTTTTCGTGCGAAAAATAATATTTTCCTGGGCTATAGGCTTAGCATTTTTCCAATTTTTCTGGGAAAATTATTCTGCGCCTAATCGTTTATTTATCGCGTAGAACGGCATCAGCACGAGCCCGGGGACTCATATATGCCGAGAACGAGCGCTTAAGAGCCACTTTATTTTTCGTCCGAAAAATGATATTTTCCTGGGCTATAGGCTTAGCATTTTTTCAATTTTTCTGGGAAAATTATTCTGCGCCTAATCGTTTATTTATCGCGTAAAACGGCATCAGCGCGAGCCCGGGGACTCATATATGCCGAGAACGAGCGCTTAAGAGCCTCTTTATTTTTCGTAGGAAAAATGATATATTCCTGGCCTATAGGCTTACCATTTTTTCAATTTTTCGGGGAAAATTATTCTGCGCCTAATCGTTTATTTATCGCTTAAAACGGCATCCGCGCGAGCCCGGGGACTCATATATGCCGAGAATGAGCACTTTAGAGCCACTTTATTTTTCATCGGAAAAATGATATTTTCCTGGGCTATAGGCTTAGCATTTTTTCAATTTTTCGGGGAAATTTATTCTGCGCCTAATCGTTTATTTATCGCGTAAAACAACATCAGCGCGAGCCTGGGGAATCATATATGCCGAGAACGAGCGCTTTCAAGCCACTTTATTTTTCATGCGAAAAATGATATTTTCCTGGGCTATAGGCTTAGCATTTTTTGAGTTTTTCGGGGAAAATTACTCTGCGCCTAATCGTTTATTTATCGCGTAAAACAACATCCGCGCGAGCCCGGGGAATCATATATGCCGAGAAAGAGCGCTTTCAAGCCACTTTATTTTTCGTGCGAAAAATATTTTCCTGGGCTATAGGCTTAGCATTTTTCCAATTTTTCCGGGAAAATTATTCTGCGCCTAATCGTTTATTTATCGCGCAAAACGGCATCAGCGCGTGCCCGGGGACTCATATATGCCGAGAACGAGTGCTTAAGAGCCACTTTATTTTTCGTCGGAAAAATGATATTTTCCTGGGCTATAGGCTTACCATTTTTTCAATTTTTCTGGGAAAATTATTCTGCGCCTAATCGTTTATTTATCGCGTAAAACGGCATCAGCGCGAGCCCGGGGACTCATATATGCCGAGAACGAGCGCTTAAGGGCCACTTTATTTTTCGTCGGAAAAATGATATTTTCCTGGGGGCTTACCATTTTTTCAATTTTTCGGGGAAAATTATTCTGCGACTAATCGTTTATTTATCGCGTAAAACGGCATCCGCGCGAGCCCGGGGACTCATATATGCCGAGAACGAGCGCTTGCAAGCCACTTTACTTTTCGTCCGAAAAATGATATTTTCCTGGCCTATAGGCTTAGCATTTTTTCAATTTTTCTGGGAAAATTATTTTGCGCCTAATCGTTTATTTGTCGCGTAAAACGGCATCAGCGCGAGCCCGGGGACTCATATATGCCGAGAACGAGCGCTTAAGGGCCACTTTCTTTTTCGACGGAAAAATGATATTTCATAGGCTTACCATTTTTTCAATTTTTCGGGGAAAATTATTCTGCGCCTAATCGTTTATTTATCGCTTAAAACGGCATCCGCGCGAGCCCGGGGACTCATATATGCCGAGAATGAGCGCTTAGGAGCCACTTTATTTTTCGTCGGAAAAATGATATTTTCCTGGGCTATAGGCTTAGCATTTTTTCAATTTTTCGGGGAAAATTATTCTGCACCTAATCGTTTATTTATCGCGTAAAACAACACCCGCGCGAGCCCGGGGAATCATATATGCCGAGAACGAGCGCTTTCAAGCCACTTTATTTTTCGTGCGAAAAATAATATTTTCCTGGGCTATAGGCTTAGCATTTTTCCAATTTTTCTGGGAAAATTATTCTGCGCCTAATCGTTTATTTATCGCGTAGAACGGCATCAGCGCGAGCCCGGGGACTCATATATGCCGAGAACGAGCGCTTAAGAGCCACTTTATTTTTCGTCCGAAAAATGATATTTTCCTGGGCTATAGGCTTAGCATTTTTTCAATTTTTCTGGGAAAATTATTCTGCGCCTAATCGTTTATTTATCGCGTAAAACGGCATCAGCGCGAGCCCGGGGACTCATATATGCCGAGAACGACCGCTTAAGAGCCTCTTTATTTTTCGTCGGAAAAATGATATATTCCTGGGCTATGGGCTTACCATTTTTTCAATTTTTCGGGGAAAATTATTCTGCGCCTAATCGTTTATTTATCGCGTAAAACGGCATCCGCGCGAGCCCGGGGACTCATATATGCCGAGAAAGAGCGCTTACGAGCCACTTTATTTTTCGTCGGAAAAATGATATTTTCCTGGGCTATAGGCTTAGCATTTTTTCAATTTTTCGGGGAAAATTATTTTGCGCCTAATCGTTTATTTATCGCGTAAAACGGCATCAGCGCGAGCCCGGGGACTCATATATGCCGAGAACGAGCGCTTAAGGGCCACTTTATTTTTCGACGGAAAAATGATATTTTCCTGGGCTATAGGCTTACCATTTTTTCAATTTTTCGGGGAAAATTATTCTGCGCCTAATCGTTTATTTATCGCGTAAAACGGCATCCGCGCGAGCCCGGGGACTCATATATGCCGAGAATGAGCGCTTAGGAGCCACTTTATTTTTCGTCGGAAAAATGATATTTTCCTGGGCTATAGGCTTAGCATTTTTTCAATTTTTCTGGGAAAATTATTCTGCGCCTAATCGTTTATTTATCGCGTAAAACGGCATCAGCGCGAGCCCGGAAACTCATATATGCCGAGAACGAGCGCTTTCAAGCCACTTTACTTTTCGTCCGAAAAATGATATTTTCCTGGGCTATAGGCTTAGCATTTTTTCAATTTTTCTGGGAAAATTATTTTGCGCCTAATCGTTTATTTATCGCGTAAAACGGCATCAGCGCGAGCCCGGGGACTCATATATGCCGAAAACGAGCGCTTAAGGGCCACTTTATTTTTCGACGGAAAAATGATATTTTCCTGGGCTATAGGCTTACCATTTTTTAAATTTTTCGGGGAAAATTATTCTGCGCCTAATCGTTTATTTATCGCGTAAAACGGCATCCGCGCGAGCCCGGGGACTCATATATGCCGAGAACGAGCGCTGTCAAGCCACTTTACTTTTCGTCCGAAAAATGATATTTTCCTGGGCTATAGGCTTAGCATTTTTTCAATTTTTCTGGGAAAATTATTTTGCGCCTAATCGTTTATTTATCGCGTAAAACGGCATCAGCGCGAGCCCGGGGACTCATATATGCCGAAAACGAGCGCTTAAGGGCCACTTTATTTTTCGACGGAAAAATGATATTTTCCTGGGCTATAGGCTTACCATTTTTTAAATTTTTCGGGGAAAATTATTCTGCGCCTAATCGTTTATTTATCGCGTAAAACGGCATCCGCGCGAGCCCGGGGACTCATATATGCCGAGAATGAGCGCTTAGGAGCCACTTTATTTTTCGTCGGAAAAATGATATTTTCCTGGGCTATAGGCTTAGCATTTTTTCAATTTTTCGGGGAAAATTATTCTGCGCCTAATCGTTTATTTATCGCGTAAAACAACATCCGCGCGAGCCCGGGGAATCATATATGCCGAGAACGAGCGCTTTCAAGCGACTTTATTTTTCGTGCGAAAAAGAATATTTTCCTGGGCTATATGCTTAGCATTTTTCCAATTTTTCTGGGAAAATTATTCTGCGCCTAATCGTTTATTTATCGCGTAGAACGGCATCAGCACGAGCCCGGGGACTCATATATGCCGAGAACGAGCGCTTAAGAGCCACTTTATTTTTCGTCCGAAAAATGATATTTTCCTGGGCTATAGGCTTAGCATTTTTTCAATTTTTCTGGGAAAATTATTGTGCGCCTAATCGTTTATTTATCGCGTAAAACGGCATCAGCGCGAGCCCGGGGACTCATATATGCCGAGAACGACCGCTTAAGAGCCTCTTTATTTTTCGTCGGAAAAATGATATATTCCTGGGCTATAGGCTTACCATTTTTTCAATTTTTCGGGGAAAATTATTCTGCGCCTAATCGTTTATTTATCGCGTAAAACGGCATCCGCGCGAGCCCGGGGACTCATATATGCCGAGAAAGAGCGCTTAGGAGCCACTTTATTTTTCGTCGGAAAAATGATATTTTCCTGGGCTATAGGCTTAGCATTTTTTCAATTTTTCGGGGAAAATTATTTTGCGCCTAATCGTTTATTTATCGCGTAAAACGGCATCAGCGCGAGCCCGGGGACTCATATATGCCGAGAACGAGCGCTTAAGGGCCACTTTATTTTTCGACGGAAAAATGATATTTTCCTGGGCTATAGGCTTACCATTTTTTCAATTTTTCGGGGAAAATTATTCTGCGCCTAATCGTTTATTTATCGCGTAAAACGGCATCCGCGCGAGCCCGGGGACTCATATATGCCGAGAATGAGCGCTTAGGAGCCACTTTATTTTTCGTCGGAAAAATGATATTTTCCTGGGCTATAGGCTTAGCATTTTTTCAATTTTTCTGGGAAAATTATTCTGCGCCTAATCGTTTATTTATCGCGTAAAACGGCATCAGCGCGAGCCCGGGGACTCATATATGCCGAGAACGAGCGCTTTCAAGCCACTTTACTTTTCGTCCGAAAAATGATATTTTACTGGGCTATAGGCTTAGCATTTTTTCAATTTTTCTGGGAAAATTATTTTGCGCCTAATCGTTTATTTATCGCGTAAAACGGCATCAGCGCGAGCCCGGGGACTCATATATGCCGAAAACGAGCGCTTAAGGGCCACTTTATTTTTCGACGGAAAAATGATATTTTCCTGGGCTATAGGCTTACCATTTTTTAAATTTTTCGGGGAAAATTATTCTGCGCCTAATCGTTTATTTATCGCGTAAAACGGCATCCGCGCGAGCCCGGGGACTCATATATGCCGAGAACGAGCGCTGTCAAGCCACTTTACTTTTCGTCCGAAAAATGATATTTTCCTGGGCTATAGGCTTAGCATTTTTTCAATTTTTCTGGGAAAATTATTTTGCGCCTAATCGTTTATTTATCGCGTAAAACGGCATCAGCGCGAGCCCGGGGACTCATATATGCCGAAAACGAGCGCTTAAGGGCCACTTTATTTTTCGACGGAAAAATGATATTTTCCTGGGCTATAGGCTTACCATTTTTTAAATTTTTCGGGGAAAATTATTCTGCGCCTAATCGTTTATTTATCGCGTAAAACGGCATCCGCGCGAGCCCGGGGACTCATATATGCCGAGAATGAGCGCTTAGGAGCCACTTTATTTTTCGTCGGAAAAATGATATTTTCCTGGGCTATAGGCTTAGCATTTTTTCAATTTTTCGGGGAAAATTATTCTGCGCCTAATCGTTTATTTATCGCGTAAAACAACATCCGCGCGAGCCCGGGGAATCATATATGCCGAGAACGAGCGCTTTCAAGCGACTTTATTTTTCGTGCGAAAAATGATATTTTCCTGGGCTATATGCTTAGCATTTTTCCAATTTTTCTGGGAAAATTATTCTGCGCCTAATCGTTTATTTATCGCGTAGAACGGCATCAGCACGAGCCCGGGGACTCATATATGCCGAGAACGAGCGCTTAAGAGCCACTTTATTTTTCGTCCGAAAAATGATATTTTCCTGGGCTATAGGCTTAGCATTTTTTCAATTTTTCTGGGAAAATTATTGTGCGCCTAATCGTTTATTTATCGCGTAAAACGGCATCAGCGCGAGCCCGGGGACTCATATATGCCGAGAATGAGCGCTTAGGAGCCACTTTATTTTTCGTCGGAAAAATGATATTTTCCTGGGCTATAGGCTTAGCATTTTTTCAATTTTTCTGGGAAAATTATTCTGCGCCTAATCGTTTATTTATCGCGTAAAACGGCATCAGCGCGAGCCCGGGGACTCATATATGCCGAGAACGAGCGCTTTCAAGCCACTTTACTTTTCGTCCGAAAAATGATATTTTCCTGGGCTATAGGCTTAGCATTTTTTCAATTTTTCTGGGAAAATTATTTTGCGCCTAATCGTTTATTTATCGCGTAAAACGGCATCAGCGCGAGCCCGGGGACTCATATATGCCGAAAACGAGCGCTTAAGGGCCACTTTATTTTTCGACGGAAAAATGATATTTTCCTGGGCTATAGGCTTACCATTTTTTAAATTTTTCGGGGAAAATTATTCTGCGCCTAATCGTTTATTTATCGCGTAAAACGGCATCCGCGCGAGCCCGGGGACTCATATATGCCGAGAACGAGCGCTGTCAAGCCACTTTACTTTTCGTCCGAAAAATGATATTTTCCTGGGCTATAGGCTTAGCATTTTTTCAATTTTTCTGGGAAAATTATTTTGCGCCTAATCGTTTATTTATCGCGTAAAACGGCATCAGCGCGAGCCCGGGGACTCATATATGCCGAAAACGAGCGCTTAAGGGCCACTTTATTTTTCGACGGAAAAATGATATTTTCCTGGGCTATAGGCTTACCATTTTTTAAATTTTTCGGGGAAAATTATTCTGCGCCTAATCGTTTATTTATCGCGTAAAACGGCATCCGCGCGAGCCCGGGGACTCATATATGCCGAGAATGAGCGCTTAGGAGCCACTTTATTTTTCGTCGGAAAAATGATATTTTCCTGGGCTATAGGCTTAGCATTTTTTCAATTTTTCGGGGAAAATTATTCTGCGCCTAATCGTTTATTTATCGCGTAAAACAACATCCGCGCGAGCCCGGGGAATCATATATGCCGAGAACGAGCGCTTTCAAGCGACTTTATTTTTCGTGCGAAAAATGATATTTTCCTGGGCTATATGCTTAGCATTTTTCCAATTTTTCTGGGAAAATTATTCTGCGCCTAATCGTTTATTTATCGCGTAGAACGGCATCAGCACGAGCCCGGGGACTCATATATGCCGAGAACGAGCGCTTAAGAGCCACTTTATTTTTCGTCCGAAAAATGATATTTTCCTGGGCTATAGGCTTAGCATTTTTTCAATTTTTCTGGGAAAATTATTGTGCGCCTAATCGTTTATTTATCGCGTAAAACGGCATCAGCGCGAGCCCGGGGACTCATATATGCCGAGAATGAGCGCTTAGGAGCCACTTTATTTTTCATCGGAAAAATGATATTTTCCTGGGCTATAGGCTTAGCATTTTTTCAATTTTTCGGGGAAAATTATTCTGCGCCTAATCGTTTATTTATCGCGTAAAACAACATCCGCGCGAGCCCGGGGAATCATATATGCCGAGAACGAGCGCTTTCAAGCCACTTTATTTTTCGTGCGAAAAATAATATTTTCCTGGGCTATAGGCTTAGCATTTTTCCAATTTTTCTGGGAAAATTACTCTGCGCCTAATCGTTTATTTATCGCGTAAAACAACATCCGCGAAAGCCCGGGGAATCATATATGCCGAGAAAGAGCGCTTTCAAGCCACTTTATTTTTCGTGCGAAAAATATTTTCCTGGGCTATAGGCTTAGCATTTTTCCAATTTTTCCGGGAAAATTATTCTGCGCCTAATCGTTTATTTATCGCGCAAAACGGCATCAGCGCGTGCCCGGGGACTCATATATGCCGAGAACGAGTGCTTAAGAGCCACTTTATTTTTCGTCGGAAAAATGATATTTTCCTGGGCTATAGGCTTACCATTTTTTCAATTTTTCTGGGAAAATTATTCTGCGCCTAATCGTTTATTTATCGCGTAAAACGGCATCAGCGCGAGCGCGGGGACTCATATATGCCGAGAACGAGCGCTTAAGGGCCACTTTATTTTTCGTCGGAAAAATGATATTTTCCTGGGCTATAGGCTTACCATTTTTTTAATTTTTCGGGGAAAATTATTTTGCGACTAATCGTTTATTTATCGCGTAAAACGGCATCCGCGCGAGCCCGGGGACTCATATATGCCGAGAACGAGCGCTTGCAAGCCACTTTACTTTTCGTCCGAAAAATGATATTTTCCTGGCCTATAGGCTTAGCATTTTTTCAATTTTTCTGGGAAAATTATTTTGCGCCTAATCGTTTATTTATCGCGTAAAACGGTATCAGCGCGAGCCCGGGGACTCATATATGCCGAGAACGAGCGCATAAGGGCCACTTTATTTTTCGACGGAAAAATGATATTTTCCTGGGCTATAGGCTTACCATTTTTTCAATTTTTCGGGGAAAATTATTCTGCGCCTAATCGTTTATTTATCGCTTAAAACGGCATCCGCGCGAGCCCGGGGACTCATATATGCCGGGAATGAGCGCTTAGGAGCCACTTTATTTTTCGTCGGAAAAATGATATTTTTCTGGGCTATAGGCTTAGCATTTTTTCAATTTTTCGGGGAAAATTATTCTGCGCCTAATCGTTTATTTATCGCGTAAAACAACATCCGCGGGAGCCCGGGGAATCATATATGCCGAGAACGAGCGCTTTCAAGCCACTTTATTTTTCGTGCGAAAAATAATATTTTCCTGGGCTATAGGCTTAGCATTTTTCCAATTTTTCTGGGAAAATTATTCTGCGCCTAATCGTTTATTTATCGCGTAGAACGGCATCAGCGCGAGCCCGGGGACTCATATATGCCGAGAACGAGCGCTTAAGAGCCACTTTATTTTTCGTCCGAAAAATGATATTTTCCTGGGCTATAGGCTTAGCATTTTTTCAATTTTTCTGGGAAAATTATTCTGCGCCTAATCGTTTATTTATCGCGTAAAACGGCATCAGCGCGAGCCCGGGGACTCATATATGCCGAGAACGACCGCTTAAGAGCCTCTTTATTTTTCGTCGGAAAAATGATATATTCCTGGGCTATAGGCTTACCATTTTTTAAATTTTTCGGGGAAAATTATTCTGCGCCTAATCGTTTATTTATCGCGTAAAACAACATCCGCGCGAGCCCGGGGAATCATATATGCCGAGAACGAGCGCTTTCAAGCGACTTTATTTTTCGTGCGAAAAATAATATTTTCCTGGGCTATATGCTTAGCATTTTTCCAATTTTTCTGGGAAAATTATTCTGCGCCTAATCGTTTATTTATCGCGTAGAACGGCATCAGCACGAGCCCGGGGACTCATATATGCCGAGAACGAGCGCTTAAGAGCCACTTTATTTTTCGTCCGAAAAATGATATTTTCCTGGGCTATAGACTTAGCATTTTTTCAATTTTTCTGGGAAAATTATTGTGCGCCTAATCGTTTATTTATCGCGTAAAACGGCATCAGCGCGAGCCCGGGGATTCATATATGCCGAGAATGAGCGCTTAGGAGCCACTTTATTTTTCATCGGAAAAATGATATTTTCCTGGGCTATAGGCTTAGCATTTTTTCAATTTTTCGGGGAAAATTATTCTGCGCCTAATCGTTTATTTATCGCGTAAAACAACATCCGCGCGAGCCCGGGGAATCATATATGCCGAGAACGAGCGCTTTCAAGCCACTTTATTTTTCGTGCGAAAAATAATATTTTCCTGGGCTATAGGCTTAGCATTTTTCCAATTTTTCTGGGAAAATTACTCTGCGCCTAATCGTTTATTTATCGCGTAAAACAACATCCGCGAAAGCCCGGGGAATCATATATGCCGAGAAAGAGCGCTTTCAAGCCACTTTATTTTTCGTGCGAAAAATATTTTCCTGGGCTATAGGCTTAGCATTTTTCCAATTTTTCCGGGAAAATTATTCTGCGCCTAATCGTTTATTTATCGCGCAAAACGGCATCAGCGCGTGCCCGGGGACTCATATATGCCGAGAACGAGTGCTTAAGAGCCACTTTATTTTTCGTCGGAAAAATGATATTTTCCTGGGCTATAGGCTTACCATTTTTTCAATTTTTCTGGGAAAATTATTCTGCGCCTAATCGTTTATTTATCGCGTAAAACGGCATCAGCGCGAGCGCGGGGACTCATATATGCCGAGAACGAGCGCTTAAGGGCCACTTTATTTTTCGTCGGAAAAATGATATTTTCCTGGGCTATAGGCTTACCATTTTTTTAATTTTTCGGGGAAAATTATTTTGCGACTAATCGTTTATTTATCGCGTAAAACGGCATCCGCGCGAGCCCGGGGACTCATATATGCCGAGAACGAGCGCTTGCAAGCCACTTTACTTTTCGTCCGAAAAATGATATTTTCCTGGCCTATAGGCTTAGCATTTTTTCAATTTTTCTGGGAAAATTATTTTGCGCCTAATCGTTTATTTATTGCGTAAAACGGTATCAGCGCGAGCCCGGGGACTCATATATGCCGAGAACGAGCGCTTAAGGGCCACTTTATTTTTCGACGGAAAAATGATATTTTCCTGGGCTATAGGCTTACCATTTTTTCAATTTTTCGGGGAAAATTATTCTGCGCCTAATCGTTTATTTATCGCTTAAAACGGCATCCGCGCGAGCCCGGGGACTCATATATGCCGGGAATGAGCGCTTAGGAGCCACTTTATTTTTCGTCGGAAAAATGATATTTTCCTGGGCTATAGGCTTAGCATTTTTTCAATTTTTCGGGGAAAATTATTCTGCGCCTAATCGTTTATTTATCGCGTAAAACAACATCCGCGGGAGCCCGGGGAATCATATATGCCGAGAACGAGCGCTTTCAAGCCACTTTATTTTTCGTGCGAAAAATAATATTTTCCTGGGCAATAGGCTTAGCATTTTTCCAATTTTTCTGGGAAAATTATTCTGCGCCTAATCGTTTATTTATCGCGTAGAACGGCATCAGCGCGAGCCCGGGGACTCATATATGCCGAGAACGAGCGCTTAAGAGCCACTTTATTTTTCGTCCGAAAAATGATATTTTCCTGGGCTATAGGCTTAGCATTTTTTCAATTTTTCTGGGAAAATTATTCTGCGCCTAATCGTTTATTTATCGCGTAAAACGGCATCAGCGCGAGCCCGGGGACTCATATATGCCGAGAACGACCGCTTAAGAGCCTCTTTATTTTTCGTCGGAAAAATGATATATTCCTGGGCTATAGGCTTACCATTTTTTCAATTTTTCGGGGAAAATTATTCTGCGCCTAATCGTTTATTTATCGCTTAAAACGGCATCCGCGCGAGCCCGGGGACTCATATATGCCGAGAATGAGCACTTAAGAGCCACTTTATTTTTCGTCGGAAAAATGATATTTTCCTGGGCTATAGGCTTAGCATTTTTTCAATTTTTCGGGGAAAATTATTCTGCGCCTAATCGTTTATTTATCGCGTAAAACAACATCCGCGCGAGCCTTGGGAATCATATATGCCGAGAACGAGCGCTTTCAAGCCACTTTATTTTTCATGCGAAAAATGATATTTTCCTGGGCTATAGGCTTAGCATTTTTCAGTTTTTCGGGGAAAATTACTCTGCGCCTAATCGTTTACTTATCGCGTAAAACAACATCCGCGCGAGCCCGGGGAATCATATATGCCGAGAAAGAGCGCTTTCAGGCCACTTTATTTTTCGTGCGAAAAATATTTTCCTGGGCTATAGGCTTAGGATTTTTCCAATTTTTCCGGGAAAATTATTCTGCGCCTAATCATTTATTTATCGCGCAAAACGGCATCAGCGCGTGCCCGGGGACTCATATATGCCGAGAACGAGTGCTTAAGAGCCACTTTATTTTTCGTCGGAAAAATGATATTTTCCTGGGCTATATAGGCTTAGCATTTTTTCAATTTTTCTGGGAAAATTATTCTGCGCCTAATCGTTTATTTATCGCGTAAAACGGCATCCGCGCGAGCCCGGGGACTCATATATGCCGAGAATGAGCGCTTAAGAGCCACTTTATTTTTCGTCGGAAAAATGATATTTTCCTGGGCTATAGGCTTAGCATTTTTCCAATTTTCTGGGAAAATTATTCTGCGTCTAATCGTTTATTTATCGCGTAGAACGGCATCAGCGCGAGCCCGGGGACTCATATATGCCGAGAACGAGCGCTTAAGAGCCACTTTATTTTTCTTCCGAAAAATGATATTTTCCTGGGCTATAGGCTTAGCATTTTTTCAATTTTTCTGGGAAAATTATTCTGCGCCTAATCGTTTATTTATCGCGTAAAACGGCATCCGCGCGAGCCCGGGGACTCATATATGCCGAGAACGAGCGCTTAAGAGCCACGTTATTTTTCGTCCGAAAAATGATATTTTCCTGGGCTATAGGCTTAGGATTTTTTCAATTTTTCTGGGAAAAGTATTCTGCGCCTAATCGTTTATTTATCGCGTAAAACGGCATCAGCGCGAGCCCGGGGACTCATATATGCGGAGAACGAGCGTTAAGAGCCACTTAATTTTTCGTTGGAAAAATGATATTTTCCTGGGCTATAGGCTTACCATTTTTTCAATTTTTCGGGGAAAATTATTCTGCGCCTAATCGTTTATTTATCGCGTAAAACGGCATCAGCGCGAGCCCGGGGACTCATATATGCCGAGAACGACCGCTTAAGAGCCTCTTTATTTTTCGTTGGAAAAATGATATATTCCTGGGCTATAGGCTTAGCATTTTTTCAATTTTTCTGGGAAAATTATTCTGCGCCCAATCGTTTATTTATCGCGTAAAACGGCATCAGCGCGAGCCCGGGGACTCATATATGCCGAGAACGAGCGCTTAAGGGCCACTTTATTTTTCGTCGGAAAAATGATATTTTCGTGGGCTACAGGCTTACCATTTTTTCAATTTTTCGGGGAAAATTATTCTGCGACTAATCGTTTATTTATCGCGTAAAACGGCATCCGCGCGAGCCCGGGGACTCATATATGCCGAGAACGAGCGCTTTCAAGCCACTTTACTTTTCGTCCGAAAAATGATATTTTCCTGGGCTATAGGCTTAGCATTTTTTCAATTTTTCTGGGAAAATTATTTTGCGCCTAATCGCTTATTTATCGCGTAAAACGGCATCAGCGCGAGTCCGGGGACTCATATATGCCGAGAACGAGCGCTTAAGGGCCACTTTATTTTTTGACGGAAAAATGATATTTTCCTGGGCTATAGGCTTAGCATTTTTTCAATTTTTCGGGGAAAATTATTCTGCGCCTAATCGTTTATTTATCGCGTAAAACGGCATCCGCGCGAGCCCGGGGACTCATATATGCCGAGAATGAGCGCTTAGGAGCCACTTTATTTTTCGTCGGAAAAATGATATTTTCCTGGGCTATAGGCTTAGCATTTTTTCAATTTTTCGGGGAAAATTATTCTGCCCCTAATCGTTTATTTATCGCGTAAAACAACATCCGCGCGAGCCCGGGGAATCATATATGCCGAGAACGAGCGCTTTCAAGCGACTTTATTTTTCGTGCGAAAAATAATATTTTCCTGGGCTTTATGCTTAGCATTTTTCCAATTTTTCTGGGAAAATTATTCTGCGCCTAATCGTTTATTTATCGCGTAGAACGGCATCAGCACGAGCCCGGGGACTCATATATGCCGAGAACGAGCGCTTAAGAGCCACTTTATTTTTCGTCCGAAAAATGATATTTTCCTGGGCTATAGGCTTAGCATTTTTTCAATTTTTCTGGGAAAATTATTCTGCGCCTAATCGTTTATTTATCGCGTAAAGCGGCATCAGCGCGAGCCCGGGGACTCATATATGCCGAGAACGAGCGCTTAAGAGCCTCTTTATTTTTCGTCGGAAAAATGATATATTCCTGGGCTATAGGCTTACCATTTTTTCAATTTTTCGGGGAAAATTATTCTGCGCCTAATCGTTTATTTATCGCTTAAAACGGCATCCGCGCGAGCCCGGGGACTCATATATGCCGAGAATGAGCACTTAAATGCCACTTTATTTTTCATCGGAAAAATGATATTTTCCTGGGCTATAGGCTTAGCATTTTTTCAATTTTTCGGGGAAAATTATTCTGCGCCTAATCGTTTATTTATCGCGTAAAACAACATCCGCGCGAGCCTGGGGAATCATATATGCCGATAACGAGCGCTTTCAAGCCACTTTATTTTTCATGCGAAAAATGATAGTTTCCTGGGCTATAGGCTTAGCATTTTTTCAGTTTTTCGGGGAAAATTACTCTGCGCCTAATCGTTTATTTATCGCGTAAAACAACATCCGCGAAAGCCCGGGGAATCATATATGCCGAGAAAGAGCGCTTTCAAGCCACTTTATTTTTCGTGCGAAAAATATTTTCCTGGGCTATAGGCTTAGCATTTTTCCAATTTTTCCGGGAAAATTATTCTGCGCCTAATCGTTTATTTATCGCGCAAAACGGCATCAGCGCGTGCCCGGGGACTCATATATGCCGAGAACGAGTGCTTAAGAGCCACTTTATTTTTCGTCGGAAAAATGATATTTTCCTGGGCTATAGGCTTACCATTTTTTCAATTTTTCTGGGAAAATTATTCTGCGCCTAATCGTTTATTTATCGCGTAAAACGGCATCAGCGCGAGCGCGGGGACTCATATATGCCGAGAACGAGCGCTTAAGGGCCACTTTATTTTTCGTCGGAAAAATGATATTTTCCTGGGCTATAGGCTTACCATTTTTTTAATTTTTCGGGGAAAATTATTTTGCGACTAATCGTTTATTTATCGCGTAAAACGGCATCCGCGCGAGCCCGGGGACTCATATATGCCGAGAACGAGCGCTTGCAAGCCACTTTACTTTTCGTCCGAAAAATGATATTTTCCTGGCCTATAGGCTTATCATTTTTTCAATTTTTCTGGGAAAATTATTTTGCGCCTAATCGTTTATTTATCGCGTAAAACGGCATCAGCGCGAGCCCGGGGACTCATATATGCCGAGAACGAGCGCTTAAGGGCCACTTTATTTTTCGACGGAAAAATGATATTTTCCTGGGCTATAGGCTTACCATTTTTTCAATTTTTCGGGGAAAATTATTCTGCGCCTAATCGTTTATTTATCGCTTAAAACGGCATCCGCGCGAGCCCGGGGACTCATATATGCCGAGAATGAGCGCTTAGGAGCCACTTTATTTTTCGTCGGAAAAATGATATTTTCCTGGGCTATAGGCTTAGCATTTTTCAATTTTTCGGGGAAAATTATTCTGCGCCTAATCGTTTATTTATCGCGTAAAACAACATCCGCGGGAGCCCGGGGAATCATATATGCCGAGAACGAGCGCTTTCAAGCCACTTTATTTTTCGTGCGAAAAATAATATTTTCCTGGGCTATAGGCTTAGCATTTTTCCAATTTTTCTGGGAAAATTATTCTGCGCCTAATCGTTTATTTATCGCGTAGAACGGCATCAGCGCGAGCCCGGGGACTCATATATGCCGAGAACGAGCGCTTAAGAGCCACTTTATTTTTCGTCCGAAAAATGATATTTTCCTGGGCTATAGGCTTAGCATTTTTTCAATTTTTCTGGGAAAATTATTCTGCGCCTAATCGTTTATTTATCGCGTAAAACGGCATCAGCGCGAGCCCGGGGACTCATATATGCCGAGAACGAGCGCTTAAGACCCTCTTTATTTTTCGTCGGAAAAATGATATATTCCTGGGCTATAGGCTTACCATTTTTTCAATTTTTCGGGGAAAATTATTCTGCGCCTAATCGTTTATTTATCGCTTAAAACGGCATCCGCGCGAGCCCGGGGACTCATATATGCCGAGAATGAGCACTTAAGAGCCACTTTATTTTTCATCGGAAAAATGATATTTTCCTGGGCTATAGGCTTAGCATTTTTTCAGTTTTTCGGGGAAAATTACTCTGCGCCTAATCGTTTATTTATCGCGTAAAACAACATCCGCGAAAGCCCGGGGAATCATATATGCCGAGAAAGAGCGCTTTCAAGCCACTTTATTTTTCGTGCGAAAAATATTTTCCTGGGCTATAGGCTTAGCATTTTTCCAATTTTTCCGGGAAAATTATTCTGCGCCTAATCGTTTATTTATCGCGCAAAACGGCATCAGCGCGTGCCCGGGGACTCATATATGCCGAGAACGAGTGCTTAAGAGCCACTTTATTTTTCGACGGAAAAATGATATTTTCCTGGGCTATAGGCTTACCATTTTTTCAATTTTTCGGGGAAAATTATTCTGCGCCTAATCGTTTATTTATCGCTTAAAACGGCATCCGCGCGAGCCCGGGGACTCATATATGCCGAGAATGAGCGCTTAGGAGCCACTTTATTTTTCGTCGGAAAAATGATATTTTCCTGGGCTATAGGCTTAGCATTTTTTCAATTTTTCGGGGAAAATTATTCTGCGCCTAATCGTTTATTTATCGCGTAAAACAACATCCGCGGGAGCCCGGGGAATCATATATGCCGAGAACGAGCGCTTTCAAGCCACTTTATTTTTCGTGCGAAAAATAATATTTTCCTGGGCTATAGGCTTAGCATTTTTCCAATTTTTCTGGGAAAATTATTCTGCGCCTAATCGTTTATTTATCGCGTAGAACGGCATCAGCGCGAGCCCGGGGACTCATATATGCCGAGAACGAGCGCTTAAGAGCCACTTTATTTTTCGTCCGAAAAATGATATTTTCCTGGGCTATAGGCTTAGCATTTTTTCAATTTTTCTGGGAAAATTATTCTGCGCCTAATCGTTTATTTATCGCGTAAAACGGCATCAGCGCGAGCCCGGGGACTCATATATGCCGAGAACGAGCGCTTAAGACCCTCTTTATTTTTCGTCGGAAAAATGATATATTCCTGGGCTATAGGCTTACCATTTTTTCAATTTTTCGGGGAAAATTATTCTGCGCCTAATCGTTTATTTATCGCGCAAAACGGCATCAGCGCGTGCCCGGGGACTCATATATGCCGAGAACGAGTGCTTAAGAGCCACTTTATTTTTCGTCGGAAAAATGATATTTTCCTGGGCTATAGGCTTACCATTTTTTCAATTTTTCTGGGAAAATTATTCTGCGCCTAATCGTTTATTTATCGCGTAAAACGGCATCAGCGCGAGCCCGGGGACTCATATATGCCGAGAACGAGCGCTTAAGGGCCACTTTATTTTTCGTCGGAAAAATGATATTTTCCTGGGCTATAGGCTTACCATTTTTTTAATTTTTCGGGGAAAATTATTTTGCGACTAATCGTTTATTTATCGCGTAAAACGGCATCCGCGCGAGCCCGGGGACTCATATATGCCGAGAACGAGCGCTTGCAAGCCACTTTACTTTTCGTCCAAAAAATGATATTTTCCTGGCCTATAGGCTTAGCATTTTTTCAATTTTTCTGGGAAAATTATTTTGCGCCTAATCGTTTATTTATCGCGTAAAACGGCATCAGCGCGAGCCCGGGGACTCATATATGCCGAGAACGAGCGCTTAAGGGCCACTTTATTTTTCGACGGAAAAATGATATTTTCCTGGGCTATAGGCTTACCATTTTTTCAATTTTTCGGGGAAAATTATTCTGCGCCTAATCGTTTATTTATCGCTTAAAACGGCATCCGCGCGAGCCCGGGGACTCATATATGCCGAGAATGAGCGCTTAGGAGCCACTTTATTTTTCGTCGGAAAAATGATATTTTCCTGGGCTATAGGCTTAGCATTTTTTCAATTTTTCGGGGAAAATTATTCTGCGCCTAATCGTTTATTTATCGCGTAAAACAACATCCGCGGGAGCCCGGGGAATCATATATGCCGAGAACGAGCGCTTTCAAGCCACTTTATTTTTCGTGCGAAAAATAATATTTTCCTGGGCTATAGGCTTAGCATTTTTCCAATTTTTCTGGGAAAATTATTCTGCGCCTAATCGTTTATTTATCGCGTAGAACGGCATCAGCGCGAGCCCGGGGACTCATATATGCCGAGAACGAGCGCTTAAGAGCCACTTTATTTTTCGTCCGAAAAATGATATTTTCCTGGGCTATATAGGCTTAGCATTTTTTCAATTTTTCTGGGAAAATTATTCTGCGCCTAATCGTTTATTTATCGCGTAAAACGGCATCAGCGCGAGCCCGGGGACTCATATATGCCGAGAACGAGCGCTTAAGACCCTCTTTATTTTTCGTCGGAAAAATGATATATTCCTGGGCTATAGGCTTACCATTTTTTCAATTTTTCGGGGAAAATTATTCTGCGCCTAATCGTTTATTTATCGCGTAAAACAACATCCGCGCGAGCCTGGGGAATCATATATGCCGATAACGAGCGCTTTCAAGCCACTTTATTTTTCATGCGAAAAATGATATTTTCCTGGGCTATAGGCTTAGCATTTTTCCAATTTTTCCGTCAAAATTATTCTGCGCCTAATCGTTTATTTATCGCGCAAAACGGCATCAGCGCGTGCCCGGGGACTCATATATGCCGAGAACGAGTGCTTAAGAGCCACTTTATTTTTCGTCGGAAAAATGATATTTTCCTGGGCTATAGGCTCACCATTTTTTCAATTTTTCTGGGAAAATTATTCTGCGCCTAATCGTTTATTTATCGCGTAAAACGGCATCAGCGCGAGCCCGGGGACTCATATATGCCGAGAACGAGCGCTTAAGGGCCACTTTATTTTTCGTCGGAAAAATGATATTTTCCTGGGCTATAGGCTTACCATTTTTTTAATTTTTCGGGGAAAATTATTTTGCGACTAATCGTTTATTTATCGCGTAAAACGGCATCCGCGCGAGCCCGGGGACTCATATATGCCGAGAACGAGCGCTTGCAAGCCACTTTACTTTTCGTCCGAAAAATGATATTTTCCTGGCCTATAGGCTTAGCATTTTTTCAATTTTTCTGGGAAAATTATTTTGCGCCTAATCGTTTATTTATCGCGTAAAACGGCATCAGCGCGAGCCCGGGGACTCATATATGCCGAGAACGAGCGCTTAAGGGCCACTTTATTTTTCGACGGAAAAATGATATTTTCCTGGGCTATAGGCTTAGCATTTTTTCAATTTTTCGGGGAAAATTATTCTGCGCCTAATCGTTTATTTATCGCGTAAAACAACATCCGCGGGAGCCCGGGGAATCATATATGCCGAGAACGAGCGCTTTCAAGCCACTTTATTTTTCGTGCGAAAAATAATATTTTCCTGGGCTGGCTTAGCATTTTTCCAATTTTTCTGGGAAAATTATTCTGCGCCTAATCGTTTATTTATCGCGTAGAACGGCATCAGCGCGAGCCCGGGGACTCATATATGCCGAGAACGAGCGCTTTCAAGCCACTTTATTTTTCGTGCGAAAAATATTTTCCTGGGCTATAGGCTTAGCATTTTTCCAATTTTTCCGGGAAAATTATTCTGCGCCTAATCGTTTATTTATCGCGCAAAACGGCATCAGCGCGTGCCCGGGGACTCATATATGCCGAGAACGAGTGCTTAAGAGCCACTTTATTTTTCGACGGAAAAATGATATTTTCCTGGGCTATAGGCTTACCATTTTTTCAATTTTTCGGGGAAAATTATTCTGCGCCTAATCGTTTATTTATCGCTTAAAACGGCATCCGCGCGAGCCCGGGGACTCATATATGCCGAGAATGAGCGCTTAGGAGCCACTTTATTTTTCGTCGGAAAAATGATATTTTCCTGGGCTATAGGCTTAGCATTTTTTCAATTTTTCGGGGAAAATTATTCTGCGCCTAATCGTTTATTTATCGCGTAAAACAACATCCGCGGGAGCCCGGGGAATCATATATGCCGAGAACGAGCGCTTTCAAGCCACTTTATTTTTCGTGCGAAAAATAATATTTTCCTGGGCTATAGGCTTAGCATTTTTCCAATTTTTCTGGAAAAATTATTCTGCGCCTAATCGTTTATTTATCGCGTAGAACGGCATCAGCGCGAGCCCGGGGACTCATATATGCCGAGAACGAGCGCTTAAGAGCCACTTTATTTTTCGTCCGAAAAATGATATTTTCCTGGGCTATAGGCTTAGCATTTTTTCAATTTTTCTGGGAAAATTATTCTGCGCCTAATCGTTTATTTATCGCGTAAAACGGCATCAGCGCGAGCCCGGGGACTCATATATGCCGAGAACGAGCGCTTAAGACCCTCTTTATTTTTCGTCGGAAAAATGATATATTCCTGGGCTATAGGCTTACCATTTTTTCAATTTTTCGGGGAAAATTATTCTGCGCCTAATCGTTTATTTATCGCGCAAAACGGCATCAGCGCGTGCCCGGGGACTCATATATGCCGAGAACGAGTGCTTAAGAGCCACTTTATTTTTCGTCGGAAAAATGATATTTTCCTGGGCTATAGGCTTACCATTTTTTCAATTTTTCTGGGAAAATTATTCTGCGCCTAATCGTTTATTTATCGCGTAAAACGGCATCAGCGCGAGCCCGGGGACTCATATATGCCGAGAACGAGCGCTTAAGGGCCACTTTATTTTTCGTCGGAAAAATGATATTTTCCTGGGCTATAGGCTTACCATTTTTTTAATTTTTCGGGGAAAATTATTTTGCGACTAATCGTTTATTTATCGCGTAAAACGGCATCCGCGCGAGCCCGGGGACTCATATATGCCGAGAACGAGCGCTTGCAAGCCACTTTACTTTTCGTCCAAAAAATGATATTTTCCTGGCCTATAGGCTTAGCATTTTTTCAATTTTTCTGGGAAAATTATTTTGCGCCTAATCGTTTATTTATCGCGTAAAACGGCATCAGCGCGAGCCCGGGGACTCATATATGCCGAGAACGAGCGCTTAAGGGCCACTTTATTTTTCGACGGAAAAATGATATTTTCCTGGGCTATAGGCTTACCATTTTTTCAATTTTTCGGGGAAAATTATTCTGCGCCTAATCGTTTATTTATCGCTTAAAACGGCATCCGCGCGAGCCCGGGGACTCATATATGCCGAGAATGAGCGCTTAGGAGCCACTTTATTTTTCGTCGGAAAAATGATATTTTCCTGGGCTATAGGCTTAGCATTTTTTCAATTTTTCGGGGAAAATTATTCTGCGCCTAATCGTTTATTTATCGCGTAAAACAACATCCGCGGGAGCCCGGGGAATCATATATGCCGAGAACGAGCGCTTTCAAGCCACTTTATTTTTCGTGCGAAAAATAATATTTTCCTGGGCTATAGGCTTAGCATTTTTCCAATTTTTCTGGGAAAATTATTCTGCGCCTAATCGTTTATTTATCGCGTAGAACGGCATCAGCGCGAGCCCGGGGACTCATATATGCCGAGAACGAGCGCTTAAGAGCCACTTTATTTTTCGTCCGAAAAATGATATTTTCCTGGGCTATATAGGCTTAGCATTTTTTCAATTTTTCTGGGAAAATTATTCTGCGCCTAATCGTTTATTTATCGCGTAAAACGGCATCAGCGCGAGCCCGGGGACTCATATATGCCGAGAACGAGCGCTTAAGACCCTCTTTATTTTTCGTCGGAAAAATGATATATTCCTGGGCTATAGGCTTACCATTTTTTCAATTTTTCGGGGAAAATTATTCTGCGCCTAATCGTTTATTTATCGCGTAAAACAACATCCGCGCGAGCCTGGGGAATCATATATGCCGATAACGAGCGCTTTCAAGCCACTTTATTTTTCATGCGAAAAATGATATTTTCCTGGGCTATAGGCTTAGCATTTTTCCAATTTTTCCGGGAAAATTATTCTGCGCCTAATCGTTTATTTATCGCGCAAAACGGCATCAGCGCGTGCCCGGGGACTCATATATGCCGAGAACGAGTGCTTAAGAGCCACTTTATTTTTCGTCGGAAAAATGATATTTTCCTGGGCTATAGGCTCACCATTTTTTCAATTTTTCTGGGAAAATTATTCTGCGCCTAATCGTTTATTTATCGCGTAAAACGGCATCAGCGCGAGCCCGGGGACTCATATATGCCGAGAACGAGCGCTTAAGGGCCACTTTATTTTTCGTCGGAAAAATGATATTTTCCTGGGCTATAGGCTTACCATTTTTTTAATTTTTCGGGGAAAATTATTTTGCGACTAATCGTTTATTTATCGCGTAAAACTGCATCCGCGCGAGCCCGGGGACTCATATATGCCGAGAACGAGCGCTTGCAAGCCACTTTACTTTTCGTCCGAAAAATGATATTTTCCTGGCCTATAGGCTTAGCATTTTTTCAATTTTTCTGGGAAAATTATTTTGCGCCTAATCGTTTATTTATCGCGTAAAACGGCATCAGCGCGAGCCCGGGGACTCATATATGCCGAGAACGAGCGCTTAAGGGCCACTTTATTTTTCGACGGAAAAATGATATTTTCCTGGGCTATAGGCTTAGCATTTTTTCAATTTTTCGGGGAAAATTATTCTGCGCCTAATCGTTTATTTATCGCGTAAAACAACATCCGCGGGAGCCCGGGGAATCATATATGCCGAGAACGAGCGCTTTCAAGCCACTTTATTTTTCGTGCGAAAAATAATATTTTCCTGGGCTGGCTTAGCATTTTTCCAATTTTTCTGGGAAAATTATTCTGCGCCTAATCGTTTATTTATCGCGTAGAACGGCATCAGCGCGAGCCCGGGGACTCATATATGCCGAGAACGAGCGCTTAAGAGCCACTTTATTTTTCGTCCGAAAAATGATATTTTCCTGGGCTATAGGCTTAGCATTTTATCAATTTTTCTGGGAAAATTATTCTGCGCCTAATCGTTTATTTATCGCGTAAAACGGCATCAGCGCGAGCCCGGGGACTCATATATGCCGAGAACGACCGCTTAAGAGCCTCTTTATTTTTCGTCGGAAAAATGATATATTCCTGGGCTATAGGCTTACCATTTTTTCAATTTTTCGGGGAAAATTATTCTGCGCCTAATCGTTTATTTATCGCTTAAAACGGCATCCGCGCGGGCCCGGGGACTCATATATGCCGAGAATGAGCACTTAAGAGCCACTTTATTTTTCGTCGGAAAAATGATATTTTCCTGGGCTATAGGCTTAGCATTTTTTCAATTTTTCGGGGAAAATTATTCTGCGCCTAATCGTTTATTTATCGCGTAAAACAACATCCGCGCGAGCCTTGGGAATCATATATGCCGAGAACGAGCGCTTTCAAGCCACTTTATTTTTCATGCGAAAAATGATATTTTCCTGGGCTATAGGCTTAGCATTTTTCAGTTTTTCGGGGAAAATTATTCTGCGTCTAATCGTTTATTTATCGCGTAGAACGGCATCAGCGCGAGCCCGGGGACTCATATATGATGAGAACGAGCGCTTAAGAGCCACTTTATTTTTCGTCCGAAAAATGATATTTTCCTGGGCTATAGGCTTAGCATTTTTTCAATTTTTCTGGGAAAATTATTCTGCGCCTAATCGTTTATTTATCGCGTAAAATGGCATCAGCGCGAGCCCGGGGACTCATATATGCCGAGAACGAGCGCTTAAGAGCCACGTTATTTTTCGTCCGAAAAATGATATTTTCCTGGGCTATAGGCTTAGGATTTTTTCAATTTTTCTGGGAAAAGTATTCTGCGCCTAATCGTTTATTTATCGCGTAAAACGGCATCAGCGCGAGCCCGGGGACTCATATATGCCGAGAACGAGCGCTTGCAAGCCACTTTACTTTTCGTCCGAAAAATGATATTTTCCTGGCCTATAGGCTTAGCATTTTTTCAATTTTTCTGGGAAAATTATTTTGCGCCTAATCGTTTATTTATCGCGTAAAACGGCATCAGCGCGAGCCCGGGGACTCATATATGCCGAGAACGAGCGCTTAAGGGCCACTTTATTTTTCGACGGAAAAATGATATTTTCCTGGGCTATAGGCTTAGCATTTTTTCAATTTTTCGGGGAAAATTATTCTGCGCCTAATCGTTTATTTATCGCGTAAAACAACATCCGCGGGAGCCCGGGGAATCATATATGCCGAGAACGAGCGCTTTCAAGCCACTTTATTTTTCGTGCGAAAAATAATATTTTCCTGGGCTGGCTTAGCATTTTTCCAATTTTTCTGGGAAAATTATTCTGCGCCTAATCGTTTATTTATCGCGTAGAACGGCATCAGCGCGAGCCCGGGGACTCATATATGCCGAGAACGAGCGCTTAAGAGCCACTTTATTTTTCGTCCGAAAAATGATATTTTCCTGGGCTATAGGCTTAGCATTTTATCAATTTTTCTGGGAAAATTATTCTGCGCCTAATCGTTTATTTATCGCGTAAAACGGCATCAGCGCGAGCCCGGGGACTCATATATGCCGAGAACGACCGCTTAAGAGCCTCTTTATTTTTCGTCGGAAAAATGATATATTCCTGGGCTATAGGCTTACCATTTTTTCAATTTTTCGGGGAAAATTATTCTGCGCCTAATCGTTTATTTATCGCTTAAAACGGCATCCGCGCGAGCCCGGGGACTCATATATGCCGAGAATGAGCACTTAAGAGCCACTTTATTTTTCGTCGGAAAAATGATATTTTCCTGGGCTATAGGCTTAGCATTTTTTCAATTTTTCGGGGAAAATTATTCTGCGCCTAATCGTTTATTTATCGCGTAAAACAACATCCGCGCGAGCCTTGGGAATCATATATGCCGAGAACGAGCGCTTTCAAGCCACTTTATTTTTCATGCGAAAAATGATATTTTCCTGGGCTATAGGCTTAGCATTTTTCAGTTTTTCGGGGAAAATTATTCTGCGTCTAATCGTTTATTTATCGCGTAGAACGGCATCAGCGCGAGCCCGGGGACTCATATATGATGAGAACGAGCGCTTAAGAGCCACTTTATTTTTCGTCCGAAAAATGATATTTTCCTGGGCTATAGGCTTAGCATTTTTTCAATTTTTCTGGGAAAATTATTCTGCGCCTAATCGTTTATTTATCGCGTAAAATGGCATCAGCGCGAGCCCGGGGACTCATATATGCCGAGAACGAGCGCTTAAGAGCCACGTTATTTTTCGTCCGAAAAATGATATTTTCCTGGGCTATAGGCTTAGGATTTTTTCAATTTTTCTGGGAAAAGTATTCTGCGCCTAATCGTTTATTTATCGCGTAAAACGGCATCAGCGCGAGCCCGGGGACTCATATATGCGGAGAACGAGCGTTAAGAGCCACCTAATTTTTCGTCGGAAAAATGATATTTTCCTGGGCTACAGGCTTACCATTTTTTCAATTTTTCGGGGAAAATTATTCTGCGCCTAATCGTTTATTTATCGCGTAAAACGGCATCAGCGCGAGCCCGGGGACTCATATATGCCGAGAACGAGCGCTTAAGGGCCACTTTATTTTTCGCGCGAAAAATATTTTCCTGGGCTTAGCATTTCTCCAATTTTCCCGGGAAACTTTTTCTGCGCCTAATCGTTTATTTATCGCGTAAAACGGCATCAGCGCGTGCCCGGGGACTCATATATGCCGAGAACGAGCGCTTAAGAGCCACTTTATTTTTCGTCGGAAAAATGATATTTTCCTGGGCTATAGGCTTACCAATTTTTCAATTTTTCGGGGAAAATTATTCTGCGCCTAATCGTTTATTTATCGCGTAAAACGGCATCAGCGCGAGCCCGGGACTCATATATGCGGAGAACGAGCGCTTAAGAGCCACTTTATTTTTCGTCGGAAAAATGATATTTTCCTGTGCTATAGGCTTACCATTTTTTCAATTTTCGGGGAAAATTATCCTGCGCCTAATCGTTTATTTATCGCGTAAAACGGCATGAGCGCGAGCCCGGGGACTCATATATGCCGAGAACGAGCGCTTAAGGGCCACTTTATTTTTCGTCGGAAAAATGATATTTTCCTGGGCTATAGGCTTACCATTTTTTCAATTTTTCGGGTAAAATTATTCTGCGCCTAATCGTTTATTTATCGCGTCAAACGGCATCCGGCCGAGCCCGGGGACTCATATATGCCGAGAACGAGCGCTTTCAAACCACTTCACTTTTCGTCCGAAAAATTATATTTTCCTGCGCTATAGGCTTAGCATTTTTTCAATTTTTCTGGGAAAATTATTTTGCGCCTAATCGTTTATTTATCGCGTAAAACGGCATCAGCGTGAGCCCGGGGACTCATATATGCCGAGAACGAGCGCTTAAGGGCCACTATTTTTCGTCGGAAAAATGATATTTTCCTGGGCTATAGGCTTAGCATTTTTTCAATTTTTCTGGGAAAATTATTCTAATCGCTTATTTATCGCGTAAAACGGCATCAGCGCGAGCCCGGGGACTCATATATGCCGAGAACGAGCGCTTAAGGCGCCTAATCGCCTATTTATCGCGTAAAACGGCATCAGCGCGAGCCCGGGGACTCATATATGCCGAGAACGAGCGCTTAAGAGCCACGTTATTTTTCGTCCGAAAAATGATATTTTCCTGGGCTATAGGCTTAGGATTTTTTCAATTTTTCTGGGAAAAGTATTCTGCGCCTAATCGTTTATTTATCGCGTAAAACGGTATCAGCGCGAGCCCGGGGACTCATATATGCGGAGAACGAGCGTTAAGAGCCACTTTATTTTTCGTCGGAAAAATGATATTTTCCTGGGCTATAGGCTTACCATTTTTGCAATTTTCGGGGAAAATTATTCTGCGCCTAATCGTTTATTTATCGCGTAAAACGGCATCAGCGCGAGCCCGGGGACTCATATATGCCGAGAACGGGCGCTTAAGGGCCACTTTATTTTTCGCGCGAAAAATATTTTCCTGGGCTTAGCATTTTTCCAATTTTCCCGGGAAATTTTTCTGCGCCTAATCGTTTATTTATCGCGTAAAACGGCATCAGCGCGTGCCCGGGGTCTCATATATGCCGAGAACGAGCGCTTAAGAGCCACTTTATTTTTCGTCGGGAAAATGATATTTTCCTGGGCTATAGGCTTACCATTTTTCCAATTTTACGGGGAAAATTATTCTGCGCCTAATCGTTTATTTATCGCGTAAAACGGCATCCGCGCGAGCCCGGGGACTCATATATGCCGAGAATGAGCGCTTAAGAGCCACTTTATTTTTCGTCGGAAAAATGATATTTTCCTGGGCTATAGGCTTAGCATTTTTTCAATTTTTCGGGGAAAATTATTCTGCGCCTAATCGTTTATTTATCGCGTAAAACAACATCCGCGCGAGCCCGGGGAATCATATATGCCGAGAACGAGCGCTTTCAAGCCACTTTATTTTTCGTGCGAAAAATGATATTTTCCTGGGCTATAGGCTTAGCATTTTTTCAATTTTTCGGGGAAAATTATTCTGTACCTAATCGTTTATTTATCGCGTAAAACAACATCCGCGCGAGCCCGGGGAATCATATATGCCGAGAACGAGCGCTTTCAAGCCACTTTATTTTTCGTGCGAAAAATGATATTTTCCTGGGCTATAGGCTTAGCATTTTTCCAATTTTTCCGGGAAAATTATTCTGCGCCTAATCGTTTATTTATCGCGTAAAACGGCATCAGCGGGAGCCCGGGGACTCATATAGGCCGAGAACGAGCGCTTAAGAGCCACTTGATTTTTCGTCGGAAAAATGATATTTTCCTGGGCTTGGCATTTTTTCAATTTTTCGGGCAAAATTATTCTGCGCCTAATCACTTATTTATCACGTAAAAAGGCATCAGCGGGAGCCCGGAGACTCATATATGCCGAGAACGAGCGCTTAAGAGCCACTTTATTTTTCGTCGGAAAAATGATATTTTCCTGGGCTATAGGTTTAGCATTTTTCCAATTTTTCCGGGAAAATTATTCTGCGCCTAATCGTTTATTTATCGCGTAAAACGGCATCAGCGGGAGCCCGGGGACTCATATATGCCGAGAACGAGCGCTTAAGAGCCACTTTATTTTTCGTCGGAAAAATGATATTTTCCTGGGCTATAGGCTTACCATTTTTTCAATTTTTCGGGTAAAATTATTCTGCGCCTAATCGTTTATTTATCGCGTAAAACGGCATCCGCGCGAGCCCGGGGACTCATATATGCCGAGAACGAGCGCTTTCAAGCCACTTTACTTTTCGTCCGAAAAATGATATTTTCCTGGGCTATAGGCTTAGCATTTTTTCAATTTTTCTGGGAAAATTATTTTGCGCCTAATCGTTTATTTATCGCGTAAAACGGCATCAGCGCGAGCCCGGGGACTCATATATGCCGAGAACGAACGCTTAAGGGCCACTTTATTTTTCGTCGAAAAAATGATATTTTCCTGGGCTATAGGCTTAGGATTTTTCAATTTTTCTCGAAATATTATTCTGCGCCTAATCGTTTATTTATCGCGTAAAACGGCATCAGCGCGAGCCCGGGGACTCATATATGCGGAGAACGAGCGCTTAAGAGCCACTTTATTTTTCGTCGGAAAAATGATATTTTCCTGGGCTATAAGCTTACCATTTTTTCAATTTTTCTGGGAAAATTATTCTGCGCCTAATCGTTTATTTATCGCGTAAAACGGCATCCGCGCGAGCCCGGGGACTCATATATGCCGAGAACGAGCGCTTTCAAGCCACTTTACTTTTCGTCCGAAAAATGATATTTTCCTGGGCTATAGGCTTACCATTTTTCCAATTTTACGGGGAAAATTATTCTGCGCCTAATCGTTTATTTATCGCGTAAAACGGCATCCGCGCGAGCCCGGGGACTCATATATGCCGAGAATGAGCGCTTAAGAGCCACTTTATTTTTCGTCGGAAAAATGATATTTTCCTGGGCTATAGGCTTAGCATTTTTTCAATTTTTCGGGGAAAATTATTCTGCGCCTAATCGTTTATTTATCGCGTAAAACAACATCCGCGCGAGCCCGGGGAATCATATATGCCGAGAACGAGCGCTTTCAAGCCACTTTATTTTTCGTGCGAAAAATGATATTTTCCTGGGCTATAGGCTTAGCATTTTTTCAATTTTTCGGGGAAAATTATTCTGTACCTAATCGTTTATTTATCGCGTAAAACAACATCCGCGCGAGCCCGGGGAATCATATATGCCGAGAACGAGCGCTTTCAAGCCACTTTATTTTTCGTGCGAAAAATGATATTTTCCTGGGCTATAGGCTTAGCATTTTTCCAATTTTTCCGGGAAAATTATTCTGCGCCTAATCGTTTATTTATCGCGTAAAACGGCATCAGCGGGAGCCCGGGGACTCATATAGGCCGAGAACGAGCGCTTAAGAGCCACTTGATTTTTCGTCGGAAAAATGATATTTTCCTGGGCTTGGCATTTTTTCAATTTTTCGGGCAAAATTATTCTGCGCCTAATCACTTATTTATCACGTAAAAAGGCATCAGCGGGAGCCCGGAGACTCATATATGCCGAGAACGAGCGCTTAAGAGCCACTTTATTTTTCGTCGGAAAAATGATATTTTCCTGGGCTATAGGTTTAGCATTTTTCCAATTTTTCCGGGAAAATTATTCTGCGCCTAATCGTTTATTTATCGCGTAAAACGGCATCAGCGGGAGCCCGGGGACTCATATATGCCGAGAACGAGCGCTTAAGAGCCACTTTATTTTTCGTCGGAAAAATGATATTTTCCTGGGCTATAGGCTTACCATTTTTTCAATTTTTCGGGTAAAATTATTCTGCGCCTAATCGTTTATTTATCGCGTAAAACGGCATCCGCGCGAGCCCGGGGACTCATATATGCCGAGAACGAGCGCTTTCAAGCCACTTTACTTTTCGTCCGAAAAATGATATTTTCCTGGGCTATAGGCTTAGCATTTTTTCAATTTTTCTGGGAAAATTATTTTGCGCCTAATCGTTTATTTATCGCGTAAAACGGCATCAGCGCGAGCCCGGGGACTCATATATGCCGAGAACGAACGCTTAAGGGCCACTTTATTTTTCGTCGAAAAAATGATATTTTCCTGGGCTATAGGCTTAGGATTTTTCAATTTTTCTCGAAATATTATTCTGCGCCTAATCGTTTATTTATCGCGTAAAACGGCATCAGCGCGAGCCCGGGGACTCATATATGCGGAGAACGAGCGCTTAAGAGCCACTTTATTTTTCGTCGGAAAAATGATATTTTCCTGGGCTATAAGCTTACCATTTTTTCAATTTTTCTGGGAAAATTATTCTGCGCCTAATCGTTTATTTATCGCGTAAAACGGCATCCGCGCGAGCCCGGGGACTCATATATGCCGAGAACGAGCGCTTTCAAGCCACTTTACTTTTCGTCCGAAAAATGATATTTTCCTGGGCTATAGGCTTAGCATTTTTTCAATTTTTCTGGGAAAATTATTCTGCGCCTAATCGTTTATTTATCGCGTAAAACGGCATCCGCGCGAGCCCGGGGACTCATATATGCCGAGAACGAGCGCTTTCAAGCCACTTTACTTTTCGTCCGAAAAATGATATTTTCCTGGGCTATAGGCTTAGCATTTTTTCAATTTTTCTGGGAAAATTATTTTGCGCCTAATCGTTTATTTATCGCGTAAAACGGCATCAGCGCGAGCCCGGGGACTCATATATGCCGAGAACGAACGCTTAAGGGCCACTTTATTTTTCGTCGGAAAAATGATATTTTCCTGGGCTATAGGCTTACCATTCTTTCAATTTTTGTGGGAAAATTATTCTGCGCCTAATCGTTTATTTATCGCGTAAAACGGCATCAGCGCGAGCCCGGGGACTCATATATGCCGAGAACGAGCGCTTTCAAGCGACTTTACTTTTCGTCCGAAAAATAATATTTTCCTGGGCTATAGGCTTAGCATTTTTTCAATTTTTCGGGCAAAATTATTCTGCGCCTAATCATTATTTATCGCGTAAAAAGGCATCAGCGGGAGCCCGGAGACTCATATATGCCGAGAACGAGCGCTTAAGAGCCACTTTATTTTTCGTCGGAAAAATGATATTTTCCTGGGCTATAGGCTTAGCATTTTTCCAATTTTTCCGGGAAAATTATTCTGCGCCTAATCGTTTATTTATCGCGTAAAACGGCATCAGCGGGAGCCCGGGGACTCATATATGCCGAGAACGAGCGCTTAAGAGCCACTTTATTTTTCGTCGGAAAAATGATATTTTCCTGGGCTATAGGCTTACCATTTTTTCAATTTTTCGGGTAAAATTATTCTGCGCCTAATCGTTTATTTATCGCGTAAAACGGCATCCGCGCGAGCCCGGGGACTCATATATGCCGAGAACGAGCGCTTTCAAGCCACTTTACTTTTCGTCCGAAAAATGATATTTTCCTGGGCTATAGGCTTAGCATTTTTTCAATTTTTCTGGGAAAATTATTTTGCGCCTAATCGTTTATTTATCGCGTAAAACGGCATCAGCGCGAGCCCGGGGACTCATATATGCCGAGAACGAACGCTTAAGGGCCACTTTATTTTTCGTCGGAAAAATGATATTTTCCTGGGCTATAGGCTTAGGATTTTTTCAATTTTTCTCGAAATATTATTGTGCGCCTAATTGTTTATTTATCGCGTAAAACGGCATCAGCGCGAGCCCGGGGACTCATATATGCGGAGAACGAGCGCTTAAGAGCCACTTTATTTTTCGTCGGAAAAATGATATTTTCCTGGGCTATACGCTTACCATTTTTTCAATTTTTCTGGGAAAATTATTCTGCGCCTAATCGTTTATTTATCGCGTAAAACGGCATCAGCGCGAGCCCGGGGACTCATATATGCCGAGAACGAGCGCTTAAGGGCCACTTTATTTTTCGTCGGAAAAATGATATTTTCCTCGACTATAGGCTTACCATTTTTTCAATTTTTCGGGTAAAATTATTCTGCGCCTAATCGTTTATTTATCGCGTAAAACGGCATCCGCGCGAGCCCGGGGACTCATATATGCCGAGAACGAGCGCTTTCAAGCCACTTTACTTTTCGTCCGAAAAATGATATTTTCCTGGGCTATAGGCTTAGCATTTTTTCAATTTTTCTGGGAAAATTATACTGCGCCTAATCGTTTATTTATCGCGTAAAACGGCATCAGCGCGAGCCCGGGGACTCATATATGCCGAGAACGAACGCTTAAGGGCCACTTTATTTTTCGTCGGAAAAATGATATTTTCCTGGGGGGTAGGCTTACCATTCTTTCAATTTTTCTGGGAAAATTATTCTGCGCCTAATCGTTTATTTATCGCGTAAAACGGCATCAGCGCGAGCCCGGGGACTCATATATGCCGAGAACGAGCGCTTTCAAGCGACTTTACTTTTCGTCCGAAAAATAATATTTTCCTGGGCTATAGGCTTAGCATTTTTTCAATTTTTCGGGCAAAATTATTCTGCGCCTAATCGTTTATTTATCGCGTAAAACATCCGCGCGAGCCCGGGGAATCATATATGCCGAGAACGAGAGCTTTCAAGCCACTTTATTTTTCGTGCGAAAAATGATATTTTCCTGGGCTATAGGCTTAGCATTTTTCCAATTTTTCTGGGAAAATTATTCTGCGCCTAATCGTTTATTTATCGCATAGAACGGCATCAGCGCGAGCCCGGGGACTCATATATGCCGAGAACGAGCGCTTAAGAGCCACTTTATTTTTCGTCCGAAAAATGATATTTTCCTGGGCTATAGGCTTAGCATTTTTTCAATTTTTCTGGTAAAATTATTCTGCGCCTAATCGTTTATTTATCGCGCAAAACGGCATCAGCGCGAGCCCGGGGACTCATATAAGCCGAGAATCAGCGCTTAAGAGCCACTTTATTTTTCGTCCGAAAAGTGATATTTTCCTGGGCTGTAGGCTTAGGATTTTTTCAATATTTCTGGGAAAATTATTCTGCGCCTAATCGTTTATTTATCGCGTAAAACGGCATCAGCGCGAGCCCGGGGACTCATATATGCCGAGAACGAGCGCTTAAGGGCCACTTTATTTTTCGTCGGAAAAATGATATTTTCCTGGGCTATAGGCTTACCATTTTTTCAATTTTTCGGGGAAAATTATTCTGCGCCAAATCGTTTATTTATCGCGTAAAACGGCATCAGCGCGAGCCCGGGGACTAATATATGCCGAGAACGAGCGCTTAAGAGCCACTTTATTTTTCGTCGGGAAAATGATATTTTCCTGGGCTATAGGCTTACCATTTTTCCAATTTTACGGGGAAAATTATTCTGCGCCTAATCGTTTATTTATCGCGTAAAACGGCATCCGCGCGAGCCCGGGGACTCATATATGCCGAGAATGAGCGCTTAAGAGCCACTTTATTTTTCGTCGGAAAAATGATATTTTCCTGGGCTATAGGCTTAGCATTTTTTCAATTTTTCGGGGAAAATTATTCTGCGCCTAATCGTTTATTTATCGCGTAAAACAACATCCGCGCGAGCCCGGGGAATCATATATGCCGAGAACGAGCGCTTTCAAGCCACTTTATTTTTCGTGCGAAAAATGATATTTTCCTGGGCTATAGGCTTAGCATTTTTCCAATTTTTCCGGGAAAATTATTCTGCGCCTAATCGTTTATTTATCGCGTAAAACGGCATCAGCGGGAACCCGGGGACTCATATAGGCCGAGAACGAGCGCTTAAGAGCCACTTTATTTTTCGTCGGAAAAATGATATTTTCCTGGGCTATAGGCTTAGCATTTTTTCAATTTTTCTGGGAAAATTATACTGCGCCTAATCATTTATTTATCGCGTAAAAGGGCATCAGCGCGAGCCCGGGGACTCATATATGCCGAGAACGAGCGCTTTCAAGCCACTTTACTTTTCGTCCGAAAAATGATATTTTCCTGGGCTTAGCATTTTTTCAATTTTTCGGGCAAAATTATTCTGCGCCTAATCGTTTATTTATCGCGTAAAACGGCATCCGCGCGAGCCCGGGGACTCATATATGCGGAGAACGAGCGCTTAAGAGCCACTTTATTTTTCGTCGGAAAAATGATATTTTCCTGGGCTATAGGCTTACCATTTTTTCAATTTTTCGGAGAAAATTATTCTGCGCCTAATCGTTTATTTATCGCGTAAAACGGCATCAGCTCGAGCCCGGGGACTCATATATGCCGAGAACGAGCGCTTAAGGGCCACTTTATTTTTCGTCGGAAAAATGATATTTTCCTGGGCTATAGGCTTACCATTTTTTCAATTTTTCGGGTAAAATTATTCTGCGCCTAATCGTTTATTTATCGCGTCAAACGGCATCCGGCCGAGCCCGGGGACTCATATATGCCGAGAACGAGCGCTTTCAAACCACTTTACTTTTCGTCCGAAAAATGATATTTTCCTGCGCTATAGGCTTTGCATTTTTTCAATTTTTCTGGGAAAATTATTTTGCGCCTAATCGTTTATTTATCGCGTAAAACGGCATCAGCGTGAGCCCTGGGACTCATATATGCCGAGAACGAGCGCTTAAGGGCCGCTATTTTTCGTCGGAAAAATGGTATTTTCCTGGGCTATAGGCTTACCATTTCCTCAATTTTCGGGGAAAATTATTCTGCGCCTAATCGTTTATTTATCGCGTAAAACGGCATCCGCGCGAGCCCGGGGACTCATATATGCCGAGAATGAGCGCTTAAGAGCCACTTTATTTTCCGTCGGAAAAATGATATTTTCCTGGGCTATAGGCTTAGCATTTTTCCAATTTTCTGGGAAAATTATTCTGCGTCTAATCGTTTATTTATCGCGTAGAACGGCATCAGCGCGAGCCCGGGGACTCATATATGCCGAGAACGAGCGCTTAACAGCCACTTTATTTTTCGTCGGAAAAATGATATTTTCCTGGGCTATAGGCTTAGCATTTTTTCAATTTTTCTGGGGAAATTATTCTGCGCTTAATCGTTTATTTATCGTGTAAAACGGCATCAGCGCGAGCCCGGGGACTCATATATGCCGAGAACGAGCGCTTTCAAGCCACTTTACTTTTCGTCCGAAAAATGATATTTTCCTGGGCTATAGGCTTAGCATTTTTTCAATTTTTGGGCAAAATTATTCTGCGCCCAATCGTTTATTTATCGCGTAAAACGGCATCCGCGCGAGCCCGGGGACTCATATATGCGCAGAACGAGCGCTTAAGAGCCATTTTATTTTTCGTCGGGAAAATGATATTTTCCTGGGCTATATAGGCTTACCATTTTTCCAATTTTACGGGGAATATTATTCTGCGCCTAATCGTTTATTTATCGCGTAAAAGGGCATCCGCGCGAGCCCGGGGACTCATATATGCCGAGAATGAGCGCTTAAGAGCCACTTTATTTTTCGTCGGAAAAATGATATTTTCCTGGGCTATAGGCTTAGCATTTTTTCAATTTTTCGGGGAAAATTATTCTGCGCCTAATCGTTTATTTATCGCGTAAAACGGCATCCGCGCGAGCCCGGGGACTCATATATGCCGAGAATGAGCGCTTAAGAGCCACTTTATTTTTCCTCTGAAGAATGATATTTTCCTGGGCTATAGGCTTAGCATATTTCCAATTTTTCCGGGAAAATTATTCTGCGCCTAATCGTTTATTTATCGCGTAAAACGGCATCAGCGGGAGCACGGGGACTCATATATGCCGAGAACGAGCGCTTAAGAGCCACTTTATTTTTCGTCGGAAAAATGATATTTTCCTGGGCTATAGGCTTAGCATTTTTTCAATTTTTCTGGGAAAATTATTCTGCGCCTAATCGTTTATTTATCGCGTAAAACGGCATCAGCGCGAGTCCGGGGACTCATATATGCCGAGAACGAGCGCTTTCAAGCCACTTTACTTTTCGTCCGAAAAATGATATTTTCCTGGGCTATAGGCTTAGCATTTTTTCAATTTTTCGGGCAAAATTATTCTGCGCCTAATCGTTTATTTATCGCATAAAACGGCATCAGCTCGAGCCCGGGGACTCATATATGCCGAGAACGAGCGCTTAAGAGCCACTTTATTTTTCGTCCGAAAAATGATATTTTCCTGGGCTATAGGCTTACCATTTTTTCAATTTTTCGGGTAAAATTATTCTGCGCCTAATCGTTTATTTATCGCGTAAAACGGCATCAGCGCGAGCCCGGGGACTCATATATGCGGAGAACGAGCGTTAAGAGCCACTTTATTTTTCGTCGGAAAAATGATATTTTCCTGGGCTATAGGCTTACAATTTTTTCAATTTTTCGGGGAAAATTATTCTGCGCCTAATCGTTTATTTATCGCGTAAAACGGCATCAGCGGGAGCACGGGGACTCATATATGCCGAGAACGAGCGCTTAAGAGCCACTTTATTTTTCGTCGGAAAAATGATATTTTCCTGGGCTATAGGCTTAGCATTTTTTCAATTTTTCTGGGAAAATTATTCTGCGCCTAATCGTTTATTTATCGCGTAAAACGGCATCAGCGCGAGTCCGGGGACTCATATATCCCGAGAACGAGCGCTTTCAAACCACTTTACTTTTCGTCCGAAAAATGATATTTTCCTGCGCTATAGGCTTAGCATTTTTTCAATTTTGTGGGAAAATTATTCTGCGCCTAATCGTTTATTTATCGCGTAAAACGGCATCAGCGCGAGCCCGGGGACTCATATATGCCGAGAACGAGCGCTTAAGAGCCACTTTATTTTTCGTCCGAAAAATGATATTTTCCTGGGCTATAGGCTTAGGATTTTTTCAATTTTTCTGGGAAAAGTATTCTGCGCCTAATCGTTTATTTATCGCGTAAAACGGCATCAGCGCGAGCCCGGGGACTCATATATGCGGAGAACGAGCGTTAAGAGGCACTTTATTTTTCGTCGGAAAAATGATATTTTCCTGGGCTATAGGCTTACAATTTTTTCAATTTTTCGGGGAAAATTATTCTGCGCCTTATCGTTTATTTATCGCGTAAAACGGATCAGCGCGAGCCCGGGGACTCATATATGCCGAGAACGAGCGCTTAACGGCCACATTATTTTTCGTCGGAAAAATGATATTTTCCTGGGCTATAAGGCTTACCATTTTTTCAATTTTTCGGGGAAAATTATTCTGCGCCTAATCGTTTATTTATCGCGTAAAACGGCATCAGCGCGAGCCCGGGGACTCATATATGCCGAGAACGAGCGCTTAAGGGCCACTTTATTTTTCGTCGGAAAAATGATATTTTCCTGGGCTATAGGCTTACCATTTTTTCAATTTTTCGGGGAAAATTATTCTGCGCCTAATCGTTTATTTATCGCGTAAAACGGCATCCGCGCGAGCCCGGGGACTCATATAGGCCGAGAACGAGCGCTTAAGAGCCACTGTATTTTTCGTCGGAAAAATGATATGTTCCTGGGCTATAGGCTTACCATTTTTTCAATTTTTTCGGGGAAAATTATTCTGCGCCTAATCGTTTATTTATCGCGTAAAACGGCATCAGCGCGAGCCCGGGGACTAATATATGCCGAGAACGAGCGCTTAAGAGCCACTTTATTTTTCGTCGGGAAAATGATATTTTCCTGGGCTATAGGCTTACCATTTTTCCAATTTTACGGGGAAAATTATTCTGCGCCTAATCGTTTATTTATCGCGTAAAACGGCATCCGCGCGAGCCCGGGGACTCATATATGCCGAGAATGAGCGCTTAAGAGCCACTTTATTTTTCGTCGGAAAAATGATATTTTCCTGGGCTATAGGCTTAGCATTTTTTCAATTTTTCGGGGAAAATTATTCTGCGCCTAATCGTTTATTTATCGCGTAAAACGGCATCAGCGCGAGCCCGGGGACTCATATATGCCGAGAACGAGCGCTTAAGGGCCACTTTATTTTTCGTCGGAAAAATGATATTTTCCTGGGCTATAGGCTTACCATTTTTTCAATTTTTCGGGGAAAATTATTCTGCGCCTAATCGTTTATTTATCGCGTAAAACGGCATCCGCGCGAGCCCGGGGACTCATATAGGCCGAGAACGAGCGCTTAAGAGCCACTGTATTTTTCGTCGGAAAAATGATATGTTCCTGGGCTAAAGGCTTACCATTTTTTCAATTTTTTCGGGGAAAATTATTCTGCGCCTAATCGTTTATTTATCGCGTAAAACGGCATCAGCGCGAGCCCGGGGACTAATATATGCCGAGAACGAGCGCTTAAGAGCCACTTTATTTTTCGTCGGGAAAATGATATTTTCCTGGGCTATAGGCTTACCATTTTTCCAATTTTACGGGGAAAATTATTCTGCGCCTAATCGTTTATTTATCGCGTAAAACGGCATCCGCGCGAGCCCGGGGACTCATATATGCCGAGAATGAGCGCTTAAGAGCCACTTTATTTTTCGTCGGAAAAATGATATTTTCCTGGGCTATAGGCTTACCATTTTTTCAATTTTTCGGGGAAAATTATTCTGCGCCTAATCGTTTATTTATCGCGTAAAACGGCATCCGCGCGAGCTCGGGGACTCATATATGCCGAGAATGAGCGCTTAAGAGCCACTTTATTTTTCGTCGGAAAAATGATATTTTCCTGGGCTATAGGCTTAGCATTTTTTCAATTTTTCGGGGAAAATTATTCTGCGCCTAATCGTTTATTTATCGCGTAAAACGGCATCCGCGCGAGCTCGGGGACTCATATATGCCGAGAACGAGCGCTTTCAAGCCACTTTACTTTTCGTCGGAAAAATGATATTTTCCTGGGCTATATCATTTTTCGGGGAAAATTATTCTGCGCCTAATCGTTTATTTATCGCGTAAAACGGCATCCGCGCGAGCCTGGGGACTCATATATGCCGAGAACGAGCGCTTGCAAGCCACCTTACTTTTCGTCCGAAAAATAATATTTTCCTGGGCTATAGGCTTAGCATTTTTCCAATTTTTCCGGGAAAATTATTCTGCGCCTAATCGTTTATTTATCGCGTAAAACGGCATCAGCGGGAGCCCGGGGACTCATATATGCCGAGAACGAGCGCTTAAGAGCCACTTTATTTTTCGTCGGAAAAATGATATTTTCCTGGGCTATAGGCTTACCATTTTTTCAATTTTTCGGGTAAAATTATTCTGCGCCTAATCGTTTATTTATCGCGTAAAACGGCATCCGCGCGAGCCCGGGGACTCATATATGCCGAGAACGAGCGCTTTCAAGCCACTTTACTTTTCGTCCGAAAAATGATATTTTCCTGGGCTATAGGCTTAGCATTTTTTCAATTTTTCTGGGAAAATTATTTTGCGCCTAATCGTTTATTTATCGCGTAAAACGGCATCAGCGCGAGCCCGGGGACTCATATATGCCGAGAACGAACGCTTAAGGGCCACTTTATTTTTCGTCGGAAAAATGATATTTTCCTGGGCTATAGGCTTAGGATTTTTTCAATTTTTCTCGAAATATTATTGTGCGCCTAATCGTTTATTTATCGCGTAAAACGGCATCAGCGCGAGCCCGGGGACTCATATATGCGGAGAACGAGCGCTTAAGAGCCACTTTATTTTTTGTCGGAAAAATGATATTTTCCTGGGCTATAAGCTTACCATTTTTTCAATTTTTCTGGGAAAATTATTCTGCGCCTAATCGTTTATTTATCGCGTAAAACGGCATCAGCGCGAGCCCGGGGACTCATATATGCCGAGAACGAGCGCTTAAGGGCCACTTTATTTTTCGTCGGAAAAATGATATTTTCCTCGGCTATAGGCTTACCATTTTTTCAATTTTTCGGGTAAAATTATTCTGCGCCTAATCGTTTATTTTTCGCGTAAAACGGCATCCGCGCGAGCCCGGGGACTCATATATGCCGAGAACGAGCGCTTTCAAGCCACTTTACTTTTCGTCCGAAAAATGATATTTTCCTGGGCTATAGGCTTAGCATTTTTTCAATTTTTCTGGGAAAGTTATTTTGCGCCTAATCGTTTATTTATCGCGTAAAACGGCATCAGCGCGAGCCCGGGGACTCATATATGCCGAGAACGAACGCTTAAAAGCCACTTTATTTTTCGTCGGAAAAATGATATTTTCCTGGGCTATGGCTTACCATTCTTTCAATTTTTCTGGGAAAATTATTCTGCGCCTAATCGTTTATTTATCGCGTAAAACGGCATCAGCGCGAGCCCGGGGACTCATATATGCCGAGAACGAGCGCTTTCAAGCGACTTTACTTTTCGTCCGAAAAATAATATTTTCCTGGGCTATAGGCTTAGCATTTTTTCAATTTTTCGGGCAAAATTATTCTGCGCCTAATCGTTTATTTATCGCGTAAAACATCCGCGCGAGCCCGGGGAATCATATATGCCGAGAACGAGAGCTTTCAAGCCACTTTATTTTTCGTGCGAAAAATGATATTTTCCTGGGCTATAGGCTTAGCATTTTTCCAATTTTTCTGGGAAAATTATTCTGCGCCTAATCGTTTATTTATCGCATAGAACGGCATCAGCGCGAGCCCGGGGACTCATATATGCCGAGAACGAGCGCTTAAGAGCCACTTTATTTTTCGTCCGAAAAATGATATTTTCCTGGGCTGTAGGCTTAGGATTTTTTCAGTATTTCTGGGAAAATTATTCTGCGCCTAATCGTTTATTTATCGCGTAAAACGGCATCAGCGCGAGCCCGGGGACTCATATATGCCGAGAACGAGCGCTTAAGGGCCACTTTATTTTTCGTCGGAAAAATGATATTTTCCTGGGCTATAGGCTTACCATTTTTCCAATTTTACGGGGAAAATTATTCTGCGCCTAATCGTTTATTTATCGCGTAAAACGGCATCCGCGCGAGCCCGGGGACTCATATATGCCGAGAATGAGCGCTTAAGAGCCACTTTATTTTTCGTCGGAAAAATGATATTTTCCTGGGCTATAGGCTTAGCATTTTTTCAATTTTTCGGGGAAAATTATTCTGCGCCTAATCGTTTATTTATCGCGTAAAACAACATCCGCGGGAGCCCGGGGAATCATATATGCCGAGAACGAGCGCTTTCAAGCCACTTTATTTTTCGTGCGAAAAATGATATTTTCCTGGGCTATAGGCTTAGCATTTTTCCAATTTTTCCGGGAAAATTATTCTGCGCCTAATCGTTTATTTATCGCGTAAAACGGCATCAGCGGGAACCCGGGGACTCATATAGGCCGAGAACGAGCGCTTAAGAGCCACTTTATTTTTCGTCGGAAAAATGATATTTTCCTGGGCTATAGGCTTAGCATTTTTTCAATTTTTCTGGGAAAATTATACTGCGCCTAATCATTTATTTATCGCGTAAAACGGCATCAGCGCGAGCCCGGGGACTCATATATGCCGAGAACGAGCGCTTTCAAGCCACTTTACTTTTCGTCCGAAAAATGATATTTTCCTGGGCTTAGCATTTTTTCAATTTTTCGGGCAAAATTATTCTGCGCCTAATCGTTTATTTATCGCGTAAAACGGCATCCGCGCGAGCCCGGGGACTCATATATGCGGAGAACGAGCGCTTAAGAGCCACTTTATTTTTCGTCGGAAAAATGATATTTTCCTGGGCTATAGGCTTACCATTTTTTCAATTTTTCGGAGAAAATTATTCTGCGCCTAATCGTTTATTTATCGCGTAAAACGGCATCAGCTCGAGCCCGGGGACTCATATATGCCCAGAACGAGCGCTTAAGGGCCACTTTATTTTTCGTCGGAAAAATGATATTTTCCTGGGCTATAGGCTTACCATTTTTTCAATTTTTCGGGTAAAATTATTCTGCGCCTAATCGTTTATTTATCGCGTCAAACGGCATCCGGCCGAGCCCGGGGACTCATATATGCCGAGAACGAGCGCTTTCAAACCACTTTACTTTTCGTCCGAAAAATGATATTTTCCTGCGCTATAGGCTTTGCATTTTTTCAATTTTTCTGGGAAAATTATTTTGTGCCTAATCGTTTATTTATCGCGTAAAACGGCATCAGCGTGAGCCCGGGGACTCATATATGCCGAGAACGAGCGCTTAAGGGCCGCTATTTTTCGTCGGAAAAATGGTATTTTCCTGGGCTATAGGCTTACCATTTCCTCAATTTTCGGGGAAAATTATTCTGCGCCTAATCGTTTATTTATCGCGTAAAACGGCATCCGCGCGAGCCCGGGGACTCATATATGCCGAGAATGAGCGCTTAAGAGCCACTTTATTTTCCGTCGGAAAAATGATATTTTCCTGGGCTATAGGCTTAGCATTTTTCCAATTTTCTGGGAAAATTATTCTGCGTCTAATCGTTTATTTATCGCGTAGAACGGCATCAGCGCGAGCCCGGGGACTCATATATGCCGAGAACGAGCGCTTAACAGCCACTTTATTTTTCGTCGGAAAAATGATATTTTCCTGGGCTATAGGCTTAGCATTTTTTCAATTTTTCTGGGGAAATTATTCTGCGCCTAATCGTTTATTTATCGTGTAAAACGGCATCAGCGCGAGCCCGGGGACTCATATATGCCGAGAACGAGCGCTTTCAAGCCACTTTACTTTTCGTCCGAAAAATGATATTTTCCTGGGCTATAGGCTTCGCATTTTTTCAATTTTTGGGCAAAATTATTCTGCGCCCAATCGTTTATTTATCGCGTAAAACGGCATCCGCGCGAGCCCGGGGACTCATATATGCGCAGAACGAGCGCTTAAGAGCCATTTTATTTTTCGTCGGGAAAATGATATTTTCCTGGGCTATATAGGCTTACCATTTTTCCAATTTTACGGGGAATATTATTCTGCGCCTAATCGTTTATTTATCGCGTAAAAGGGCATCCGCGCGAGCCCGGGGACTCATATATGCCGAGAATGAGCGCTTAAGAGCCACTTTATTTTTCGTCGGAAAAATGATATTTTCCTGGGCTATAGGCTTAGCATTTTTTCAATTTTTCGGGGAAAATTATTCTGCGTCTAATCGTTTATTTATCGCGTAAAACGGCATCCGCGCGAGCCCGGGGACTCATATATGCCGAGAATGAGCGCTTAAGAGCCACTTTATTTTTCCTCTGAAAAATGATATTTTCCTGGGCTATTAAGGCTTAGCATATTTCCAATTTTTCCGGGAAAATTATTCTGCGCCTAATCGTTTATTTATCGCGTAAAACGGCATCAGCGGGAGCACGGGGACTCATATATGCCGAGAACGAGCGCTTAAGAGCCACTTTATTTTTCGTCGGAAAAATGATATTTTCCTGGGCTATAGGCTTAGCATTTTTTCAATTTTTCTGGGAAAATTATTCTGCGCCTAATCGTTTATTTATCGCGTAAAACGGCATCAGCGCGAGTCCGGGGACTCATATATGCCGAGAACGAGCGCTTTCAAGCCACTTTACTTTTCGTCCGAAAAATGATATTTTCCTGGGCTATAGGCTTAGCATTTTTTCAATTTTTCGGGCAAAATTATTCTGCGCCTAATCGTTTATTTATCGCATAAAACGGCATCAGCTCGAGCCCGGGGACTCATATATGCCGAGAACGAGCGCTTAAGAGCCACTTTATTTTTCGTCCGAAAAATGATATTTTCCTGGGGTATAGGCTTACCATTTTTTCAATTTTTCGGGTAAAATTATTCTGCGCCTAATCGTTTATTTATCGCGTAAAACGGCATCAGCGCGAGCCCGGGGACTCATATATGCGGAGAACGAGCGTTAAGAGCCACTTTATTTTTCGTCGGAAAAATGATATTTTCCTGGGCTATAGGCTTACAATTTTTTCAATTTTTCGGGGAAAATTATTCTGCGCCTAATCGTTTATTTATCGCGTAAAACGGCATCAGCGGGAGCACGGGACTCATATATGCCGAGAACGAGCGCTTAAGAGCCACTTTATTTTTCGTCGGAAAAATGATATTTTCCTGGGCTATAGGCTTACAATTTTTCAATTTTTCGGGAAAATTATTCTGCGCCTTATCGTTTATTTATCGCGTAAAACGGCATCAGCGCGAGCCCGGGGACTCATATATGCCGAGAACGAGCGCTTAACGGCCACATTATTTTTCGTCGGAAAAATGATATTTTCCTGGGCTATAGGCTTACCATTTTTTCAATTTTTCGGGGAAAATTATTCTGCGCCTAATCGTTTATTTATCGCGTAAAACGGCCACAGCGCGAGCCCGGGGACTCATATATGCCGAGAACGAGCGCTTAAGAGCCACGTTATTTTTCGTCCGAAAAATGATATTTTCCTGGGCTATAGGCTTAGGATTTTTTCAATTTTTCTGGGAAAAGTATTCTGCGCCTAATCGTTTATTTATCGCGTAAAACGGCATCAGCGCGAGCCCGGGGACTCATATATGCGGAGAACGAGCGTTAAGAGCCACTTTATTTTTCGTCGGAAAAATGATATTTTCCTGGGCTATAGGCTTACAATTTTTTCAATTTTTCGGGGAAAATTATTCTGCGCCTTATCGTTTATTTATCGCGTAAAACGGCATCAGCGCGAGCCCGGGGACTCATATATGCCGAGAACGAGCGCTTAACGGCCACATTATTTTTCGTCGGAAAAATGATATTTTCCTGGGCTATAGGCTTACCATTTTTTCAATTTTTCGGGGAAAATTATTCTGCGCCTAATCGTTTATTTATCGCGTAAAACGGCATCAGCGCGAGCCCGGGGACTCATATATGCCGAGAACGAGCGCTTAAGGGCCACTTTATTTTTCGTCGGAAAAATGATATTTTCCTGGGCTATAGGCTTACCATTTTTTCAATTTTTCGGGGAAAATTATTCTGCGCCTAATCGTTTATTTATCGCGTAAAACGGCATCCGCGCGAGCCCGGGGACTCATATAGGCCGAGAACGAGCGCTTAAGAGCCACTGTATTTTTCGTCGGAAAAATGATATGTTCCTGGGCTATAGGCTTACCATTTTTTCAATTTTTTCGGGGAAAATTATTCTGCGCCTAATCGTTTATTTATCGCGTAAAACGGCATCAGCGCGAGCCCGGGGACTAATATATGCCGAGAACGAGCGCTTAAGAGCCACTTTATTTTTCGTCGGGAAAATGATATTTTCCTGGGCTATAGGCTTACCATTTTTCCAATTTTACGGGGAAAATTATTCTGCGCCTAATCGTTTATTTATCGCGTAAAACGGCATCCGCGCGAGCCCGGGGACTCATATATGCGGAGAACGAGCGCTTTCAAGCCACTTTACTTTTCGTCCGAAAAATGATATTTTCCTGGGCTTAGCATTTTTTCAATTTTTCGGGCAAAATTATTCTGCGCCTAATCGTTTATTTATCGCGTAAAACGGCATCCGCGCGAGCCCGGGGACTCATATATGCGGAGAACGAGCGCTTAAGAGCCACTTTATTTTTCGTCGGAAAAATGATATTTTCCTGGGCTATAGGCTTACCATTTTTTCAATTTTTCGGAGAAAATTATTCTGCGCCTAATCGTTTATTTATCGCGTAAAACGGCATCAGCTCGAGCCCGGGACTCATATATGCCGAGAACGAGCGCTTAAGGGCCACTTTATTTTTCGTCGGAAAAATGATATTTTCCTGGGCTATAGGCTTTGCATTTTTTCAATTTTTCTGGGAAAATTATTTTGTGCCTAATCGTTTATTTATCGCGTAAAACGGCATCAGCGTGAGCCCGGGGACTCATATATGCCGAGAACGAGCGCTTAAGGGCCGCTATTTTTCGTCGGAAAAATGGTATTTTCCTGGGCTATAGGCTTACCATTTCCTCAATTTTCGGGGAAAATTATTCTGCGCCTAATCGTTTATTTATCGCGTAAAACGGCATCCGCGCGAGCCCGGGGACTCATATATGCCGAGAATGAGCGCTTAAGAGCCACTTTATTTTCCGTCGGAAAAATGATATTTTCCTGGGCTATACGCTTAGCATTTTTCCAATTTTTCGGGGAAAATTATTCTGCGCCTAATCGTTTATTTATCGCTTAAAACGGCATCCGCGCGAGCCCGGGGACTCATATATGCCGAGAATGAGCGCTTAGGAGCCACTTTATTTTTCGTCGGAAAAATGATATTTTCCTGGGCTATAGGCTTAGCATTTTTTCAATTTTTCGGGGAAAATTATTCTGCGCCTAATCGTTTATTTATCGCGTAAAACAACATCCGCGGGAGCCCGGGGAATCATATATGCCGAGAACGAGCGCTTTCAAGCCACTTTATTTTTCGTGCGAAAAATAATATTTTCCTGGGCTATAGGCTTAGCATTTTTCCAATTTTTCTGGGAAAATTATTCTGCGCCTAATCGTTTATTTATCGCGTAGAACGGCATCAGCGCGAGCCCGGGGACTCATATATGCCGAGAACGAGCGCTTAAGAGCCACTTTATTTTTCGACGGAAAAATGATATTTTCCTGGGCTATAGGCTTACCATTTTTTCAATTTTTCGGGGAAAATTATTCTGCGCCTAATCGTTTATTTATCGCTTAAAACGGCATCCGCGCGAGCCCGGGGACTCATATATGCCGAGAATGAGCGCTTAGGAGCCACTTTATTTTTCGTCGGAAAAATGATATTTTCCTGGGCTATAGGCTTAGCATTTTTTCAATTTTTCGGGGAAAATTATTCTGCGCCTAATCGTTTATTTATCGCGTAAAACAACATCCGCGGGAGCCCGGGGAATCATATATGCCGAGAACGAGCGCTTTCAAGCCACTTTATTTTTCGTGCGAAAAATAATATTTTCCTGGGCTATAGGCTTAGCATTTTTCCAATTTTTCTGGAAAAATTATTCTGCGCCTAATCGTTTATTTATCGCGTAGAACGGCATCAGCGCGAGCCCGGGGACTCATATATGCCGAGAACGAGCGCTTAAGAGCCACTTTATTTTTCGTCCGAAAAATGATATTTTCCTGGGCTATAGGCTTAGCATTTTTTCAATTTTTCTGGGAAAATTATTCTGCGCCTAATCGTTAATTTATCGCGTAAAACGGCATCAGCGCGAGCCCGGGGACTCATATATGCCGAGAACGAGCGCTTAAGACCCTCTTTATTTTTCGTCGGAAAAATGATATATTCCTGGGCTATAGGCTTACCATTTTTTCAATTTTTCGGGGAAAATTATTCTGCGCCTAATCGTTTATTTATCGCGCAAAACGGCATCAGCGCGTGCCCGGGGACTCATATATGCCGAGAACGAGTGCTTAAGAGCCACTTTATTTTTCGTCGGAAAAATGATATTTTCCTGGGCTATAGGCTTACCATTTTTTCAATTTTTCTGGGAAAATTATTCTGCGCCTAATCGTTTATTTATCGCGTAAAACGGCATCAGCGCGAGCCCGGGGACTCATATATGCCGAGAACGAGCGCTTAAGGGCCACTTTATTTTTCGTCGGAAAAATGATATTTTCCTGGGCTATAGGCTTACCATTTTTTTAATTTTTCGGGGAAAATTATTTTGCGACTAATCGTTTATTTATCGCGTAAAACGGCATCCGCGCGAGCCCGGGGACTCATATATGCCGAGAACGAGCGCTTGCAAGCCACTTTACTTTTCGTCCAAAAAATGATATTTTCCTGGCCTATAGGCTTAGCATTTTTTCAATTTTTCTGGGAAAATTATTTTGCGCCTAATCGTTTATTTATCGCGTAAAACGGCATCAGCGCGAGCCCGGGGACTCATATATGCCGAGAACGAGCGCTTAAGGGCCACTTTATTTTTCGACGGAAAAATGATATTTTCCTGGGCTATAGGCTTACCATTTTTTCAATTTTTCGGGGAAAATTATTCTGCGCCTAATCGTTTATTTATCGCTTAAAACGGCATCCGCGCGAGCCCGGGGACTCATATATGCCGAGAATGAGCGCTTAGGAGCCACTTTATTTTTCGTCGGAAAAATGATATTTTCCTGGGCTATAGGCTTAGCATTTTTTCAATTTTTCGGGGAAAATTATTCTGCGCCTAATCGTTTATTTATCGCGTAAAACAACATCCGCGGGAGCCCGGGGAATCATATATGCCGAGAACGAGCGCTTTCAAGCCACTTTATTTTTCGTGCGAAAAATAATATTTTCCTGGGCTATAGGCTTAGCATTTTTCCAATTTTTCTGGGAAAATTATTCTGCGCCTAATCGTTTATTTATCGCGTAGAACGGCATCAGCGCGAGCCCGGGGACTCATATATGCCGAGAACGAGCGCTTAAGAGCCACTTTATTTTTCGTCCGAAAAATGATATTTTCCTGGGCTATATAGGCTTAGCATTTTTTCAATTTTTCTGGGAAAATTATTCTGCGCCTAATCGTTTATTTATCGCGTAAAACGGCATCAGCGCGAGCCCGGGGACTCATATATGCCGAGAACGAGCGCTTAAGACCCTCTTTATTTTTCGTCGGAAAAATGATATATTCCTGGGCTATAGGCTTACCATTTTTTCAATTTTTCGGGGAAAATTATTCTGCGCCTAATCGTTTATTTATCGCGTAAAACAACATCCGCGCGAGCCTGGGGAATCATATATGCCGATAACGAGCGCTTTCAAGCCACTTTATTTTTCATGCGAAAAATGATATTTTCCTGGGCTATAGGCTTAGCATTTTTCCAATTTTTCCGGGAAAATTATTCTGCGCCTAATCGTTTATTTATCGCGCAAAACGGCATCAGCGCGTGCCCGGGGACTCATATATGCCGAGAACGAGTGCTTAAGAGCCACTTTATTTTTCGTCGGAAAAATGATATTTTCCTGGGCTATAGGCTCACCATTTTTTCAATTTTTCTGGGAAAATTATTCTGCGCCTAATCGTTTATTTATCGCGTAAAACGGCATCAGCGCGAGCCCGGGGACTCATATATGCCGAGAACGAGCGCTTAAGGGCCACTTTATTTTTCGTCGGAAAAATGATATTTTCCTGGGCTATAGGCTTACCATTTTTTTAATTTTTCGGGGAAAATTATTTTGCGACTAATCGTTTATTTATCGCGTAAAACTGCATCCGCGCGAGCCCGGGGACTCATATATGCCGAGAACGAGCGCTTGCAAGCCACTTTACTTTTCGTCCGAAAAATGATATTTTCCTGGCCTATAGGCTTAGCATTTTTTCAATTTTTCTGGGAAAATTATTTTGCGCCTAATCGTTTATTTATCGCGTAAAACGGCATCAGCGCGAGCCCGGGGACTCATATATGCCGAGAACGAGCGCTTAAGGGCCACTTTATTTTTCGACGGAAAAATGATATTTTCCTGGGCTATAGGCTTAGCATTTTTTCAATTTTTCGGGGAAAATTATTCTGCGCCTAATCGTTTATTTATCGCGTAAAACAACATCCGCGGGAGCCCGGGGAATCATATATGCCGAGAACGAGCGCTTTCAAGCCACTTTATTTTTCGTGCGAAAAATAATATTTTCCTGGGCTGGCTTAGCATTTTTCCAATTTTTCTGGGAAAATTATTCTGCGCCTAATCGTTTATTTATCGCGTAGAACGGCATCAGCGCGAGCCCGGGGACTCATATATGCCGAGAACGAGCGCTTAAGAGCCACTTTATTTTTCGTCCGAAAAATGATATTTTCCTGGGCTATAGGCTTAGCATTTTATCAATTTTTCTGGGAAAATTATTCTGCGCCTAATCGTTTATTTATCGCGTAAAACGGCATCAGCGCGAGCCCGGGGACTCATATATGCCGAGAACGACCGCTTAAGAGCCTCTTTATTTTTCGTCGGAAAAATGATATATTCCTGGGCTATAGGCTTACCATTTTTTCAATTTTTCGGGGAAAATTATTCTGCGCCTAATCGTTTATTTATCGCTTAAAACGGCATCCGCGCGAGCCCGGGGACTCATATATGCCGAGAATGAGCACTTAAGAGCCACTTTATTTTTCGTCGGAAAAATGATATTTTCCTGGGCTATAGGCTTAGCATTTTTTCAATTTTTCGGGGAAAATTATTCTGCGCCTAATCGTTTATTTATCGCGTAAAACAACATCCGCGCGAGCCTTGGGAATCATATATGCCGAGAACGAGCGCTTTCAAGCCACTTTATTTTTCATGCGAAAAATGATATTTTCCTGGGCTATAGGCTTAGCATTTTTCAGTTTTTCGGGGAAAATTATTCTGCGTCTAATCGTTTATTTATCGCGTAGAACGGCATCAGCGCGAGCCCGGGGACTCATATATGATGAGAACGAGCGCTTAAGAGCCACTTTATTTTTCGTCCGAAAAATGATATTTTCCTGGGCTATAGGCTTAGCATTTTTTCAATTTTTCTGGGAAAATTATTCTGCGCCTAATCGTTTATTTATCGCGTAAAATGGCATCAGCGCGAGCCCGGGGACTCATATATGCCGAGAACGAGCGCTTAAGAGCCACGTTATTTTTCGTCCGAAAAATGATATTTTCCTGGGCTATAGGCTTAGGATTTTTTCAATTTTTCTGGGAAAAGTATTCTGCGCCTAATCGTTTATTTATCGCGTAAAACGGCATCAGCGCGAGCCCGGGGACTCATATATGCGGAGAACGAGCGTTAAGAGCCACCTAATTTTTCGTCGGAAAAATGATATTTTCCTGGGCTACAGGCTTACCATTTTTTCAATTTTTCGGGGAAAATTATTCTGCGCCTAATCGTTTATTTATCGCGTAAAACGGCATCAGCGCGAGCCCGGGGACTCATATATGCCGAGAACGAGCGCTTAAGGGCCACTTTATTTTTCGCGCGAAAAATATTTTCCTGGGCTTAGCATTTTTCCAATTTTCCCGGGAAACTTTTTCTGCGCCTAATCGTTTATTTATCGCGTAAAACGGCATCAGCGCGTGCCCGGGGACTCATATATGCCGAGAACGAGCGCTTAAGAGCCACTTTATTTTTCGTCGGAAAAATGATATTTTCCTGGGCTATAGGCTTACCAATTTTTCAATTTTTCGGGGAAAATTATTCTGCGCCTAATCGTTTATTTATCGCGTAAAACGGCATCAGCGCGAGCCCGGGACTCATATATGCGGAGAACGAGCGCTTAAGAGCCACTTTATTTTTCGTCGGAAAAATGATATTTTCCTGTGCTATAGGCTTACCATTTTTTCAATTTTCGGGGAAAATTATCCTGCGCCTAATCGTTTATTTATCGCGTAAAACGGCATGAGCGCGAGCCCGGGGACTCATATATGCCGAGAACGAGCGCTTAAGGGCCACTTTATTTTTCGTCGGAAAAATGATATTTTCCTGGGCTATAGGCTTACCATTTTTTCAATTTTTCGGGTAAAATTATTCTGCGCCTAATCGTTTATTTATCGCGTCAAACGGCATCCGGCCGAGCCCGGGGACTCATATATGCCGAGAACGAGCGCTTTCAAACCACTTCACTTTTCGTCCGAAAAATTATATTTTCCTGCGCTATAGGCTTAGCATTTTTTCAATTTTTCTGGGAAAATTATTTTGCGCCTAATCGTTTATTTATCGCGTAAAACGGCATCAGCGTGAGCCCGGGGACTCATATATGCCGAGAACGAGCGCTTAAGGGCCACTATTTTTCGTCGGAAAAATGATATTTTCCTGGGCTATAGGCTTAGCATTTTTTCAATTTTTCTGGGAAAATTATTCTAATCGCTTATTTATCGCGTAAAACGGCATCAGCGCGAGCCCGGGGACTCATATATGCCGAGAACGAGCGCTTAAGGCGCCTAATCGCCTATTTATCGCGTAAAACGGCATCAGCGCGAGCCCGGGGACTCATATATGCCGAGAACGAGCGCTTAAGAGCCACGTTATTTTTCGTCCGAAAAATGATATTTTCCTGGGCTATAGGCTTAGGATTTTTTCAATTTTTCTGGGAAAAGTATTCTGCGCCTAATCGTTTATTTATCGCGTAAAACGGTATCAGCGCGAGCCCGGGGACTCATATATGCGGAGAACGAGCGTTAAGAGCCACTTTATTTTTCGTCGGAAAAATGATATTTTCCTGGGCTATAGGCTTACCATTTTTGCAATTTTCGGGGAAAATTATTCTGCGCCTAATCGTTTATTTATCGCGTAAAACGGCATCCGCGCGAGCCCGGGGACTCATATATGCCGAGAATGAGCGCTTAAGGGCCACTTTATTTTTCGCGCGAAAAATATTTTCCTGGGCTTAGCATTTTTCCAATTTTCCCGGGAAATTTTTCTGCGCCTAATCGTTTATTTATCGCGTAAAACGGCATCAGCGCGTGCCCGGGGTCTCATATATGCCGAGAACGAGCGCTTAAGAGCCACTTTATTTTTCGTCGGGAAAATGATATTTTCCTGGGCTATAGGCTTACCATTTTTCCAATTTTACGGGGAAAATTATTCTGCGCCTAATCGTTTATTTATCGCGTAAAACGGCATCCGCGCGAGCCCGGGGACTCATATATGCCGAGAATGAGCGCTTAAGAGCCACTTTATTTTTCGTCGGAAAAATGATATTTTCCTGGGCTATAGGCTTAGCATTTTTTCAATTTTTCGGGGAAAATTATTCTGCGCCTAATCGTTTATTTATCGCGTAAAACAACATCCGCGCGAGCCCGGGGAATCATATATGCCGAGAACGAGCGCTTTCAAGCCACTTTATTTTTCGTGCGAAAAATGATATTTTCCTGGGCTATAGGCTTAGCATTTTTTCAATTTTTCGGGGAAAATTATTCTGTACCTAATCGTTTATTTATCGCGTAAAACAACATCCGCGCGAGCCCGGGGAATCATATATGCCGAGAACGAGCGCTTTCAAGCCACTTTATTTTTCGTGCGAAAAATGATATTTTCCTGGGCTATAGGCTTAGCATTTTTCCAATTTTTCCGGGAAAATTATTCTGCGCCTAATCGTTTATTTATCGCGTAAAACGGCATCAGCGGGAGCCCGGGGACTCATATAGGCCGAGAACGAGCGCTTAAGAGCCACTTGATTTTTCGTCGGAAAAATGATATTTTCCTGGGCTTGGCATTTTTTCAATTTTTCGGGCAAAATTATTCTGCGCCTAATCACTTATTTATCACGTAAAAAGGCATCAGCGGGAGCCCGGAGACTCATATATGCCGAGAACGAGCGCTTAAGAGCCACTTTATTTTTCGTCGGAAAAATGATATTTTCCTGGGCTATAGGTTTAGCATTTTTCCAATTTTTCCGGGAAAATTATTCTGCGCCTAATCGTTTATTTATCGCGTAAAACGGCATCAGCGGGAGCCCGGGGACTCATATATGCCGAGAACGAGCGCTTAAGAGCCACTTTATTTTTCGTCGGAAAAATGATATTTTCCTGGGCTATAGGCTTACCATTTTTTCAATTTTTCGGGTAAAATTATTCTGCGCCTAATCGTTTATTTATCGCGTAAAACGGCATCCGCGCGAGCCCGGGGACTCATATATGCCGAGAACGAGCGCTTTCAAGCCACTTTACTTTTCGTCCGAAAAATGATATTTTCCTGGGCTATAGGCTTAGCATTTTTTCAATTTTTCTGGGAAAATTATTTTGCGCCTAATCGTTTATTTATCGCGTAAAACGGCATCAGCGCGAGCCCGGGGACTCATATATGCCGAGAACGAACGCTTAAGGGCCACTTTATTTTTCGTCGAAAAAATGATATTTTCCTGGGCTATAGGCTTAGGATTTTTCAATTTTTCTCGAAATATTATTCTGCGCCTAATCGTTTATTTATCGCGTAAAACGGCATCAGCGCGAGCCCGGGGACTCATATATGCGGAGAACGAGCGCTTAAGAGCCACTTTATTTTTCGTCGGAAAAATGATATTTTCCTGGGCTATAAGCTTACCATTTTTTCAATTTTTCTGGGAAAATTATTCTGCGCCTAATCGTTTATTTATCGCGTAAAACGGCATCCGCGCGAGCCCGGGGACTCATATATGCCGAGAACGAGCGCTTTCAAGCCACTTTACTTTTCGTCCGAAAAATGATATTTTCCTGGGCTATAGGCTTACCATTTTTCCAATTTTACGGGGAAAATTATTCTGCGCCTAATCGTTTATTTATCGCGTAAAACGGCATCCGCGCGAGCCCGGGGACTCATATATGCCGAGAATGAGCGCTTAAGAGCCACTTTATTTTTCGTCGGAAAAATGATATTTTCCTGGGCTATAGGCTTAGCATTTTTTCAATTTTTCGGGGAAAATTATTCTGCGCCTAATCGTTTATTTATCGCGTAAAACAACATCCGCGCGAGCCCGGGGAATCATATATGCCGAGAACGAGCGCTTTCAAGCCACTTTATTTTTCGTGCGAAAAATGATATTTTCCTGGGCTATAGGCTTAGCATTTTTTCAATTTTTCGGGGAAAATTATTCTGTACCTAATCGTTTATTTATCGCGTAAAACAACATCCGCGCGAGCCCGGGGAATCATATATGCCGAGAACGAGCGCTTTCAAGCCACTTTATTTTTCGTGCGAAAAATGATATTTTCCTGGGCTATAGGCTTAGCATTTTTCCAATTTTTCCGGGAAAATTATTCTGCGCCTAATCGTTTATTTATCGCGTAAAACGGCATCAGCGGGAGCCCGGGGACTCATATAGGCCGAGAACGAGCGCTTAAGAGCCACTTGATTTTTCGTCGGAAAAATGATATTTTCCTGGGCTTGGCATTTTTTCAATTTTTCGGGCAAAATTATTCTGCGCCTAATCACTTATTTATCACGTAAAAAGGCATCAGCGGGAGCCCGGAGACTCATATATGCCGAGAACGAGCGCTTAAGAGCCACTTTATTTTTCGTCGGAAAAATGATATTTTCCTGGGCTATAGGTTTAGCATTTTTCCAATTTTTCCGGGAAAATTATTCTGCGCCTAATCGTTTATTTATCGCGTAAAACGGCATCAGCGGGAGCCCGGGGACTCATATATGCCGAGAACGAGCGCTTAAGAGCCACTTTATTTTTCGTCGGAAAAATGATATTTTCCTGGGCTATAGGCTTACCATTTTTTCAATTTTTCGGGTAAAATTATTCTGCGCCTAATCGTTTATTTATCGCGTAAAACGGCATCCGCGCGAGCCCGGGGACTCATATATGCCGAGAACGAGCGCTTTCAAGCCACTTTACTTTTCGTCCGAAAAATGATATTTTCCTGGGCTATAGGCTTAGCATTTTTTCAATTTTTCTGGGAAAATTATTTTGCGCCTAATCGTTTATTTATCGCGTAAAACGGCATCAGCGCGAGCCCGGGGACTCATATATGCCGAGAACGAACGCTTAAGGGCCACTTTATTTTTCGTCGAAAAAATGATATTTTCCTGGGCTATAGGCTTAGGATTTTTCAATTTTTCTCGAAATATTATTCTGCGCCTAATCGTTTATTTATCGCGTAAAACGGCATCAGCGCGAGCCCGGGGACTCATATATGCGGAGAACGAGCGCTTAAGAGCCACTTTATTTTTCGTCGGAAAAATGATATTTTCCTGGGCTATAAGCTTACCATTTTTTCAATTTTTCTGGGAAAATTATTCTGCGCCTAATCGTTTATTTATCGCGTAAAACGGCATCCGCGCGAGCCCGGGGACTCATATATGCCGAGAACGAGCGCTTTCAAGCCACTTTACTTTTCGTCCGAAAAATGATATTTTCCTGGGCTATAGGCTTAGCATTTTTTCAATTTTTCTGGGAAAATTATTCTGCGCCTAATCGTTTATTTATCGCGTAAAACGGCATCCGCGCGAGCCCGGGGACTCATATATGCCGAGAACGAGCGCTTTCAAGCCACTTTACTTTTCGTCCGAAAAATGATATTTTCCTGGGCTATAGGCTTAGCATTTTTTCAATTTTTCTGGGAAAATTATTTTGCGCCTAATCGTTTATTTATCGCGTAAAACGGCATCAGCGCGAGCCCGGGGACTCATATATGCCGAGAACGAACGCTTAAGGGCCACTTTATTTTTCGTCGGAAAAATGATATTTTCCTGGGCTATAGGCTTACCATTCTTTCAATTTTTGTGGGAAAATTATTCTGCGCCTAATCGTTTATTTATCGCGTAAAACGGCATCAGCGCGAGCCCGGGGACTCATATATGCCGAGAACGAGCGCTTTCAAGCGACTTTACTTTTCGTCCGAAAAATAATATTTTCCTGGGCTATAGGCTTAGCATTTTTTCAATTTTTCGGGCAAAATTATTCTGCGCCTAATCATTATTTATCGCGTAAAAAGGCATCAGCGGGAGCCCGGAGACTCATATATGCCGAGAACGAGCGCTTAAGAGCCACTTTATTTTTCGTCGGAAAAATGATATTTTCCTGGGCTATAGGCTTAGCATTTTTCCAATTTTTCCGGGAAAATTATTCTGCGCCTAATCGTTTATTTATCGCGTAAAACGGCATCAGCGGGAGCCCGGGGACTCATATATGCCGAGAACGAGCGCTTAAGAGCCACTTTATTTTTCGTCGGAAAAATGATATTTTCCTGGGCTATAGGCTTACCATTTTTTCAATTTTTCGGGTAAAATTATTCTGCGCCTAATCGTTTATTTATCGCGTAAAACGGCATCCGCGCGAGCCCGGGGACTCATATATGCCGAGAACGAGCGCTTTCAAGCCACTTTACTTTTCGTCCGAAAAATGATATTTTCCTGGGCTATAGGCTTAGCATTTTTTCAATTTTTCTGGGAAAATTATTTTGCGCCTAATCGTTTATTTATCGCGTAAAACGGCATCAGCGCGAGCCCGGGGACTCATATATGCCGAGAACGAACGCTTAAGGGCCACTTTATTTTTCGTCGGAAAAATGATATTTTCCTGGGCTATAGGCTTAGGATTTTTTCAATTTTTCTCGAAATATTATTGTGCGCCTAATTGTTTATTTATCGCGTAAAACGGCATCAGCGCGAGCCCGGGGACTCATATATGCGGAGAACGAGCGCTTAAGAGCCACTTTATTTTTCGTCGGAAAAATGATATTTTCCTGGGCTATAAGCTTACCATTTTTTCAATTTTTCTGGGAAAATTATTCTGCGCCTAATCGTTTATTTATCGCGTAAAACGGCATCAGCGCGAGCCCGGGGACTCATATATGCCGAGAACGAGCGCTTAAGGGCCACTTTATTTTTCGTCGGAAAAATGATATTTTCCTCGACTATAGGCTTACCATTTTTTCAATTTTTCGGGTAAAATTATTCTGCGCCTAATCGTTTATTTATCGCGTAAAACGGCATCCGCGCGAGCCCGGGGACTCATATATGCCGAGAACGAGCGCTTTCAAGCCACTTTACTTTTCGTCCGAAAAATGATATTTTCCTGGGCTATAGGCTTAGCATTTTTTCAATTTTTCTGGGAAAATTATACTGCGCCTAATCGTTTATTTATCGCGTAAAACGGCATCAGCGCGAGCCCGGGGACTCATATATGCCGAGAACGAACGCTTAAGGGCCACTTTATTTTTCGTCGGAAAAATGATATTTTCCTGGGGGGTAGGCTTACCATTCTTTCAATTTTTCTGGGAAAATTATTCTGCGCCTAATCGTTTATTTATCGCGTAAAACGGCATCAGCGCGAGCCCGGGGACTCATATATGCCGAGAACGAGCGCTTTCAAGCGACTTTACTTTTCGTCCGAAAAATAATATTTTCCTGGGCTATAGGCTTAGCATTTTTTCAATTTTTCGGGCAAAATTATTCTGCGCCTAATCGTTTATTTATCGCGTAAAACATCCGCGCGAGCCCGGGGAATCATATATGCCGAGAACGAGAGCTTTCAAGCCACTTTATTTTTCGTGCGAAAAATGATATTTTCCTGGGCTATAGGCTTAGCATTTTTCCAATTTTTCTGGGAAAATTATTCTGCGCCTAATCGTTTATTTATCGCATAGAACGGCATCAGCGCGAGCCCGGGGACTCATATATGCCGAGAACGAGCGCTTAAGAGCCACTTTATTTTTCGTCCGAAAAATGATATTTTCCTGGGCTATAGGCTTAGCATTTTTTCAATTTTTCTGGTAAAATTATTCTGCGCCTAATCGTTTATTTATCGCGCAAAACGGCATCAGCGCGAGCCCGGGGACTCATATAAGCCGAGAATCAGCGCTTAAGAGCCACTTTATTTTTCGTCCGAAAAATGATATTTTCCTGGGCTGTAGGCTTAGGATTTTTTCAATATTTCTGGGAAAATTATTCTGCGCCTAATCGTTTATTTATCGCGTAAAACGGCATCAGCGCGAGCCCGGGGACTCATATATGCCGAGAACGAGCGCTTAAGGGCCACTTTATTTTTCGTCGGAAAAATGATATTTTCCTGGGCTATAGGCTTACCATTTTTTCAATTTTTCGGGGAAAATTATTCTGCGCCTAATCGTTTATTTATCGCGTAAAACGGCATCAGCGCGAGCCCGGGGACTAATATATGCCGAGAACGAGCGCTTAAGAGCCACTTTATTTTTCGTCGGGAAAATGATATTTTCCTGGGCTATAGGCTTACCATTTTTCCAATTTTACGGGGAAAATTATTCTGCGCCTAATCGTTTATTTATCGCGTAAAACGGCATCCGCGCGAGCCCGGGGACTCATATATGCCGAGAATGAGCGCTTAAGAGCCACTTTATTTTTCGTCGGAAAAATGATATTTTCCTGGGCTATAGGCTTAGCATTTTTTCAATTTTTCGGGGAAAATTATTCTGCGCCTAATCGTTTATTTATCGCGTAAAACAACATCCGCGCGAGCCCGGGGAATCATATATGCCGAGAACGAGCGCTTTCAAGCCACTTTATTTTTCGTGCGAAAAATGATATTTTCCTGGGCTATAGGCTTAGCATTTTTCCAATTTTTCCGGGAAAATTATTCTGCGCCTAATCGTTTATTTATCGCGTAAAACGGCATCAGCGGGAACCCGGGGACTCATATAGGCCGAGAACGAGCGCTTAAGAGCCACTTTATTTTTCGTCGGAAAAATGATATTTTCCTGGGCTATAGGCTTAGCATTTTTTCAATTTTTCTGGGAAAATTATACTGCGCCTAATCATTTATTTATCGCGTAAAAGGGCATCAGCGCGAGCCCGGGGACTCATATATGCCGAGAACGAGCGCTTTCAAGCCACTTAACTTTTCGTCCGAAAAATGATATTTTCCTGGGCTTAGCATTTTTTCAATTTTTCGGGCAAAATTATTCTGCGCCTAATCGTTTATTTATCGCGTAAAACGGCATCCGCGCGAGCCCGGGGACTCATATATGCGGAGAACGAGCGCTTAAGAGCCACTTTATTTTTCGTCGGAAAAATGATATTTTCCTGGGCTATAGGCTTACCATTTTTTCAATTTTTCGGAGAAAATTATTCTGCGCCTAATCGTTTATTTATCGCGTAAAACGGCATCAGCTCGAGCCCGGGGACTCATATATGCCGAGAACGAGCGCTTAAGGGCCACTTTATTTTTCGTCGGAAAAATGATATTTTCCTGGGCTATAGGCTTACCATTTTTTCAATTTTTCGGGTAAAATTATTCTGCGCCTAATCGTTTATTTATCGCGTCAAACGGCATCCGGCCGAGCCCGGGGACTCATATATGCCGAGAACGAGCGCTTTCAAACCACTTTACTTTTCGTCCGAAAAATGATATTTTCCTGCGCTATAGGCTTTGCATTTTTTCAATTTTTCTGGGAAAATTATTTTGCGCCTAATCGTTTATTTATCGCGTAAAACGGCATCAGCGTGAGCCCTGGGACTCATATATGCCGAGAACGAGCGCTTAAGGGCCGCTATTTTTCGTCGGAAAAATGGTATTTTCCTGGGCTATAGGCTTACCATTTCCTCAATTTTCGGGGAAAATTATTCTGCGCCTAATCGTTTATTTATCGCGTAAAACGGCATCCGCGCGAGCCCGGGGACTCATATATGCCGAGAATGAGCGCTTAAGAGCCACTTTATTTTCCGTCGGAAAAATGATATTTTCCTGGGCTATAGGCTTAGCATTTTTCCAATTTTCTGGGAAAATTATTCTGCGTCTAATCGTTTATTTATCGCGTAGAACGGCATCAGCGCGAGCCCGGGGACTCATATATGCCGAGAACGAGCGCTTAACAGCCACTTTATTTTTCGTCGGAAAAATGATATTTTCCTGGGCTATAGGCTTAGCATTTTTTCAATTTTTCTGGGGAAATTATTCTGCGCTTAATCGTTTATTTATCGTGTAAAACGGCATCAGCGCGAGCCCGGGGACTCATATATGCCGAGAACGAGCGCTTTCAAGCCACTTTACTTTTCGTCCGAAAAATGATATTTTCCTGGGCTATAGGCTTAGCATTTTTTCAATTTTTGGGCAAAATTATTCTGCGCCCAATCGTTTATTTATCGCGTAAAACGGCATCCGCGCGAGCCCGGGGACTCATATATGCGCAGAACGAGCGCTTAAGAGCCATTTTATTTTTCGTCGGGAAAATGATATTTTCCTGGGCTATATAGGCTTACCATTTTTCCAATTTTACGGGGAATATTATTCTGCGCCTAATCGTTTATTTATCGCGTAAAAGGGCATCCGCGCGAGCCCGGGGACTCATATATGCCGAGAATGAGCGCTTAAGAGCCACTTTATTTTTCGTCGGAAAAATGATATTTTCCTGGGCTATAGGCTTAGCATTTTTTCAATTTTTCGGGGAAAATTATTCTGCGCCTAATCGTTTATTTATCGCGTAAAACGGCATCCGCGCGAGCCCGGGGACTCATATATGCCGAGAATGAGCGCTTAAGAGCCACTTTATTTTTCCTCTGAAGAATGATATTTTCCTGGGCTATAGGCTTAGCATATTTCCAATTTTTCCGGGAAAATTATTCTGCGCCTAATCGTTTATTTATCGCGTAAAACGGCATCAGCGGGAGCACGGGGACTCATATATGCCGAGAACGAGCGCTTAAGAGCCACTTTATTTTTCGTCGGAAAAATGATATTTTCCTGGGCTATAGGCTTAGCATTTTTTCAATTTTTCTGGGAAAATTATTCTGCGCCTAATCGTTTATTTATCGCGTAAAACGGCATCAGCGCGAGTCCGGGGACTCATATATGCCGAGAACGAGCGCTTTCAAGCCACTTTACTTTTCGTCCGAAAAATGATATTTTCCTGGGCTATAGGCTTAGCATTTTTTCAATTTTTCGGGCAAAATTATTCTGCGCCTAATCGTTTATTTATCGCATAAAACGGCATCAGCTCGAGCCCGGGGACTCATATATGCCGAGAACGAGCGCTTAAGAGCCACTTTATTTTTCGTCCGAAAAATGATATTTTCCTGGGCTATAGGCTTACCATTTTTTCAATTTTTCGGGTAAAATTATTCTGCGCCTAATCGTTTATTTATCGCGTAAAACGGCATCAGCGCGAGCCCGGGGACTCATATATGCGGAGAACGAGCGTTAAGAGCCACTTTATTTTTCGTCGGAAAAATGATATTTTCCTGGGCTATAGGCTTACAATTTTTTCAATTTTTCGGGGAAAATTATTCTGCGCCTAATCGTTTATTTATCGCGTAAAACGGCATCAGCGGGAGCACGGGGACTCATATATGCCGAGAACGAGCGCTTAAGAGCCACTTTATTTTTCGTCGGAAAAATGATATTTTCCTGGGCTATAGGCTTAGCATTTTTTCAATTTTTCTGGGAAAATTATTCTGCGCCTAATCGTTTATTTATCGCGTAAAACGGCATCAGCGCGAGTCCGGGGACTCATATATCCCGAGAACGAGCGCTTTCAAACCACTTTACTTTTCGTCCGAAAAATGATATTTTCCTGCGCTATAGGCTTAGCATTTTTTCAATTTTGTGGGAAAATTATTCTGCGCCTAATCGTTTATTTATCGCGTCAAACGGCATCCGGCCGAGCCCGGGGACTAATATATGCCGAGAACGAGCGCTTTCAAACCACTTTACTTTTCGTCCGAAAAATGATATTTTCCTGCGCTATAGGCTTTGCATTTTTTCAATTTTTCTGGGAAAATTATTTTGTGCCTAATCGTTTATTTATCGCGTAAAACGGCATCAGCGTGAGCCCGGGGACTCATATATGCCGAGAACGAGCGCTTAAGGGCCGCTATTTTTCGTCGGAAAAATGGTATTTTCCTGGGCTATAGGCTTACCATTTCCTCAATTTTCGGGGAAAATTATTCTGCGCCTAATCGTTTATTTATCGCGTAAAACGGCATCCGCGCGAGCCCGGGGACTCATATATGCCGAGAATGAGCGCTTAAGAGCCACTTTATTTTCCGTCGGAAAAATGATATTTTCCTGGGCTATACGCTTAGCATTTTTCCAATTTTCTGGGAAAATTATTCTGCGTCTAATCGTTTATTTATCGCGTAGAACGGCATCAGCGCGAGCCCGGGGACTCATATATGCCGAGAACGAGCGCTTAAGAGCCACTTTATTTTTCGTCCGAAAAATGATATTTTCCTGGGCTATAGGCTTAGGATTTTTTCAATTTTTCTGGGAAAAGTATTCTGCGCCTAATCGTTTATTTATCGCGTAAAACGGCATCAGCGCGAGCCCGGGGACTCATATATGCGGAGAACGAGCGTTAAGAGGCACTTTATTTTTCGTCGGAAAAATGATATTTTCCTGGGCTATAGGCTTACAATTTTTTCAATTTTTCGGGGAAAATTATTCTGCGCCTTATCGTTTATTTATCGCGTAAAACGGATCAGCGCGAGCCCGGGGACTCATATATGCCGAGAACGAGCGCTTAACGGCCACATTATTTTTCGTCGGAAAAATGATATTTTCCTGGGCTATAAGGCTTACCATTTTTTCAATTTTTCGGGGAAAATTATTCTGCGCCTAATCGTTTATTTATCGCGTAAAACGGCATCAGCGCGAGCCCGGGGACTCATATATGCCGAGAACGAGCGCTTAAGGGCCACTTTATTTTTCGTCGGAAAAATGATATTTTCCTGGGCTATAGGCTTACCATTTTTTCAATTTTTCGGGGAAAATTATTCTGCGCCTAATCGTTTATTTATCGCGTAAAACGGCATCCGCGCGAGCCCGGGGACTCATATAGGCCGAGAACGAGCGCTTAAGAGCCACTGTATTTTTCGTCGGAAAAATGATATGTTCCTGGGCTATAGGCTTACCATTTTTTCAATTTTTTCGGGGAAAATTATTCTGCGCCTAATCGTTTATTTATCGCGTAAAACGGCATCAGCGCGAGCCCGGGGACTAATATATGCCGAGAACGAGCGCTTAAGAGCCACTTTATTTTTCGTCGGGAAAATGATATTTTCCTGGGCTATAGGCTTACCATTTTTCCAATTTTACGGGGAAAATTATTCTGCGCCTAATCGTTTATTTATCGCGTAAAACGGCATCCGCGCGAGCCCGGGGACTCATATATGCCGAGAATGAGCGCTTAAGAGCCACTTTATTTTTCGTCGGAAAAATGATATTTTCCTGGGCTATAGGCTTAGCATTTTTTCAATTTTTCGGGGAAAATTATTCTGCGCCTAATCGTTTATTTATCGCGTAAAACGGCATCAGCGCGAGCCCGGGGACTCATATATGCCGAGAACGAGCGCTTAAGGGCCACTTTATTTTTCGTCGGAAAAATGATATTTTCCTGGGCTATAGGCTTACCATTTTTTCAATTTTTCGGGGAAAATTATTCTGCGCCTAATCGTTTATTTATCGCGTAAAACGGCATCCGCGCGAGCCCGGGGACTCATATAGGCCGAGAACGAGCGCTTAAGAGCCACTGTATTTTTCGTCGGAAAAATGATATGTTCCTGGGCTAAAGGCTTACCATTTTTTCAATTTTTTCGGGGAAAATTATTCTGCGCCTAATCGTTTATTTATCGCGTAAAACGGCATCAGCGCGAGCCCGGGGACTAATATATGCCGAGAACGAGCGCTTAAGAGCCACTTTATTTTTCGTCGGGAAAATGATATTTTCCTGGGCTATAGGCTTACCATTTTTCCAATTTTACGGGGAAAATTATTCTGCGCCTAATCGTTTATTTATCGCGTAAAACGGCATCCGCGCGAGCCCGGGGACTCATATATGCCGAGAATGAGCGCTTAAGAGCCACTTTATTTTTCGTCGGAAAAATGATATTTTCCTGGGCTATAGGCTTACCATTTTTTCAATTTTTCGGGGAAAATTATTCTGCGCCTAATCGTTTATTTATCGCGTAAAACGGCATCCGCGCGAGCTCGGGGACTCATATATGCCGAGAATGAGCGCTTAAGAGCCACTTTATTTTTCGTCGGAAAAATGATATTTTCCTGGGCTATAGGCTTAGCATTTTTTCAATTTTTCGGGGAAAATTATTCTGCGCCTAATCGTTTATTTATCGCGTAAAACGGCATCCGCGCGAGCTCGGGGACTCATATATGCCGAGAACGAGCGCTTTCAAGCCACTTTACTTTTCGTCGGAAAAATGATATTTTCCTGGGCTATATCATTTTTCGGGGAAAATTATTCTGCGCCTAATCGTTTATTTATCGCGTAAAACGGCATCCGCGCGAGCCTGGGGACTCATATATGCCGAGAACGAGCGCTTGCAAGCCACTTTACTTTTCGTCCGAAAAATAATATTTTCCTGGGCTATAGGCTTAGCATTTTTCCAATTTTTCCGGGAAAATTATTCTGCGCCTAATCGTTTATTTATCGCGTAAAACGGCATCAGCGGGAGCCCGGGGACTCATATATGCCGAGAACGAGCGCTTAAGAGCCACTTTATTTTTCGTCGGAAAAATGATATTTTCCTGGGCTATAGGCTTACCATTTTTTCAATTTTTCGGGTAAAATTATTCTGCGCCTAATCGTTTATTTATCGCGTAAAACGGCATCCGCGCGAGCCCGGGGACTCATATATGCCGAGAACGAGCGCTTTCAAGCCACTTTACTTTTCGTCCGAAAAATGATATTTTCCTGGGCTATAGGCTTAGCATTTTTTCAATTTTTCTGGGAAAATTATTTTGCGCCTAATCGTTTATTTATCGCGTAAAACGGCATCAGCGCGAGCCCGGGGACTCATATATGCCGAGAACGAACGCTTAAGGGCCACTTTATTTTTCGTCGGAAAAATGATATTTTCCTGGGCTATAGGCTTAGGATTTTTTCAATTTTTCTCGAAATATTATTGTGCGCCTAATCGTTTATTTATCGCGTAAAACGGCATCAGCGCGAGCCCGGGGACTCATATATGCGGAGAACGAGCGCTTAAGAGCCACTTTATTTTTTGTCGGAAAAATGATATTTTCCTGGGCTATAAGCTTACCATTTTTTCAATTTTTCTGGGAAAATTATTCTGCGCCTAATCGTTTATTTATCGCGTAAAACGGCATCAGCGCGAGCCCGGGGACTCATATATGCCGAGAACGAGCGCTTAAGGGCCACTTTATTTTTCGTCGGAAAAATGATATTTTCCTCGGCTATAGGCTTACCATTTTTTCAATTTTTCGGGTAAAATTATTCTGCGCCTAATCGTTTATTTATCGCGTAAAACGGCATCCGCGCGAGCCCGGGGACTCATATATGCCGAGAACGAGCGCTTTCAAGCCACTTTACTTTTCGTCCGAAAAATGATATTTTCCTGGGCTATAGGCTTAGCATTTTTTCAATTTTTCTGGGAAAGTTATTTTGCGCCTAATCGTTTATTTATCGCGTAAAACGGCATCAGCGCGAGCCCGGGGACTCATATATGCCGAGAACGAACGCTTAAAAGCCACTTTATTTTTCGTCGGAAAAATGATATTTTCCTGGGCTATGGCTTACCATTCTTTCAATTTTTCTGGGAAAATTATTCTGCGCCTAATCGTTTATTTATCGCGTAAAACGGCATCAGCGCGAGCCCGGGGACTCATATATGCCGAGAACGAGCGCTTTCAAGCGACTTTACTTTTCGTCCGAAAAATAATATTTTCCTGGGCTATAGGCTTAGCATTTTTTCAATTTTTCGGGCAAAATTATTCTGCGCCTAATCGTTTATTTATCGCGTAAAACATCCGCGCGAGCCCGGGGAATCATATATGCCGAGAACGAGAGCTTTCAAGCCACTTTATTTTTCGTGCGAAAAATGATATTTTCCTGGGCTATAGGCTTAGCATTTTTCCAATTTTTCTGGGAAAATTATTCTGCGCCTAATCGTTTATTTATCGCATAGAACGGCATCAGCGCGAGCCCGGGGACTCATATATGCCGAGAACGAGCGCTTAAGAGCCACTTTATTTTTCGTCCGAAAAATGATATTTTCCTGGGCTGTAGGCTTAGGATTTTTTCAGTATTTCTGGGAAAATTATTCTGCGCCTAATCGTTTATTTATCGCGTAAAACGGCATCAGCGCGAGCCCGGGGACTCATATATGCCGAGAACGAGCGCTTAAGGGCCACTTTATTTTTCGTCGGAAAAATGATATTTTCCTGGGCTATAGGCTTACCATTTTTCCAATTTTACGGGGAAAATTATTCTGCGCCTAATCGTTTATTTATCGCGTAAAACGGCATCCGCGCGAGCCCGGGGACTCATATATGCCGAGAATGAGCGCTTAAGAGCCACTTTATTTTTCGTCGGAAAAATGATATTTTCCTGGGCTATAGGCTTAGCATTTTTTCAATTTTTCGGGGAAAATTATTCTGCGCCTAATCGTTTATTTATCGCGTAAAACAACATCCGCGGGAGCCCGGGGAATCATATATGCCGAGAACGAGCGCTTTCAAGCCACTTTATTTTTCGTGCGAAAAATGATATTTTCCTGGGCTATAGGCTTAGCATTTTTCCAATTTTTCCGGGAAAATTATTCTGCGCCTAATCGTTTATTTATCGCGTAAAACGGCATCAGCGGGAACCCGGGGACTCATATAGGCCGAGAACGAGCGCTTAAGAGCCACTTTATTTTTCGTCGGAAAAATGATATTTTCCTGGGCTATAGGCTTAGCATTTTTTCAATTTTTCTGGGAAAATTATACTGCGCCTAATCATTTATTTATCGCGTAAAACGGCATCAGCGCGAGCCCGGGGACTCATATATGCCGAGAACGAGCGCTTTCAAGCCACTTTACTTTTCGTCCGAAAAATGATATTTTCCTGGGCTTAGCATTTTTTCAATTTTTCGGGCAAAATTATTCTGCGCCTAATCGTTTATTTATCGCGTAAAACGGCATCCGCGCGAGCCCGGGGACTCATATATGCGGAGAACGAGCGCTTAAGAGCCACTTTATTTTTCGTCGGAAAAATGATATTTTCCTGGGCTATAGGCTTACCATTTTTTCAATTTTTCGGAGAAAATTATTCTGCGCCTAATCGTTTATTTATCGCGTAAAACGGCATCAGCTCGAGCCCGGGGACTCATATATGCCGAGAACGAGCGCTTAAGGGCCACTTTATTTTTCGTCGGAAAAATGATATTTTCCTGGGCTATAGGCTTACCATTTTTTCAATTTTTCGGGTAAAATTATTCTGCGCCTAATCGTTTATTTATCGCGTCAAACGGCATCCGGCCGAGCCCGGGGACTCATATATGCCGAGAACGAGCGCTTTCAAACCACTTTACTTTTCGTCCGAAAAATGATATTTTCCTGCGCTATAGGCTTTGCATTTTTTCAATTTTTCTGGGAAAATTATTTTGTGCCTAATCGTTTATTTATCGCGTAAAACGGCATCAGCGTGAGCCCGGGGACTCATATATGCCGAGAACGAGCGCTTAAGGGCCGCTATTTTTCGTCGGAAAAATGGTATTTTCCTGGGCTATAGGCTTACCATTTCCTCAATTTTCGGGGAAAATTATTCTGCGCCTAATCGTTTATTTATCGCGTAAAACGGCATCCGCGCGAGCCCGGGGACTCATATATGCCGAGAATGAGCGCTTAAGAGCCACTTTATTTTCCGTCGGAAAAATGATATTTTCCTGGGCTATAGGCTTAGCATTTTTCCAATTTTCTGGGAAAATTATTCTGCGTCTAATCGTTTATTTATCGCGTAGAACGGCATCAGCGCGAGCCCGGGGACTCATATATGCCGAGAACGAGCGCTTAACAGCCACTTTATTTTTCGTCGGAAAAATGATATTTTCCTGGGCTATAGGCTTAGCATTTTTTCAATTTTTCTGGGGAAATTATTCTGCGCCTAATCGTTTATTTATCGTGTAAAACGGCATCAGCGCGAGCCCGGGGACTCATATATGCCGAGAACGAGCGCTTTCAAGCCACTTTACTTTTCGTCCGAAAAATGATATTTTCCTGGGCTATAGGCTTCGCATTTTTTCAATTTTTGGGCAAAATTATTCTGCGCCCAATCGTTTATTTATCGCGTAAAACGGCATCCGCGCGAGCCCGGGGACTCATATATGCGCAGAACGAGCGCTTAAGAGCCATTTTATTTTTCGTCGGGAAAATGATATTTTCCTGGGCTATATAGGCTTACCATTTTTCCAATTTTACGGGGAATATTATTCTGCGCCTAATCGTTTATTTATCGCGTAAAACGGCATCCGCGCGAGCCCGGGGACTCATATATGCCGAGAATGAGCGCTTAAGAGCCACTTTATTTTTCGTCGGAAAAATGATATTTTCCTGGGCTATAGGCTTAGCATTTTTTCAATTTTTCGGGGAAAATTATTCTGCGTCTAATCGTTTATTTATCGCGTAAAACGGCATCCGCGCGAGCCCGGGGACTCATATATGCCGAGAATGAGCGCTTAAGAGCCACTTTATTTTTCCTCTGAAAAATGATATTTTCCTGGGCTATTATAGGCTTAGCATATTTCCAATTTTTCCGGGAAAATTATTCTGCGCCTAATCGTTTATTTATCGCGTAAAACGGCATCAGCGGGAGCACGGGGACTCATATATGCCGAGAACGAGCGCTTAAGAGCCACTTTATTTTTCGTCGGAAAAATGATATTTTCCTGGGCTATAGGCTTAGCATTTTTTCAATTTTTCTGGGAAAATTATTCTGCGCCTAATCGTTTATTTATCGCGTAAAACGGCATCAGCGCGAGTCCGGGGACTCATATATGCCGAGAACGAGCGCTTTCAAGCCACTTTACTTTTCGTCCGAAAAATGATATTTTCCTGGGCTATAGGCTTAGCATTTTTTCAATTTTTCGGGCAAAATTATTCTGCGCCTAATCGTTTATTTATCGCATAAAACGGCATCAGCTCGAGCCCGGGGACTCATATATGCCGAGAACGAGCGCTTAAGAGCCACTTTATTTTTCGTCCGAAAAATGATATTTTCCTGGGGTATAGGCTTACCATTTTTTCAATTTTTCGGGTAAAATTATTCTGCGCCTAATCGTTTATTTATCGCGTAAAACGGCATCAGCGCGAGCCCGGGGACTCATATATGCGGAGAACGAGCGTTAAGAGCCACTTTATTTTTCGTCGGAAAAATGATATTTTCCTGGGCTATAGGCTTACAATTTTTTCAATTTTTCGGGGAAAATTATTCTGCGCCTAATCGTTTATTTATCGCGTAAAACGGCATCAGCGGGAGCACGGGGACTCATATATGCCGAGAACGAGCGCTTAAGAGCCACTTTATTTTTCGTCGGAAAAATGATATTTTCCTGGGCTATAGGCTTAGCATTTTTTCAATTTTTCTGGGAAAATTATTCTGCGCCTAATCGTTTATTTATCGCGTAAAACGGCATCAGCGCGAGTCCGGGGACTCATATATGCCGAGAACGAGCGCTTTCAAACCACTTTACTTTTCGTCCGAAAAATGATATTTTCCTGCGCTATAGGCTTAGCATTTTTTCAATTTTGTGGGAAAATTATTCTGCGCCTAATCGTTTATTTATCGCGTAAAACGGCCACAGCGCGAGCCCGGGGACTCATATATGCCGAGAACGAGCGCTTAAGAGCCACGTTATTTTTCGTCCGAAAAATGATATTTTCCTGGGCTATAGGCTTAGGATTTTTTCAATTTTTCTGGGAAAAGTATTCTGCGCCTAATCGTTTATTTATCGCGTAAAACGGCATCAGCGCGAGCCCGGGGACTCATATATGCGGAGAACGAGCGTTAAGAGCCACTTTATTTTTCGTCGGAAAAATGATATTTTCCTGGGCTATAGGCTTACAATTTTTTCAATTTTTCGGGGAAAATTATTCTGCGCCTTATCGTTTATTTATCGCGTAAAACGGCATCAGCGCGAGCCCGGGGACTCATATATGCCGAGAACGAGCGCTTAACGGCCACATTATTTTTCGTCGGAAAAATGATATTTTCCTGGGCTATAGGCTTACCATTTTTTCAATTTTTCGGGGAAAATTATTCTGCGCCTAATCGTTTATTTATCGCGTAAAACGGCATCAGCGCGAGCCCGGGGACTCATATGCCGAGAACGAGCGCTTAAGGGCCACTTTATTTTTCGTCGGAAAAATGATATTTTCCTGGGCTATAGGCTTACCATTTTTTCAATTTTTCGGGGAAAATTATTCTGCGCCTAATCGTTTATTTATCGCGTAAAACGGCATCCGCGCGAGCCCGGGGACTCATATAGGCCGAGAACGAGCGCTTAAGAGCCACTGTATTTTTCGTCGGAAAAATGATATGTTCCTGGGCTATAGGCTTACCATTTTTTCAATTTTTTCGGGGAAAATTATTCTGCGCCTAATCGTTTATTTATCGCGTAAAACGGCATCAGCGCGAGCCCGGGGACTAATATATGCCGAGAACGAGCGCTTAAGAGCCACTTTATTTTTCGTCGGGAAAATGATATTTTCCTGGGCTATAGGCTTACCATTTTTCCAATTTTACGGGGAAAATTATTCTGCGCCTAATCGTTTATTTATCGCGTAAAACGGCATCCGCGCGAGCCCGGGGACTCATATATGCGGAGAACGAGCGCTTTCAAGCCACTTTACTTTTCGTCCGAAAAATGATATTTTCCTGGGCTTAGCATTTTTTCAATTTTTCGGGCAAAATTATTCTGCGCCTAATCGTTTATTTATCGCGTAAAACGGCATCCGCGCGAGCCCGGGGACTCATATATGCGGAGAACGAGCGCTTAAGAGCCACTTTATTTTTCGTCGGAAAAATGATATTTTCCTGGGCTATAGGCTTACCATTTTTTCAATTTTTCGGAGAAAATTATTCTGCGCCTAATCGTTTATTTATCGCGTAAAACGGCATCAGCTCGAGCCCGGGGACTCATATATGCCGAGAACGAGCGCTTAAGGGCCACTTTATTTTTCGTCGGAAAAATGATATTTTCCTGGGCTATAGGCTTACCATTTTTTCAATTTTTCGGGTAAAATTATTCTGCGCCTAATCGTTTATTTATCGCGTCAAACGGCATCCGGCCGAGCCCGGGGACTAATATATGCCGAGAACGAGCGCTTTCAAACCACTTTACTTTTCGTCCGAAAAATGATATTTTCCTGCGCTATAGGCTTTGCATTTTTTCAATTTTTCTGGGAAAATTATTTTGTGCCTAATCGTTTATTTATCGCGTAAAACGGCATCAGCGTGAGCCCGGGGACTCATATATGCCGAGAACGAGCGCTTAAGGGCCGCTATTTTTCGTCGGAAAAATGGTATTTTCCTGGGCTATAGGCTTACCATTTCCTCAATTTTCGGGGAAAATTATTCTGCGCCTAATCGTTTATTTATCGCGTAAAACGGCATCCGCGCGAGCCCGGGGACTCATATATGCCGAGAATGAGCGCTTAAGAGCCACTTTATTTTCCGTCGGAAAAATGATATTTTCCTGGGCTATACGCTTAGCATTTTTCCAATTTTCTGGGAAAATTATTCTGCGTCTAATCGTTTATTTATCGCGTAGAACGGCATCAGCGCGAGCCCGGGGACTCATATATGCCGAGAACGAGCGCTTAACAGCCACTTTATTTTTCGTCGGAAAAATGATATTTTCCTGAGCTATAGGCTTAGCATTTTTTCAATTTTTCTGGGGAAATTATTCTGCGCCTAATCGTTTATTTATCGTGTAAAACGGCATCAGCGCGAGCCCGGGGACTCATATATGCCGAGAACGAGCGCTTTCAAGCCACTTTACTTTTCGTCCGAAAAATGATATTTTCCTCGGCTATAGGCTTAGCATTTTTTCAATTTTTGGGCAAAATTATTCTGCGCCCAATCGTTTATTTATCGCGTAAAACGGCATCCGCGCGAGCCCGGGGACTCATATATGCGCAGAACGAGCGCTTAAGAGCCATTTTATTTTTCGTCGGGAAAATGATATTTTCCTGGGCTATATAGGCTTACCATTTTTCCAATTTTACGGGGAATATTATTCTGCGCCTAATCGTTTATTTATCGCGTAAAAGGGCATCCGCGCGAGCCCGGGGACTCATATATGCCGAGAATGAGCGCTTAAGAGCCACTTTATTTTTCGTCGGAAAAATGATATTTTCCTGGGCTATAGGCTTAGCATTTTTTCAATTTTTCGGGGAAAATTATTCTGCGCCTAATCGTTTATTTATCGCGTAAAACGGCATCCGCGCGAGCCCGGGGACTCATATATGCCGAGAATGAGCGCTTAAGAGCCACTTTATTTTTCCTCTGAAAAATGATATTTTCCTGGGCTATAGGCTTAGCATATTTCCAATTTTTCCGGGAAAATTATTCTGCGCCTAATCGTTTATTTATCGCGTAAAACGGCATCAGCGGGAGCACGGGGACTCATATATGCCGAGAACGAGCGCTTAAGAGCCACTTTATTTTTCGTCGGAAAAATGATATTTTCCTGGGCTATAGGCTTAGCATTTTTTCAATTTTTCTGGGAAAATTATTCTGCGCCTAATCGTTTATTTATCGCGTAAAACGGCATCAGCGCGAGTCCGGGGACTCATATATGCCGAGAACGAGCGCTTTCAAGCCACTTTACTTTTCGTCTGAAAAATGATATTTTCCTGGGCTATAGGCTTAGCATTTTTTCAATTTTTCGGGCAAAATTATTCTGCGCCTAATCGTTTATTTATCGCATAAAACGGCATCAGCTCGAGCCCGGGGACTCATATATGCCGAGAACGAGCGCTTAAGAGCCACTTTATTTTTCGTCCGAAAAATGATATTTTCCTGGGCTATAGCCCAGGAAAATATCATTTTTCCGACGAAAAATAAAGTGGCTCTTAAGCGCTCATTCTCGGCATATATGAGTCCCCGGGCTCGCGCGGATGCCGTTTTACGCGATAAATAAACGATTAGGCACCGAATAATTTTGCCCGAAAAATTGAAAAAATGCTAAGCCTATAGCCCAGGAAAATATCATTTTTCAGACGAAAAGTAAAGTGGCTTGAAAGCGCTCGTTCTCGGCATATATGAGTCCCCGGGCTCGCGTGTATGCCGCTTTACGCGATAAATAAACGATTAGGCGCAGAATAATTTTGCCCGAAAAATTGAAAAAATGCTAAGCCTATAGCCCAAGAAAATATCATTTTTCCGACGAAAAATAAAGTGGCTCTAAAGCGCTCGTTCTCGGCATATATGAGTTCCCGGGCTCGCGCGGATGCCGTTTGACGCGATAAATAAACGATTAGGCGCAGAATAATTTTCCCCGAAAAATTGAAAAAATGGTAAGCCTATAGCCCAGGAAAATATCATTTTTCGGACGAAAAGTAAAGTGGCTTGAAAGCGCTCGTTCTCGGCATATATGAGTCCCCGAGCTCGCGCGGATGCCGTTTTACGCGATAAATAAACGATTAGGCGCAGAATAATTTTCCCCGAAAAATTGAAAAAATGGTAAGCCTATAGCCCAGGAAAATATTTTTCCGACGAAAAATAAAGTGGCTCTTAACGCTCGTTCTCCGCATATATGAGTCCCCGGGCTCGCGCTGATGCCGTTTTACGCGATAAATAAACGATTAGGCGCAGAATACTTTTCCCAGAAAAATTGAAAAAATCCTAAGCCTATAGCCCAGGAAAATATCATTTTTCGGACGAAAAATAAAGTGGCTCATAAGCGCTCGTTCTCGGCATATATGAGTCCCCGGGCTCGCGCGGATGCCGTTTTACGCGATAAATAAACGATTAGGCGCAGAATAATTTTCCCCGAAAAATGATATAGCCCAGGAAAATATCATTTTTCCGACGAAAAATAATGTGGCCGTTATGCGCTCGTTCTCGGCATATATGAGTCCCCGGGCTCGCGCTGATGCCGTTTTACGCGATAAATAAACGATTAGGCGCAGAATAATTTTCCCCGAAAAATTGAAAAAATGGTAAGCCTATAGCCCAGGAAAATATCATTTTTCTGACGAAAAATAAAGTGGCTCTTAACGCTCGTTCTCCGCATATATGAGTCCCCGGGCTCGCGCTGATGCCGTTTTACGCGATAAATAATCGATTAGGCGCAGAATACTTTTCCCAGAAAAATTGAAAAAATCCTATAGCCCAGGAAAATATCATTTTTCGGACGAAAAATAAAGTGGGTCTTAAGCGCTCGTTCTCGGCATATATGAGTCCCCGGGCGCGCGCTGATGCCGTTTTACGCGATAAATAAACGATTAGGCGCAGAATAATTTTCCCAGAAAAATTGAAAAAATGCTAAGCCTATAGCCCAGGAAAATATCATTTTTCGGACGAAAAATAAAGTGGCTCTTAAGCGCTCGTTCTCGGCATATATCAGTCCCCGGGCTCGCGCTGATGCCGTTCTACGCGATAAATAAACGATTAGGCGCAGAATAATTTTCCCCGAAAAATTGAAAAAACGGTAAGCCTATAGCCCAGGAAAATATCATTTTTCCGACGAAAAATAGTGGCCCTTAAGCGCTCGTTCTGGGCATATGAGTCCCCGGGCTCGCGCTGATGCCGTTTTACGCGATAAATAAACGATTAGGCGCAAAATAATTTTCCCATAAAAATTGAAAAAATGCTAAGCCTATATATAGCCCAGGAAAATATCATTTTTCGGACGAAAAGTAAAGTGGTTTGAAAGCGCTCGTTCTCGGCATATATGAGTCCCCGGGCTCGGCCGGATGCCGTTTGACGCGATAAATAAACGATTAGGCGCAGAATAATTTTCCCCGAAAAATTGAAAAAATGGTAAGCCTATAGCCCAGGAAAATATCATTTTTCCGACGAAAAATAAAGTGGCTCTTAAGCGCTCGTTCTCCGCATATATGAGTCCCCGGGCTCGCGCGGATGCCGTTTTATGCGATAAATAAACGATTAGGCGCAAAATAATTTTGCCCGAAAAATTGAAAAAATGCTAAGCCTATAGCCCAGGAAAATATCATTTTTCGGACGAAAAGTAAAGTGGCTTGAAAGCGCTCGTTCTCGGCATATATGAGTCCCCGGGCTCGCGCTGATGCCGTTTTACGCGATAAATAAACGATTAGGCGCAGAATAATTTTCCCCGAAAAATTGAAAAAATGCTAAGCCTATAGCCCAGGAAAATATTTTTCCGACGAAAAATAAAGTGGCTCTTAACGCTCGTTCTCCGCATATATGAGTCCCCGGGCTCGCGCTGATGCCGTTTTACGCGATAAATAAACGATTAGGCGCAGAATACTTTTCCCAGAAAAATTGAAAAATCCTAAGCCTATAGCCCAGGAAAATATCATTTTTCGGACGAAAAATAAAGTGGCTCATAAGCGCTCGTTCTCGGCATATATGAGTCCCCGGGCTCGCGCGGATGCCGTTTTACGCGATAAATAAACGATTAGGCGCAGAATAATTTTGCCCGAAAAATTGAAAAAATGCTAAGCCTATAGCCCAAGAAAATATCATTTTTCCGACGTAATATAAATTGGCTCTTAAGCGCTTGTTCTCGGCATATATGAGTCCCCGGGCTCGCGCGGATGCCGTTTTACGCGATAAATAAACGATTAGGCGCAGAATAATTTTCCCCGAAAAATGATATAGCCCAGGAAAATATCATTTTTCCGACGAAAAATAATGTGGCCGTTATGCGCTCGTTCTCGGCATATATGAGTCCCCGGGCTCGCGCTGATGCCGTTTTACGCGATAAATAAACGATTAGGCGCAGAATAATTTTCCCCGAAAAATTGAAAAAATGGTAAGCCTATAGCCCAGGAAAACATCATTTTTCTGACGAAAAATAAAGTGGCTCTTAACGCTCGTTCTCCGCATATATGAGTCCCCGGGCTCGCGCTGATGCCGTTTTACGCGATAGATAAACGATTAGGCGCAGAATACTTTTCCCAGAAGAATTGAAAAAATCATATAGCCCAGGAAAATATCATTTTTCGGACGAAAAATAAAGTGGCTCTTAAGCGCTCGTTCTCGGTATATATGAGTCCCCGGGCGCGCGCTGATGCCGTTTTACGCGATAAATAAACGATTAGGCGCAGAATAATTTTCCCCGAAAAATTGAAAAAATGGTAAGCCTATAGCCCAGGAAAATATTTTTCCGACGAAAAATAAAGTGGCTCTTAACGCTCGTTCTCCGCATATATGAGTCCCCGAGCTCGCGCTGATGCCGTTTTACGCGATAAATAAACGATTAGGCGCAGAATACTTTTCCCAGAAAAATTGAAAAAATCCTAAGCCTATAGCCCAGGAAAATATCATTTTTCGGACGAAAAATAAAGTGGCTCATAAGCGCTTGTTCTCGGCATATATGAGTCCCCGGGCTCGCGCGGATGCCGTTTTACGCGATAAATAAACGATTAGGAGCAGAATAATTTTCCCCGAAAAATGATATAGCCCAGGAAAATATCATTTTTCCGACGAAAAATAATGTGGCCGTTATGCGCTCGTTCTCGGCATATATGAGTCCCCGGGCTCGCGCTGATGCCGTTTTACGCGATAAATAAACGATTAGGCGCAGAATAATTTTCCCCGAAAAATTGAAAAAATGGTAAGCCTATAGCCCAGGAAAATATCATTTTTCTGACGAAAAATAAAGTGGCTCTTAACGCTCGTTCTCCGCATATATGAGTCCCCGGGCTCGCGCTGATGCCGTTTTACGCGATAAATAAACGATTAGGCGCAGAATACTTTTCCCAGAAAAATTGAAAAAATCCTATAGCCCAGGAAAATATCATTTTTCGGACGAAAAATAAAGTGGGTCTTAAGCGCTCGTTCTCGGCATATATGAGTCCCCGGGCGCGCGCTGATGCCGTTCTACGCGATAAATAAACGATTAGGCGCAGAATAATTTTCCCCGAAAAATTGAAAAAATGGTAAGCCTATAGCCCAGGAAAATATCATTTTTCCGACGAAAAATAGTGGCCCTTAAGCGCTCGTTCTGGGCATATGAGTCCCCGGGCTCGCGCTGATGCCGTTTTACGCGATAAATAAACGATTAGGCGCAAAATAATTTTCCCATAAAAATTGAAAAAATGCTAAGCCTATAGCCCAGGAAAATATCATTTTTCGGACGAAAAGTAAAGTGGTTTGAAAGCGCTCGTTCTCGGCATATATGAGTCCCCGGGCTCGGCCGGATGCCGTTTGACGCGATAAATAAACGATTAGGCGCAGAATAATTTTGCCCGAAAAATTGAAAAAATGCTAAGCCTATAGCCCAGGAAAATATCATTTTTCGGACGAAAAGTAAAGTGGCTTGAAAGCGCTCGTTCTCGGCATATATGAGTCCCCGGGCTCGCGCTGATGCCGTTTTACGCGATAAATAAACGATTAGGCGCAGAATAATTTTCCCAGAAAAATTGAAGAAATGCTAAGCCTATAGCCCAGGAAAATATCATTTTTCCGACGAAAAATAAAGTGGCTCTTAAGCGCTCGTTCTCGGCATATATGAGTCCCCGGGCTCCCGCTGATGCCGTTTTACGCGATAAATAAACGATTAGGCGTAGAATAATTTTCCCGGAAAATTTGGAAAAATGCTAAGCCTATAGCCCAGGAAAATATCATTTTTCGCACGAAAAATAAAGTGGCTTAAAAGCGCTCGTTCTCGGCATATATGATTCCCCGGGCTCGTGCGGATGTTGTTTTACGGGATAAATAAACGATTAGGCGCAGAATAATTTTCCCCGAAAAATTGAAAAAATGCTAAGCCTATAGCCCAGGAAAATATCATTTTTCCGACGAAAAATAAAGTGGCTCTTAAGCGCTCATTCTCGGCATATATGAGTCCCCGGGCTCGCGCGGATGCCGTTTTACGCGATAAATAAACGATTAGGCGCAGAATAATTTTCCCCGTAAAATTGGAAAAATGGTAAGCCTATAGCCCAGGAAAATATCATTTTCCCGACGAAAAATAAAGTGGCTCTTAAGCGCTCGTTCTCGGCATATATTAGTCCCCGGGCTCGCGCTGATGCCGTTTTACGCGATAAATAAACGATTAGGCGCAGAATAATTTTCCCCGAAAAAATTGAAAAAATGGTAAGCCTTTAGCCCAGGAACATATCATTTTTCCGACGAAAAATACAGTGGCTCTTAAGCGCTCGTTCTCGGCCTATATGAGTCCCCGGGCTCGCGCGGATGCCGTTTTACTCGATAAATAAACGATTAGGCGCAGAATAATTTTCCCAGAAAAATTGAAGAAATGCTAAGCCTATAGCCCAGGAAAATATCATTTTTCCGACGAAAAATAAAGTGGCTCTTAAGCGCTCGTTCTCGGCATATATGAGTCCCCGGGCTCCCGCTGATGCCGTTTTACGCGATAAATAAACGATTAGGCGCAGAATAATTTTCCCGGAAAATTTGGAAAAATGCTAAGCCTATAGCCCAGGAAAATATCATTTTTCGCACGAAAAATAAAGTGGCTTAAAAGCGCTCGTTCTCGGCATATATGATTCCCCGGGCTCGCGCGGATGTTGTTTTACGGGATAAATAAACGATTAGGCGCAGAATAATTTTCCCCGAAAAATTGAAAAAATGCTAAGCCTATAGCCCAGGAAAATATCATTTTTCCGACGAAAAATAAAGTGGCTCTTAAGCGCTCATTCTCGGCATATATGAGTCCCCGGGCTCGCGCGGATGCCGTTTTACGCGATAAATAAACGATTAGGCGCAGAATAATTTTCCCCGTAAAATTGGAAAAATGGTAAGCCTATAGCCCAGGAAAATATCATTTTCCCGACGAAAAATAAAGTGGCTCTTAAGCGCTCGTTCTCGGCATATATTAGTCCCCGGGCTCGCGCTGATGCCGTTTTACGCGATAAATAAACGATTAGGCGCAGAATAATTTTCCCCGAAAAAATTGAAAAAATGGTAAGCCTTTAGCCCAGGAACATATCATTTTTCCGACGAAAAATACAGTGGCTCTTAAGCGCTCGTTCTCGGCCTATATGAGTCCCCGGGCTCGCGCTGATGCCGTTTTACGCGATAAATAAACGATTAGGCGCAGAATAATTTTCCCCGAAAAATTGAAAAAATGCTAAGCCTATAGCCCAGGAAAATATCATTTTTCCGACGAAAAATAAAGTGGCTCTTAAGCGCTCATTCTCGGCATATATGAGTCCCCGAGCTCGCGCGGATGCCGTTTTACGCGATAAATAAACGATTAGGCGCAGAATAATTTTCCCCGAAAAATTGAAAAAATGGTAAGCCTATAGCCCAGGAAAATATTTTTCCGACGAAAAATAAAGTGGCTCTTAACGCTCGTTCTCCGCATATATGAGTCCCCGGGCTCGCGCTGATGCCGTTTTACGCGATAAATAAACGATTAGGCGCAGAATACTTTTCCCAGAAAAATTGAAAAAATCCTAAGCCTATAGCCCAGGAAAATATCATTTTTCGGACGAAAAATAAAGTGGCTCATAAGCGCTCGTTCTCGGCATATATGAGTCCCCGGGCTCGCGCGGATGCCGTTTTACGCGATAAATAAACGATTAGGCGCAGAATAATTTTCCCCGAAAAATTGAAAAAATGGTAAGCCTATAGCCCAGGAAAATATCATTTTTCGGACGAAAAGTAAAGTGGCTGGAAAGCGCTCGTTCTCGGCATATATGAGTCCCCAGGCTCGCGCGGATGCCGTTTTACGCGATAAATAAACGATTAGGCGCAGAATAATTTTCCCCGAAAAATGATATAGCCCAGGAAAATATCATTTTTCCGACGAAAAGTAAAGTGGCTTGAAAGCGCTCGTTCTCGGCATATATGAGTCCCCGAGCTCGCGCGGATGCCGTTTTACGCGATAAATAAACGATTAGGCGCAGAATAATTTTCCCCGAAAAATTGAAAAAATGCTAAGCCTATAGCCCAGGAAAATATCATTTTTCCGACGAAAAATAAAGTGGCTCTTAAGCGCTCATTCTAGGCATATATGAGTCCCCGAGCTCGCGCGGATGCCGTTTTACGCGATAAATAAACGATTAGGCGCAGAATAATTTTCCCCGAAAAATTGAAAAAATGGTAAGCCTATAGCCCAGGAAAATATTTTTCCGACGAAAAATAAAGTGGCTCTTAACGCTCGTTCTCCGCATATATGAGTCCCCGGGCTCGCGCTGATGCCGTTTTACGCGATAAATAAACGATTAGGCGCAGAATACTTTTCCCAGAAAAATTGAAAAAATCCTAAGCCTATAGCCCAGGAAAATATCATTTTCCCGACGAAAAATAAAGTGGCTCTTAAGCGCTCGTTCTCGGCATATATTAGTCCCCGGGCTCGCGCTGATGCCGTTTTACGCGATAAATAAACGATTAGGCGCAGAATAATTTTCCCCGAAAAAATTGAAAAAATGGTAAGCCTTTAGCCCAGGAACATATCATTTTTCCGACGAAAAATACAGTGGCTCTTAAGCGCTCGTTCTCGGCCTATATGAGTCCCCGGGCTCGCGCGGATGCCGTTTTACGCGATAAATAAACGATTAGGCGCAGAATAATTTTCCCCGAAAAATTGAAAAAATGGTAAGCCTATAGCCCAGGAAAATATTTTTCCGACGAAAAATAAAGTGGCTCTTAACGCTCGTTCTCCGCATATATGAGTCCCCGGGCTCGCGCTGATGCCGTTTTACGCGATAAATAAACCATTAGGCGCAGAATACTTTTCCCAGAAAAATTGAAAAAATCCTAAGCCTATAGCCCAGGAAAATATCATTTTTCGGATGAAAAATAAAGTGGCTCATAAGCGCTCGTTCTCGGCATATATGAGTCCCCGGGCTCGCGCGGATGCCGTTTTACGCGATAAATAAACGATTAGGCGCAGAATAATTTTGCCCGAAAAATTGAAAAAATGCTAAGCCTATAGCCCAAGAAAATATCATTTTTCGGACGAAAAGTAAAGTGGCTGGAAAGCGCTCGTTCTCGGCATATATGAGTCCCCGGGCTCGCGCGGATGCCGTTTTACGCGATAAATAAACGATTAGGCGCAGAATAATTTTCCCCGAAAAATGATATAGCCCAGGAAAATATCATTTTTCCGACGAAAAATAATGTGGCCGTTATGCGCTCGTTCTCGGCATATATGAGTCCCCGGGCTCGCGCTGATGCCGTTTTACGCGATAAATAAACGATTAGGCGCAGAATAATTTTCCCCGAAAAAATTGAAAAAATGGTAAGCCTTTAGCCCAGGAACATATCATTTTTCCGACGAAAAATACAGTGGCTCTTAAGCGCTCGTTCTCGGCCTATATGAGTCCCCGGGCTCGCGCTGATGCCGTTTTACGCGATAAATAAACGATTAGGCGCAGAATAATTTTCCCCGAAAAATTGAAAAAATGCTAAGCCTATAGCCCAGGAAAATATCATTTTTCCGACGAAAAATAAAGTGGCTCTTAAGCGCTCATTCTCGGCATATATGAGTCCCCGAGCTCGCGCGGATGCCGTTTTACGCGATAAATAAACGATTAGGCGCAGAATAATTTTCCCCGAAAAATTGAAAAAATGGTAAGCCTATAGCCCAGGAAAATATTTTTCCGACGAAAAATAAAGTGGCTCTTAACGCTCGTTCTCCGCATATATGAGTCCCCGGGCTCGCGCTGATGCCGTTTTACGCGATAAATAAACGATTAGGCGCAGAATACTTTTCCCAGAAAAATTGAAAAAATCCTAAGCCTATAGCCCAGGAAAATATCATTTTTCGGACGAAAAATAAAGTGGCTCATAAGCGCTCGTTCTCGGCATATATGAGTCCCCGGGCTCGCGCGGATGCCGTTTTACGCGATAAATAAACGATTAGGCGCAGAATAATTTTCCCCGAAAAATTGAAAAAATCCTAAGCCTATAGCCCAGGAAAATATCATTTTTCGGACGAAAAGTAAAGTGGCTGGAAAGCGCTCGTTCTCGGCATATATGAGTCCCCAGGCTCGCGCGGATGCCGTTTTACGCGATAAATAAACGATTAGGCGCAGAATAATTTTCCCCGAAAAATGATATAGCCCAGGAAAATATCATTTTTCCGACGAAAAGTAAAGTGGCTTGAAAGCGCTCGTTCTCGGCATATATGAGTCCCCGAGCTCGCGCGGATGCCGTTTTACGCGATAAATAAACGATTAGGCGCAGAATAATTTTCCCCGAAAAATTGAAAAAATGCTAAGCCTATAGCCCAGGAAAATATCATTTTTCCGACGAAAAATAAAGTGGCTCTTAAGCGCTCATTCTAGGCATATATGAGTCCCCGAGCTCGCGCGGATGCCGTTTTACGCGATAAATAAACGATTAGGCGCAGAATAATTTTCCCCGAAAAATTGAAAAAATGGTAAGCCTATAGCCCAGGAAAATATTTTTCCGACGAAAAATAAAGTGGCTCTTAACGCTCGTTCTCCGCATATATGAGTCCCCGGGCTCGCGCTGATGCCGTTTTACGCGATAAATAAACGATTAGGCGCAGAATACTTTTCCCAGAAAAATTGAAAAAATCCTAAGCCTATAGCCCAGGAAAATATCATTTTCCCGACGAAAAATAAAGTGGCTCTTAAGCGCTCGTTCTCGGCATATATTAGTCCCCGGGCTCGCGCTGATGCCGTTTTACGCGATAAATAAACGATTAGGCGCAGAATAATTTTCCCCGAAAAAATTGAAAAAATGGTAAGCCTTTAGCCCAGGAACATATCATTTTTCCGACGAAAAATACAGTGGCTCTTAAGCGCTCGTTCTCGGCCTATATGAGTCCCCGGGCTCGCGCGGATGCCGTTTTACTCGATAAATAAACGATTAGGCGCAGAATAATTTTCCCAGAAAAATTGAAGAAATGCTAAGCCTATAGCCCAGGAAAATATCATTTTTCCGACGAAAAATAAAGTGGCTCTTAAGCGCTCGTTCTCGGCATATATGAGTCCCCGGGCTCCCGCTGATGCCGTTTTACGCGATAAATAAACGATTAGGCGCAGAATAATTTTCCCGGAAAATTTGGAAAAATGCTAAGCCTATAGCCCAGGAAAATATCATTTTTCGCACGAAAAATAAAGTGGCTTAAAAGCGCTCGTTCTCGGCATATATGATTCCCCGGGCTCGCGCGGATGTTGTTTTACGGGATAAATAAACGATTAGGCGCAGAATAATTTTCCCCGAAAAATTGAAAAAATGCTAAGCCTATAGCCCAGGAAAATATCATTTTTCCGACGAAAAATAAAGTGGCTCTTAAGCGCTCATTCTCGGCATATATGAGTCCCCGGGCTCGCGCGGATGCCGTTTTACGCGATAAATAAACGATTAGGCGCAGAATAATTTTCCCCGTAAAATTGGAAAAATGGTAAGCCTATAGCCCAGGAAAATATCATTTTCCCGACGAAAAATAAAGTGGCTCTTAAGCGCTCGTTCTCGGCATATATTAGTCCCCGGGCTCGCGCTGATGCCGTTTTACGCGATAAATAAACGATTAGGCGCAGAATAATTTTCCCCGAAAAAATTGAAAAAATGGTAAGCCTTTAGCCCAGGAACATATCATTTTTCCGACGAAAAATACAGTGGCTCTTAAGCGCTCGTTCTCGGCCTATATGAGTCCCCGGGCTCGCGCTGATGCCGTTTTACGCGATAAATAAACGATTAGGCGCAGAATAATTTTCCCCGAAAAATTGAAAAAATGCTAAGCCTATAGCCCAGGAAAATATCATTTTTCCGACGAAAAATAAAGTGGCTCTTAAGCGCTCATTCTCGGCATATATGAGTCCCCGAGCTCGCGCGGATGCCGTTTTACGCGATAAATAAACGATTAGGCGCAGAATAATTTTCCCCGAAAAATTGAAAAAATGGTAAGCCTATAGCCCAGGAAAATATTTTTCCGACGAAAAATAAAGTGGCTCTTAACGCTCGTTCTCCGCATATATGAGTCCCCG